>NW_016814144.1:717023-754618 GCF_001698545.2 Rhinopithecus bieti
AAAAAAAAAAAAAAAAAAAAAAGAGAGAGAGAGAGAAGAAAAACAAAGAAACAAAAAACAGTTTCTTGAGTGTGTCCTGTCAAATCCCTGATATTCGTGCCATCACCAGGAGCAGAGGATGTGTACTGAGGAGGAGGAGTGTGTTGGAGAAAGAGTCCTAATCGTCTTCTGCTGTGTATTTCCACCAATTGCTGCTCTACAGACCCTTCCAGATAAGACATCTTGTAGGGGGAGGATGCTGTGACCAGCAAGCCAACCCGATGGTGCCCCCATAGGCCAGAGCATTTATTTCCCACTCAGTCAATGACATTGTTGAGCCAACAGAGTGGTCCAACTAATGCCAGGATAATCTGAATCACGCTCAAAGCTCTATGGTGATTTCCTTGATATATGGTCTAAATTTAATTCCATGTAATACATCTCATAAAATCTGTGTTTAAAAATATCCTGCCATTTTATCATCCTGCTATCAAACTTGCTGCAAGT
Source organism: Rhinopithecus bieti (assembly GCF_001698545.2). Classification (NCBI taxonomy): domain Eukaryota; kingdom Metazoa; phylum Chordata; class Mammalia; order Primates; family Cercopithecidae; genus Rhinopithecus; species Rhinopithecus bieti. The sequence continues at coordinate 717,510 of NW_016814144.1, forward strand.
GAGCCTCTACGTTTTTTAATAAGGAAGCATACTGCTGGCAGTAATACCACAGCGAGAGTCCAGAACACTATGCCAGTGTGCTGGAATTTCTCAGAGGTGCAATTTTATGCAACAAATGTGTTTGCAGAACCTGAGGGGAAAAATCAACCACAGGAAAATGAAAGATTAAAATTCTTAATACAAGAATGATTATAAATTGGAAGCATTGATGGATGCACACCTATGATTGTTAGCTGATTTTTCAATTGTAGACGATCATAATAAAAATTAAAAATAAAAGAAAGAGAACTATGTGAGTATTAGAGAAGCATATTGGATTTATCTGCTGTTCCTGGGTTGGGGGCATAAATAGGGCAGGTAGCAGTTATTCACTAAGTCCCCATTGGCCGGGAGCAATTGCTGCAGAGGTTGTGGGTAAGTGCTCTGTCGTCACATGTGATCGGTCTATTGTCCTGTCTATGTATCGTCCCTCAGCAGTGATTATCTCTCAAGAAGATCTCAGGGGTTGTAGCCCAAATTAAAGTATCATAAAGATGTACGATAAGAAAGCAGGAGAAATGAAGGGCCTAATTTCACTTTTGAGTGCACATTCAGTTACAAGAACTACTCATGGCACTTATTTTTATGTATTGAAACTGAAAAAAAAAAAAGAGACATACATTATCGATCCTAAACTGAGGTGGAGGTATAGACTTGTCACATTTAATAGTTTGTCCAGGAACATAGATAGTAAATAGCAAAGCAAGGGTTTCACAAGTGTTGGTTTTATTTGGAGAAGGGTGGGGTCTTTAAATTACTTTTAATGCTATCATAAGGGTATAGTATAATTCTCTCATGAGAATATTAGCATCAATGTATTAAAATACTTTATGAGTAATAAATCACCCAACTCAGGCTTTCTTCAATAACAAAAGGGATTTTCACTATAAGGTGATGTCCACGAAAGGTTGGAAGAGTCCAGCAGTACACGGAACTCATCCATGGAGATGCCCCAGCTCTCAGCATCTCCCTGGGCTGATGGCTTTTCCTTGTGTCTCCGAAACAGCACCCATGACCTTCAGGGGCTGCAGGCTTCCTCATCTATGGAGAAGAAGGAGATGGAGATACAGAGGCAGAGAGAGAAGGAAGGCAGGAGGCTTTATTTCTTTCTTTATTTTCAGATGCTCTAAGAAATCGTTAATATTTTTCCCCATCAAATGCCTAGGAAGATCTTTGCTCCATCTCATTGATCCAAATTCCCTGTGTCCGTTTGGGCCATTAATGGGAGATGTGTGTATTATGTTGGTTTTTGTTTGTTTGTTTGTTTGTTTTAGATGGAGTCTTTCTCTGTCACCCAGGTTGGAGTGCAGTGGTGCGATCTCAGCTTACCGCAACCTCTACCTCCCAGGTTCAAGTGATTCTCCTGCCTCAGCCTCCTGAGTAGTTGAGATTACAGGCACACGATACCAAACCCAGATAACTTTTGTATTTTTAGTAGAGACAGGGTTTTGCCATGTTGGCCAGGCTGGTCTCCAAATCCTTACCTCAAGTGATCTACCCGCATTGGCCTCCCAAAGTGCTGGGATTACAGGCTTGAGCCACCAGGCCCGGCCAGGTATTAAGTTGATAAACAGTTTAAACTTAAACTAGATACCTCATGCCTAGAAGCAATGTTTCAACCCGGTTCTCTGAAGCAAATGGACTACTCAGAACTGGTGTTAAAGAATGTGGAAACTCTAGCGTAAATTGGAATAGGCATCAGAAAGAAACGGATATTGAAGACGCAGCCACAGGGTCCAATATAACAAAACCAGAAGGTGATCTCCTTATATTAGTACATAGAGTACAGAATAGGAAAGAGGATGTTAATCATTGCAAACTCTGTAATTTCAAATAATTTTCAAAGAATCAATTTTAAAGTTTCCTAAAGATTCAGGATAAATCGTCCTAACATTTAACTTTTCATGTTTTAACAGTTAACTTATTCTGATGAATAAATTCATACCCAATTGAAAAGAAATTGGAAAATAAAACAAAATTTGAAATTGCCATTAATCTCTGTGCCCAAAGAAAGTCACACGTGACATTTTTGGTGTCTTTCTCTCCAGTCTGGAATATACGCATATCATGTTATTATTTAAAACACGATTTCTTCGCTGTGTTTACGTATCTTAGCTTTTGCATTATAATTTCACTAAAGTTGTAATTTATCTTTATAACATTTTTTTTCTGATTTTCTAGTCCCTTCAGCTAAATGCTTACTTGATTTTGTTTCTTTCATTCTTTCTCAATGATAGAAAGTTTTCGGGCCATAAGTTTGTTGTTGTTGTTGGTTGGCTGCACAAAATTATAGAGAGTTCTGATTGCTTATATTTTTTACAGTTTTGATTTCCCATTTATCCAACCATTAACTGAGTGTTTTACAATATTTAACGACTAAAAGTTTTATTTTACTTTTTTTGGCAATAATAACTTTTACTATTATTTTGCTTCAGTGTGTCTTGACTCACCACCAGTTCCTTCTTCATCTGTGAAAAATAATATTACTCATTCCTCCAAAAAATGCATTAAAGTACTAGGATATTACAAATAAACTGAATACATTCAGGCTAGCTTTAACCAGAATTATAAAATCAGCAATGTAAGAAGCAAAATGCAAGATCATGCAAATTTTAACATTTGTCAAAAAACATAGTCCTCATTGTTTAAATAATGTGTTGGCTTGAACACTCTTTTCTCTACAGAGATTGTGATACCTGCTTTTGTTTCCATTTGCATTTGCTTGTGGGTACATCCTCCTTCCTTTTTCTTTGCTGATGCAATTTTCCCCATAGATGGTATATTCCTTGGGTCATGTTAATAAGAGGAAGTTTATACACTCACATATATGTCACCATTTGACTAAGAGCCCCTTATGTTTGTTTGTGACAAATTACCATCAGTGAGTATATGGACAATTTATGGTGGCGATGAGAACAAACCCGGGAAGGATATGGTTTGAGGTTTATAAAGTAAGCTCAGCTAGTGTTGGTTGTGACTAATAAATCAACATCCAATGCTCCACTATCAAATACTAATTAATTCTTTCTTTCCTCCCTCATATTAATTTAGTGTCATTCCAAGTCTTCAGGGGAAAGTGTTTGCAGTCTGAAGCAAGAACACTCTTATGCCTTGCCAGAGAATTTTATTAATTGCAGTAAGTGCAGTGGCTTTGGACACCCAAATTTAAAAAAGAAAAATGATTTTGGAAGACAATTCTCCCCTTTGGCAAGTATGATATTTTAGGATCTCAATAAATCCTTTTGAACCTAATGGAATTAATTTTCTCTTATCTTTTTTTGGTACTCAGATAGTCTGGTAATCTAATTACTAGGACCCTTATATTCTAACATTCATATTAAAAGCAACTTCAAAATACAAAATAAAATAAATTCAACAAATTTGTTCAGAGACCTAGTCATAATATGATATTTCACTCTGATGACAAAGGCTATGTTTGCACCTAAGTGATATTCACAGAGGGCTAAAATACCCGTTTACCTACCTAAAATTATGGTAGCTAGCTGAATCTTGTATGTACAATTATAAATATATGTTTTGGATATTTTAATTTGTTCTGAGTTTAGTGATTTAAAAGATTATCTGTAAATCAGATGACAGAATCCTTTTTTATGGGGGTGAGCAGGGAAGGTCTCACTCTGTCACCTAGACTGGAATGCAGTAGTGCAATCAGGGCTCACTGCAGCCTCTACCTCCCAGGATCAGCTGATCCTCCCACCTCAGCCTCCTGAGTACCTGGGACTATAGGTATGCACCATTATGCCCAGCTAATTTTTGGGTTTTTTTGTACTTTTTGTAGAAAAGGGGTTTTCCATGTTGTCCTGGCTAGTCTCTATCTCCTGGGCTCAAGTGATCCACCTACCTTGGCCTCCCAAAGTGCTAGGATTACAGGTGTGAGCCACTGTGACCAGGCCTGATGGAATCTTTTTTAAACGATATGGTATGGTGAGGAATGAAATAGAAAGTCACGGTACTGTGCAGCTTTGATGGCTGATAAATGCTAGGTGAAACTGCACTTTGTGGATTCATCATTTTTTGTGCCAGGCAGAAAATGTGGACACAGATGCACTCCTCCTACTTTCTTTTGTGTATGTTATAGAAGATGACAGTAAGTGGTAGAATGGATGGAAGACCCTAGCGTGCTAAGTCTTGCTTAAATGCCTATGTGCGTCTACAATTACAGGCCCTCTGACTCCTGGACTCAACACTAAGAGTTGAGAAGGGACTACCTCCATGGAGACGCACAGCTTGCTCCAATATCTTGAGTCAGAAACAGAACAGCTCTGGGTTGTTGTCTTCCCAAACACCAGCTTTTGGGTGTGTCGATTTTTCAATCCTCATTGGGTTTTTTCAAACAGTTCAGAATTTTAGGGGTGCATGAAAATTCTTTGACATCACAACATGATGAAAGCACCCTTTAATTTAGTCTCTGTCAAGATGTGGAATGAACTGGGGAGTTCCCAGGGTCTGCTCTTCCTTTGGGGAGTAGAAGAGAGACATCCTGTCCAAGGCTGGTTCAGCCACCAGCTAGATTCAGGAGTCCTGACTCCTGATGGAATGGTGAGCCAGGGTGGAAACCAGGATATGAAATAAGGCTGCAGAAACTATGTGCTGAAAGGAATATAGTTGTATGGGGAATCTACTATTTCAACATTGCCAGTGTAGCATTTACTGCATGGTAAGAATTACAGAACCTTTCAAATCTCTTAAAATTTTGGGCAGGGAAAAACACACCTACTCAGCAAATTGGGCTCAATGTGTGTAAAGCTCAGATAATAATCCACAGTTATAAAAACTACTGGCAGGGGTCACCATGTCTCTTAAAAGACAAGCTGTGAAGGTCACTATAGGCATTCACGTTGCTAGGAACTGTTCACTTTAAAACTAGATGCTCAAATAAATCAATTCTGTTAGAAACCTTCACAAAGGCTGGGAAAAACATAAAGCCCAGATCAATCTTTCCTTTAGGCTGTATTTTAGATTGCTGACATAAAACTATGTGAAAATGTTTCCCCTTTTCCCCTTTTTAGCGTGTGTTTTATTAGTGAAGTACAACTTAAGAGTTCCCCAGACATTATACAGAACTATATATATATTGGGTACATGTGTCATTACCTCTAAATACCCACAGAAATTTTTACTTAGCAACATTTTTATGTTCCTCTCAAATTCCTACAATTATATACATCAAAACAATTCTCCTTGTTTCTTAAGGGAATTCTCTCTAAATCTAAATGTATTAAGAAGATGTTGGTATTTCCAGAAACTCTGGGTTATATTAAAAAAAAGGGGCTCCAGGGGAAAGTTTTGAGCTCAAAAGGTCTCTATCTCATGACTTTAAACTACATTTAGGAAGCAATATATAAAATATATTGTAAAATTTCTAGCACATTTTCAGATCTTTTACAGTACTTAGCACTACATGCCAGTAATAGATATGTTTGTGTCCCTATCATTTCCTCTACAAGGGTGTAGGGGCTTACAGTTAGTATTTCTGATTCATTTTCTTTCTATCCCTCCTGAAGCAGTTTTTCAAACAGTATGTTCCTTGATGTTAACAAGTTAAGAGGGATAAAGTGCCTCAGTTCATATAAGCACAGGAAAACTGAGCTAACAAAATATTAAATCATTTTTTAAAATTAGTACCCTCTGACTCTTCAAAAGTTGGATAAATTCTGACGTAAACCCTAAACTTATTTGATTATCTGTTACTGTTTTACCATTGCCACAGTAAAGATAGAGAATATTTCCTTCATCCCACAAAGACTACTCTGAGCTCTCTGCACTCATGCTTTTCCCCTTTCCCAAGCCCACAGAGTCCTTCCTTGCTCTGTCCTCTGTGCATATAGAATACTATTGCCATTTTTAGAATGTAATACTAATGGAATTACAGGGCATCCTCTTTTGTGCCCATCTTCCTTCACCGAGGAAAATATTTTTGAGATAGTTGTCATTGATAAAAACAAGACATTAGCTTTTATTACTGAATACTATTCTGTGAAAAGACCATAACTGGTTGATCTATTCTTCTATAATAGTAACTGGGCATGTAGGTAGATTTCAGTTTCCATTGGTATCTATTAACATTAAGTATTAATCTTAATTTCTAGTAAGAATAAAACTATTACATATAAAGCTTTTATGTACAAGCCTTTTTTGACTGAATTTTCTTTTTTTTTTTTTCAGTAAATGCCAAGAGGTAGAATTGTTGAGTAATGTACTACCTGTATGTTTATCTGTGTGAGAAACTTCCAGATCATCTTTCATTCCCACAAGCAATGTGTGAGATTTCCAGCTCCACATCTTCATGGACCTTTTTAGTAATTCCAAGGTGTTTGAATATTTCATTTCAGAAATTCTATTTTTTAGTTGTAGAGTTTCCATGTGATCCTACTTTTCTGTTTCTACTCTGTTTATACTTCTCATTCATTGGGAACAATGTTTTGATTTAGTTATTAAAAATAAATATAATGGCTGCTTCAAAATTGTTATCCATTAATTGAAATGTCTGGTTCATCTCCGGCTCAGAATCAATTGTTTTTCTTTTCTCCTGAGAATGTGTTCCATTTTCCTGATTCTGTGTGTGCCTGGTAACTTTGGATTATATCTGCAGTGTCGTGAATATGAATGTGAGGAGATTCTGGCCTCCTTAGGTTTCTCTGTTGGGCGTGGTTTCCTATGTCTCAGCAAATCATTTCTGGGTAATCTCGGATTATGCCTGGGTGTCGTGAATATGAATGTGAGGAGATTCTGGCCTCCTTAGGTTTCTCTGTTGGGCGTGGTTTCCTATGTCTCAGCGTATCATTTCCGGGTAACCTCGGATTATATCTGGGTGTCGTGAATATGAATGTGAGGAGATTCAGGCTTCCTTAGTTTTCTCTGATGGACGTGGTTTCCTATGTCTCAGCAGATCATTTCCGGGTAATCTTGGATTATATCTGCGGTGTTGTGAATATGAATGTGAGGAGATTCACGCTTCCTTAGGTTTCTCTGACGGGCATGGTTTCCTATGTCTCAGGAGGGCATTTTCTTAGCTAGTTTTATCTGCAAACCCTACTCTTGGGAGGCAGCTCTGGTTTTTGTCCAGATCACTTCATTTCAGCTGAGATATTTTTGAACTATCCTACTTGTGCATGATTTAGGAATTAGCAGGAGATGTGGGTAGAGAGATTTAGGTGATCCCTCTTTCTGCTCCTTCTTTAAGGGATATCGTAGTCTCCTTGTCATCGTTCTCCCAACCTCGCTTTCCTGTGCCCCTGGTCAGAATACTGGAGGGATTTTCTGTCTCTGTACCCCCAGCACTGGTCATGCCACACCGACTACTTCACCCTGGGCCACAGGCAACACATTTTTATAGTTCCTGGTCTTCAGTGCTCTCGGAAAATGGGCACGCCCTCCATCCAGTCTATTTCCTCTTGGCCAGCCTACTCCGGTGCCTGCAGGCACTCGCATTTTGTGCTGTGTCCAACATTTGCCATTCCTTTCTGCAGGAAGGTCTGGTAGGGAATTAATTTGTCATACGCAGAAGCAAACATTTATCCCTGTGGTAGCTCATGTTTTCACTCTTACGGTATCATTTGAGGAGAGGAATTTATTAGTTTGAATATAAGTTATCGATTTCTTACTTTGTGATTAGTACTTATTGTGCTCTATTTACCTAATGTATATTATCAAGATTTTCTTCTGCATTTTCTTCTAGAAGGGTCAATGTTTTAACTTTCTCGTTTAGAACCACACTTGAACAGAATTGATTTTTGTATGTGGTGTGAGTTATTGATCAGAACTTCTTGCCAGTGAAAACACTATGAGATCCATCTTGACTTTTGAATTTCAGTATGGTCATGTGATTATAGCTCAGCATAGTTAACAACATAGAACAAAATCTTAAATAATGCTAGATACAAAATCAATTTCTAAATTTTATTTGTGCTTAGAATTAATTCAGATATCTTCACAGTAGATAAAAGACTCAAAAAATAAGTTGTTACCAATTAATCAATCTTTAAAGTTCTGAACTATGTTGGACAGTTAAAATGACATCAACAAAAATGTTTTGAGCAAATTAACTTATCTCAGGCAACTCTATTAAATGTCTGAAGCCAAGCATGTAATTAGAATCCTCTCCTCTTTGCCATTTAGACTTTACATATTAAGTATGCTTGAAGCAGTTTCTGTTTTATGAATTAAAATAGAATGATCTTTACTTTTCTCCCTTTATGAATGAAGTTCTGACCTTTTACAAATTTAGCAAGCAATCTATACATGTTCTTTCTCTGTTTCATGAAAGAAATAAAATTGTAAAAAATCATAAAAATAATCTATAGTCTTTGATGTGTCTTTCATTATGATTTTAGGCACCTTCTGTATACAAAACAGGAGATGAAAGGAAAAGGGTAAAAATTAACAATTGAGAAAAGAATTAATTATAAAAAATTATAAAAGACAATAATGGTAGATGTGATACAAAGAGGAAACAAAAAACACTTGATTTCTCAAGCAAAATATAAACCAAATATGTATTATGTTTTAAGAAAAAGTTTAAGCTTGTAAAATAATTTTTTATAGTATTTACTATGTATCTGCAATGCAGACTCTTAAATCACCTGTGTTTAATTTTACACTTCCTGTGTTACTCATCTCTCTATCCACTAACTGCAGTGGTTTTCCAAGTGTGATTAATGACGTTAATTGCCCTGTTAGAAGAAAGAGTCCCATAGATTGACAGTATAACAAAGGTGATATACCTTGGGCCCCAAACACAGATGGTATTTTGATAACATTAATTGGATAGTTTATTTGTGTCCATTCTATCTATTGAATATTACATTAATAATCTTATATTTTAAAAATTCAATTCAAAGCACCGTTTCAACAATTTTCGTATTTAAAATTTGTTGATACATGCACATTGTCATTGAACACAGAATAGCATTTCAAGTGGGATGGAAAAGTAAAACCAATCAATTATGGTTAAATAATGTGGCCAGGCGCACTGGCTCACTCCTGTAATCCCAGCACTTTGGGAGGCCAAGGTGGGCAGATCACGTGGTCAGGAGTTCGAGACCAGCCTGACCAACATGATGACACCCAGTCTCCACTAAAAGTACAAAAATTAACTGGGCGTGGTGGTGCATGCCTATTAATTCCAGCTACTCAGGAGGCTGAGGCAGGACAATTGCTTGAACCCAGGAGGCAGAGGTTGCAGTGAGCCAAGATCATGCTACTGCACTCTACCCTGGGCCACAGAGCGAGACTCCATTTCAAAAAAAAGAAAATAAATGAATAAGATATCATTTGCTGAAAACCTATTTTGCATTGAACCTCATATATATTTTCCCTTTTCCCCTTGTATTTGTACTTTTTTTCCCAATTTAGTTAAGAGAAATTATGCCATTATGTTTAATTTTGTATGTCAGTTTGACTGGGCCATGAGGTGTCCAGACACTTGGTCAAACAGTATTTCTGTGAGTGTGTTTTGGGATAAGATTAACATTTAAATTAGTGAACCTTCAGTATAGTGGATTATTCTCCCTAAAGTGAGTGGGCCTCATCCTATTAGTTGAAGGCCTGAATAGAACAAAAAGCCTGGCTCTCTTGTGAGTAAGGATAATTATTTCTGTCTGTCTTTGAGCTGGGACATTGGTCTTTCTCCTTCCTTCAGACTCAAATGGAAACCTTGGCTCTTCCTGGGTCTTGAGCTTGTTGGGCTTTGGCTGGGGAGCTCCATCATCAATATTCCATGTTCTCAGGCCTTTTGACTCAGACTGGAGCTGACACCATCATCTCCCCTAGGTCTCCAGCTTACTGACTGCAGCTCTTGGGACTTCTCAGCCTCCAAAATAGCGTGAGTCAATTCCTGGACCTGCTTCTAGAGAACCTTGATTAATTTAGTACACTTGGGAACTCATGAGGTATAGAGGGGCATGAGATGGAAGGAGAAATTTCTTATATATTTGGCAAAACAAAGAAGTCAATGTGTATTTGGTGCTATTTTTAACACTTGGGTAAAAAGGAGAAATAAATGATACGACAATTTTCCATACACAAACGAATAAAATACATAAATATGTGTACTAGTCAGTTCTCACGCTGCTAATAAAGATATACACAAGACTGGATAATTTATAAAGAAAAAGGTTTAATGGACTCACAGTTCCAAATGGCTGGGGAGGCCTCACAATCATGGTGGAAAGTGAAGAAGGAACAAAGATACATCTTACATGACTGCAGGCAGGAGAGTGTATACAAGGGAACTGCCCTTTATCAAACCATCAAATCTCATGAGACTTATTCACTATCAGGAGAACAGCATGGGAAAACTTTGCTCCCATGATTCAGTTACCTTTCACTGGGCCCCTCCCACAACACATGGAGATTATGGGAGCTACAATTCAAGGTGAGATTTGGGTGGGGACACAGCCAAACCATATCAATATGCTATTTTAAGAGTCTATGATTGGGTAATTATGAGAAACAATACTTTACAAATACACGTTGCTAATTGTGTATACAGAATCACATTTTTTTGTATTTGGAATGTTGTATATAAAATAAAACCCTAAAAGTCAAATCTTTGAAAAGGGAAAACTCGGAGCAAAATTCACAATGTGGATTCATTTTAATGCAATATGCATAAACAAAGATCACATTTCAGGTAGCCAACACATGTACATATTTCATATAATTTTATTGTAAATACTTCTACTCTATGTCACAAGGCAGATGTGTTAGTATGAAACACTCAGCTAAGACTTACTCTAATAGCACTTTATTTTACAGTGTTTGTTTTGATAAATTTGTTACATAATCTACAAATAAGTATGTTCACCTATGCTGTTAGCAAGAACTCTATCATGTACCCATTAAAGATTCTGGAAATTTAGAACGGCCTGCTAATTGAGAGAGACGTTACAAGTAAATGAGAAGTGTTGGCATTAATCTGAATACTCATTAATGTTAGCAAAAGGATTAAAAGATGCAAAAATATTACACAAAATTATTAAAATATTTTGTCAAGTGTAATAAAAGAGTTTTGCTATTACTCATTTTTAAAATATTACATAATATTGAAAGATTCAACAGAATATTTATGGCCTAGAGCACATTACAGCGACAATGAAACAGTCTCTTTGGCCTTTCACCTGGTGGTGAGCCCAAAATTAAATTCTAGGCTACTAAATCCACAAGCCTTCTGGCTGGTTTCAGCCACGTTTTAACAAATTTATATACTTTTATATTTTAATTTTAAATTATTTATATAAGTGGATACATAGCACATACTTTATATCTTACTTGCTATTTTCAATAAATGTTATGTTCATAAGGTATATCTATTTTGATATGTGCCATTTTAGTTTATGCTTTTCCCTGTCTTAAAGTAAATAGTGTTCATTCTACTGAAAATATAACATGTGGGTGATTTTCAATTTGAGGTAATTATAAGTAAAATTTTGTGAATTCTCTGTTACATGTCTCCTGATAGACATAGGCAAAGAACTTTCTAGAAATGGAATGTCTAGAGCATTCACATAAATGTTTCTTAAACTTGTTCAGTAGCACCAATCGGTTCTTAAAAGTGAATGTCCTGATCTCAGATTTCTGTTCCATTATGTAAAGGTTTTAAAAATTTGTCACTCCTGTCCTCAAAGGAAATCAACAAAAAATAAACTGAAAAGAATGACTCTTGCTAGATCCAACAGATACTGAGGTCACAGGGAAAACCGATGCCCTGAAAACTTCAGAGACAGCTTACCAGAGAGCTTACCAGAAACAGAAGCCACTAGAGCATAAGCAGATAGAAAAATGGAACCTTTGATCAAAGCTAAATGCCGAAGAACGAGTATAGAGTATAGAGTAGCTGAGAGTTAAAACTCTTGGGGACCCAGGCTTGGGGGAGATTAGGGGCAAACGTTTATGTGTATTGCAAATTCTAGGGCTACCAGTAAACAAATGTAAATAAGAAGTATAATTATGCTAAGACAGAAGAGACAATAAAGTCACATAAATACTTGATTAAAACCAAAGAAGACACAATAAAAGGCAATATTTTAAAAAGAAACAAAAGCAGGAATAACACATGAAAAGCAGTAACAATCATGACAGATGCTGATCCACCTACACCAATAATTACAATTAATATGAATTCTGTAAATACACCAATTAAAAGACAGAGAGTGATAGAGTGGATGAAATGAGACCCAACTATATCTCCTTGACAATATACTCACTTTAAATATAAAGGCATAGATAGATTGGAAGTAAAATGAAGAAAAATGATATGCCACACCAACACTAATAAAAAGAATGTTGGAGAAGCTATAGTAGTTTCAAAGTATATGTCAAAACAAAGGAAATTATCCGGGATAAAGAGGAGTATTGCATAACTATAAAGGGATCAAATCTTCAAGAAGACATAACTGTCCATAGTCCACATACATCTATCAACAATGCATCAAAATATATGAAGAAAAAAACTGATAAATCTACAGGGAGAAATAGACAAACCCAGTAATAAGTTGGAGACTTCATCACACCTCTATCAGTAACTGATGAAGTCAGCAGAAAATCAGTAAAGATATAATAGTGAAAAAGCACCATCAGTCAACTGGATTTCATCAACAACACATCACACAATTTTCTAGGTTCATATGACACTTTCATCCAGATAAAATTTTTTTAACATATTGCCACAGTGAGAAATATATAGATATTATGTAAGTATGTGCACATTCTTATAAGAATGAATAATCTTTAATATTTGTTTGTAGTATTTGATTAACTAGGTATATTAGGTCAATCATTTTTTAACTATTAATTTACTAAATTTTTCTTTGTTTGCTTGATTCATTAATTATCAAAAGATCTCCATTGAATCTCTAATTGTGACAATGGATTTTTCAGTCCCTCCTTATAGTTCTGTCACTATTTGATTTACATAATGGAAGCTACATTATTTAACACATGTAAGTATAGGATTGTTTTAGTTTGCTGGTGAATTAAATTTGAGTTTTGTGAAATTATTACTTAATTAGTAATTAGGTCCTTATGAGTAATTCAATTTAAAGTTTTGGCCTAATGTTCATTTTATATGATGCTAATATAGCTAGACCAACTTTCTTTTGCTTAGTATTTGCCTCACAGTTGATAGATCATTTTTTCATTCTTTTTCTCTCATTCTTTTCTTTGTCCTTAAAGTTTTAGGTTTGTCTATTGTAAATGACATAAGGGTTGGTCTGCTTGCTTACTTACCCATTCCGAAAATCCTTGTCTTTTATTGCAAAGCTAAGAGCAGTGACACGTATTGTGATTATAAATATATTGAGTTTCATTGCTGTCATATTACCTATTTTATATTTGTCCCATTCTTTTCTGTTGTTATTCTTATTTTTGCTTTCTTTTATATTGTCTTTTTTCTCATTTTTTTTTTTGGCCTTGGAAATTCTATTTATACTATTTTAGAATTGATTCGTATACTTTACGTTTTATGTGTACAAGGTTCAATATAAATGTCTTTAAAATCCTTCAAAATGATATAAGTTTTTTAGAGTCGTTATTTAACACAATCCTGACTCATGATATTATGGCCTAATAATATGTTACTTTTTTATCTTAAAATTTGGATTTTATTATACAAGTTATTAGTACTAAATTAATGATATTTAGATATACACACTTGTCTACAAGCTTTATTGCTCAGAATTCTATCTTACATGTAAGACTTGTCATCTGGGCTACATTCTTAATGACTAAAGTATATACTGTTTGTTTTATGAAAATGCCTTTTTCTCTTCTTAAGAGAGAGCTTTGTTGAAAATACAATTTTAGGCTGATAGTTTCACCGTTGCCATCTTTTTTTCAAAATATCCTTTGGGGTTTTTTGTTTGTTTGTTTGTTTTTTGAGACAAAGTCTCACTTGTCGCCCAGGCTGGTGTGCGGTGGCGCAATTTCTGCTCACTGCAACCTCCACCTCCCAGGTTCAAGCAACTCTCCTGCCTCAGCCTCCCAAATAGCTGGGATTACAGGCACCCGCTACCACACCAGGCTAATTTTTTTTTTCTTTTTTTTGTACTTTTAGTAGAGACAGGGTTTCAGCATGTTGGCAGGGCTGATTTAGAACTGCATGCCTCAAGTGATCCGCCTGTCTCAGCCTCCCAAAGTGCTAGGATTATAGGTGTGAGCCACCATGTCTGGCCCTGACTAATCTTAACACCTTAATCTCTCTTTGCTTTGGAGATTTAATGTTTCCATTAAATCTGAAAATACGTTTATGTTTTTTGTTTCACTAACACCTCGAACTTAAATATTCACATTTATTAGACTTCCGGAATAGCTCAGTCGTTCTCTTTCCGAACAGTTTTCCTCTTGCAGTCATTATCTTCTCTCCGTCACATCAGCCAATTAGAATGCTAGGCCTCTCTCTCTATTATCCGTTTCTCTTTTCTTTCATATTTCCCACCTTTTTTTTTTTTTTTTTTTTTTTTTTTGTCTTTTCTGCTATCTTGAAAAAACTTTTCAGCTCTGCATTGTATTTCTTTCATTCTTCGTTCATCTAGTCTAAGCTGCCGTTTCTACATCTATTGATTTTTTCAGTTGTTTTGTTTTTTGTGTTTGGATTTCAATTTCATTATTTTTAAAATGTTTAATCATTTTTATATGCTCACACTCTACTCATATTTGTAATGATGTCTTTTGTTTCTTTAAACCTATTTAACATCTTTAGAATCTGTGTCTAAAAATTGCAATATATAGCCTTCAAAGAGCTTTTGCTTTGATCTGGTTCTCCTTTGTGCTCTCGTCTCAGTAGCGTGCTTTGCTGTGTATCTTGTGATTTGCTTTTTAACTGGGAGCTCACCTTTCTTACAGGATAACAGTGGAAGCACTCTGCAGCATAGGAAGTGTCATTCCTCCCGTAGGGTTTGCGTTGTTTCTGTCTATTTGCCCTGTAAATCTGGGACCCAATACATTAATTTCTCTTCCTAAGGTGTTCAATTTTCTAGAGAGGTAGTGTGAATTCAGTACTTAATTTCACATGTGGATTGGCTTTTTTTGTGAATTTTAAGAGGAAAGTTTATGCTTCCCTCCAACTTGGGCCAAAGCCCTTTGCGATTCTGTTCTGTGGAGCACATTGACCGCCGGCCTGCATCATATTCCCGGGCACATCATTACACTCAGGTGTCCTATTAGATGACACACACTGGTCACGGCCTTTCTTCATTTTCAGTCTTTAAAATAAAAACTCATTTTTACCAAGTTTTAAAGTATATCTAAGAGAGAATTCAGATCCAATGTTTATACTTGCTCTTTCCGTTTCTCAGAATGCCACACTTTCATGACACCTGAGGAATGAATGCTGTGTGTGTGTGTGTGTGTGTGTGTGTGTGTGTGTAAATTTCCCTTTAAAACTGTAAGTTGTTTTTAGTGGAATGGTTTTGTTTGGGATATCTGAAACCTGTGTTTTATATATACATCTGTGTTTTCACTAATACTCTTTATTTTTCCCCCGGAGCTTCATGTCCACATTGGCCTTCCCTTGCGGACATGGATCAATGCTTCAGATAATTTCCTTTAATTCTTTATCAAGGTAAACTGTCTCTAGCATTTCCAGATAAGATACATTGATACATACAATACAAGGGTAAGTCAAGATACTAGTGTCCTCATCTAAAGAGGAAGTGTCCAGGATTAAAAGCCTAACATTGAGCCCTGTGCTTTTGACAGTCTTGTCATCTCCAAGAAATTCACTTATTTTCTCTTAAAACCACAGTGTGGGGATCGTGTGAGATAATATGTGTGAAACAGCTTCTCCATGTGCAATTTACCCCACAAAGACAAGCTATTATGTTTTTCCAACTAAAGATCTTTTAGGGCCTAAATGATGCAAGCCACAAGCATCAGTGATAGGGGCACTGGAAGGAATTATGTTTATTTGTGAAAAAAGAGGTTGTTTTAATGTTTGTTTTTTAGATCACTGTGCTTTTGGTACCCCCTCTAAGTTGGTGTTTAGACTCTATTGCCTTATGGTCTTCACACACGTGTAGAGAACATGGTTCACATCGTAAGTGTTATCTGTCCTCGTGAATATTATAAAAGGAAATCACCTTGTCATGTAGCTCCTTCCTCAGCAGCACAGAAATGGAATCACATGCCATAGTTAACTTCATTCCCAGAATTTTTTTGTAATAGCAGGACAGCTGTTCAGCATAACTTTTCCTGTTGCTTTTCAATTTAGAGCGCATATGATAAAACAGATTTGGAAGTAAAGGCCAAGAAGCTAGTAGATGAACTTCATGAAATTCAATTTGATCATGCCATGGGCTTTTTTTTTCAATGGAGCATATTAGGTCTCATGGCTATTACCTTTGAGCTAGGCATCAGTTTCCAAACCTGGTTTAAAATACAATTTTAAAATAAGCTGTAAAATAATCATTATCTGNTGGGAAGAGAGCAGATCCAATTTTCATAACCCCATTACTTAATGTTGCCTATTTTCATACTGAAGTTTAATTCTCAAATCAAATATTCTAACATTGAGAAATAAAATATTCAAATGTACCAACAGTGATATTTTACAAAACATCCAATCTCTTTTACCATTATGTTGCATGGTAAAATGTAAGAAAGTTTAAAACTCAGAATATTAAAGCTTCAGAGAATTTTTAAAAAGTCATTTGTTTACGTGTATAAATTAACTTATCCATGTGATCAATTATATTCATTTCATGTTTTAGCTTCACAAACTATCATTTTAAATAAATGACTTCCATTTCTTGTATCTGTAAATAATGGCCAGAAGGGAAAAAGGTTGCACCTGGAAAATATTAGATTAAACCACCGATTCTTTTCCTTGAAGTATTTCCAAAAAGCAGAATTTACATGATTCGTATTGTTTAAAATGTCAAAGAACAGCTAAGTTTCTGTCTCAGCTGGCTTCAAATACTTGTTTTTTAACCACATCATTTTCTTTCTTTCTTTCTTTCTTTCTTTCTTTCTTTCTTTCTTTCTTTCTTTCTTTCTTTCTTTCTTTCTTTCTTTCTTTCTTTCTTCTTTCATTCCTTCCTTCCTTCCTTCTTTCCTTTCTTCCTTCTTCCTTCCTTCTTTTTTTCTTTCTCTCTCTTTTTCTCTTTCTTTTATTTTTATTAAGCATTTTGAATTCCATAAAGCTTCATTCCATGAATTTTAACTGAGGTAGATCCCAGAATACTAATACAAGTGTTCTGAAATATAACATTAACTTCAGGGTCTTATGATTTACCTACTTTTCAAAAAAAAACTGCTTCATTAATTACTATTTGTCCATATCACTTTGAAGATTACAGCAGTAGAGTAAGTAGGGCAATTTGCAGGAAAATATTTCAATTGAAGGCTCATTTCCAGGGGATGTTCATCGTTCAGTGAGAACACTTTCTTTAAACAGGAGCCAACAGCAACATCTGGCTCAACTAATCCTGAGGCTCAATGAACTCTTCTTCATATTTTAGAAAGTGCACATTTTCCCTCCTTTTATTTCTCATTTCATAGAAATCTGAAGCCAAGCACACTGAGAAGAACTATTTCGTAATCATTTTGGTTTATCTATAAGCAGGAGGCTTGCAAAATCCCTCAAGAGCTCATCCTCATAGATTTGTAGCTCAATTAAGCAGATTCAATTAGTTAGGATAGGCGGACTGAAGGGCACCAAGGGTTCAACTCCCAAAGATAGTAAGATCTTATGCAATGTATTATTTTTAAAAAATATCTTGTTTTCTTGCACTGATACATTTTCTTCAAAACATTTGGGAAGGAAACTACATCTCTGAGGTATGCTGTAACTACAGTTGAATTTCATAGCTCCAGATTTTCTTCACATTTTGTCTCCAAGAACTTGAGTGTAAGGTCAGGGGAGGTAGGAAGTACCCTTGTTATTTGATGGTTCAAAGACTGAATAATGTTTTAATTCATGCTGGCCAAATGACAAAGAAAGAAACTCATGTGTCTGAAATCCACTTTGGGCACCACTGCCCCAACTCTTTCCAGGGTATATTAAAATGATGGAAACTAATAAATCTATGAGCTCACACTTGGTCCCAGGCACAGAGGTAACTTTTTGCGCCTTACATGTTAATTTTCTCACTGCTACTGTACAAGGCAAGTCCCAAGAAGAAAAAAAGGCTTAGACATATTTATTTTAATGGAAGTAGAAAACAAATGGGGCAGTGGGAGTGAGGGGAGAGAGAGAGAGAGACAGGACAAAGAAGAGGAGAGGAGAAGAGAGAAAAACTTGCTCAAGAGCCTACAAGTGCACATTTAACTAATTAAACAACTCACCTAGGGTCACATGGCTAGTAGCGTTGCCAGAAGAAATATGTGGCTTGTTTGACACTAAAACCTCTGCCTTGAAAACGCTCACTGCATACTCAGGGCTCTGTGGAATACTGTGGATACTGATGTGAGCCCTTTTTCTTTTTGGACACACAGCAAGATACATTTTCCAGTGTCCCTTACAGTTAGAGGTGCTCATATGGGCGAGCTCTTGTTGGTGGAATATGCCATCCCTCCATGGTCTGGCCACTAAAGGCTTTTTCACCACATTCTCTCTCTTCCCCTATTGGGAGGCTGAAGGAAGACCTCGGAGCCTACAGAAGAGGTCATAAAGGAAAATAAAGCTATATAATAGCAGGGTCCTGGGTCCCTGAAACGTGATGCAGAAGGCTTTCTGGGAGCAGTTGCATGAAGCGCTATGTAAGAAGACGTGAGCTTCTACCTGATGAAGCTTCTGTGCTTTGGGGGTCATTTGCCGTAGTAGGTAGATGTCCCTGGCTAATACAAACACAAGTGCAGTCACACATCACTTAATGATGGGAAAGCATTCTGAGAAATGTGTCATTAGGCAATTTCCCTCTTGTGCGAACATCATAGCGTGAACTTACACAAACAGTACAGTCTACTACACACCTAAGTGGCATTTTGTACAGCATGTGACTAGACACCATAGGCAATTATAACATAACAGTACATATTTGTGTATATAAACACAGAAAAGGGTATGGTAAACATATGGTGTTACAATCTTATAGGATCACCATTATACATACATTCAGTCGTTGAACAGAAAGTTGTTATGTGGTACATGACAGTACACAGAGCAGTGCGGCACATCTCAGCCTCCTCCAGACATATTTGTCCTACTTGACAGTAAAGTTTAATCAGATAAACTATGTCCTACCAGTGTCTTAGCCTCTCACAGATACTAATGCCTCCATCTCTTAGGGCTGAATCCTAAAGATTTCCTACCCAGAGGAAGGGCATGAGGGAAATTCTGAACCCTCTGCAAACCGTGTTGTGTGGGTAGTTGCCTATTTACTCACTGGAGGGGTAAGTCCTATTTGTGTTCTATTCAATTTTGTGTCAACAGTTAAAAAGAAATAATTAGAAAAATAGAGAAGGTGGTGTCTATTAGATTCTTAGAACTGTTATATGTGGATGAAAGCAGCATGTTACCATCATGTATTATTAAATTTAAAGCTATAAAGAGAAAATAAACTCTCTCTTCACCGTTCCTAGTATAGACAAATATTTCTCATCTCAATGGCAAAGCTAAAGAAAGGGACCTCTCTAAGAATGTTCTAGTGAGGGCTTCACCTCCTCATAGATTTCTGCAATCTCAGGCCTCAGGTTGAGTTCCATGCCAATGTAGCATAACATCCACAGCAAGCTAATGCTGTCTTGCTGCTGTTATGGTTATTAACATAGTTGCTATTGCGAATTCTATTAGCTGCACACTTTTTATGGATATGAGTTTATCTCCACAATATCCTTGTAACGCAGTCCGTCAAAAGCACAGTCGTGTTTAGCTCTCGAAGGGTTTCCATTGTTGTGCACTTGGGCAATGACTTACACTCAACAATTCCTATGGGTTTGTGGACAAAATTCCTGTTTTAGAAAAAAACTTTCCCCAAGATAAAAAAAAAATGTTAATGGCCTTAGTCATTGAATTAAATTCAAAATATTTAAAATTATGACATTTTTCTTTGTTTGTTTCCTGGGAATATTCCCCAAAAGCATTTACTCTAAAGTAAGAGAATGACAAGGAAGATCTGCTTAGAATAAATTTCACTACTGATCTATAAAGCATATAGAAATGTTTTGCAATATTCATAGCATATCATCATGAGTTTATTTCTGTTACTTAATCATCGGAGATACTTCAGCATAGTAAGTTCGAATTGCTCAAGGGACACTAAATGTCCCACATATAAAACTGTGTTTCAAAGTCTCGCTGTATATACAAAATAAAAGCCATTTTCCTTAGTCTGACCTGCAAGGCCCTCAATGATCCCTTCCCAAACTATCTCCTGAGGTATGCTTCTGCCACACATGAGCATGTTCTAAAGTACGCACAAATCATTCTGCTCTGGAGTCTATCACGCCTGAAATTTCTGTCTTGGTACATTCCAGGATGCTTATCCTGTTCACTTGGAATAACTTTATCTTCAGTTGGAATAACTTTATCTTCATGTTAATTCTACATTTTAAATTCCCTTTTCATCTTTAAAATACCGACCTTAAAATGCTACAATTTCTCTTGAATTCCCATTTTACCTTTGTGGGATCACTGAGTTCCTCTCACACCTCCCGTAATATTTACCAATGGCTTGTGTACCCTAGGAGCAAAAAAAAATGGTCATGTTCAGTCTTTTTAAATTATCTGTAAGGACCTGTCATGTGTTTTATATGTCGTAAGTGGTTACTTCTCATATTCAACCTTTTTTTGATGCAACTGTTTCAAACTAACTTTTTCTCACATGAAAGAGCTACAATTAGATTTGGAAAGGGACATATATTTTCCATAGGACCCAAAGCATATATTCCATGGCATTAGTCATTTTGGATTAAGGATAATCTTAGTTTGGGTTCAGCTATTATTGCTTATATGTTCTGTGTTTCTCATGGGTTTCCCTCCATTGCTTGGAGATGAGAATTTTAAATTTTCTAAAAAAGTTTCTAACACATTAGATGATGTTTATCTAGGTCTTTATGTTCTGTTCTCTTGCTGACTCTTTAAAATTAAACCTACATACCAATAATACCAAATATTTTCCTGAACGGTTCAATTTATTTATTTATTTATTTATTTATTTATTTATTTATTTACTGAGACAGAGTCTCACTCTGTCGCCCAGGCTGTAATGCAGTGGCTTGATCTTGGCTCACAGTAACCTCCACTTCCTGGGTTCAAGTGATTCTTGTGCCTCAGCCTCCCAAGTAGCTGGGATCACAAGCATGCACCACCACGCTTGACCAATTTTTGTATTTTTATTAGGTACAGGGTTTCACCTTGTTGGCCAGGCTGGTCTAGAACTCCTGGCCTTCGAGTGATCCGCCCTGCCTCCGGCCTCGCCCAATGTGCTGGGAATTCGACAGGCATGACCCACCACAACCTGACAACTGGCCCTGAAGCAAGTCCCATTTTAAACAATGATATCTGAAAGGAGTTTTTCTTTCTGATGAGGTGAACATTTTGGTTAACTTGATTAAAACTCCAGCAAATGCAACAAGGATCGCACTACGCCTGATGTTCGTCCTAACCGGACAAACAAAATGAGTGGAAGAAAATGGTTACTGCAAGTCACTGGGGTTAGAAGCACTATCACTCGTGGGAGCATATTTTTAAAATGCAGGTGTATTCAGCAGATTGTCTAGTTTATTGCACTATCAAGATATCCCTTCACCAGATCACCCTCAAATCCTTTATCTGACAAGACAGTCTATCCTTGAAGGTTTTCATAAAATTGCTTAAATCTTAATCCCATATTTAGTGGAAAATAAAACATTCTCCCACATTTACAAGAATTCTCTGGAAAATTGGGGTGGAGTCTAATGAGACTGCTGTAGTGAAGGCTACGGTACTTGTCTCATATACTTCTAACTCCCTTTATTCAGTGTATTTACAGATGTCAGATTCAGTGAATCATTTGTATTTAAGGATACAAAAAAAATCAGGGAAAATGAAGTTGTAGAAATAAAATTTCCTGCTTTTGTCATTGCATTTAAGAGACCCTAACCATAATTAACATAATGCAAAAAATACTAAGGGTGTGGGGGAGGTTTTTTGACAGGATTTGTGAAATTTAAAAGGCCAGTCCCTAAGACACAGAGATGCTGGGCCACCTCATAAATCCACACTTCAGAGAGTCGCCATTGACATGGTTCTGCTGCCAAAGGAACCTATACCTGTTAATTTTCAAGGTCAAATTCCACATTTCTGGACGGAGTGTGAATAGCCCACATTGGAGTAAAGGTTCTATAACTAGAAACGTCTTTCTTGTTTTATAATCAGGCAGGCAGGCAGGCAAGTAGGGAGGCAGAAACAGGATGGGCCACTCAAATTCCACAGTGCTGCATCTGGAGTCTTGCGTGGAGAAAGAGAACGTAGGGGTGGTTTATTTTCCTCTTCACCTGACAAGGATCCTGAGTCTGTGGAGAGGTGAGGGCTGTGCCCAAGGCTTTGCTGGAGGCTTTGCTTTAGCTAGAAGAGAGGTCTCCTAATTCCCACTTGTTTACTGTGTTTAATTTACCTGGAGATGAGTGATGGAAGTTAGATTACGAAGACTGGAAGACTGAACGAATATTAAATCACCAGGTCTTCAAGGAAACAGGGAAGAATTCTGTGTCTTGAGCTTATAATCTGAGAAGGCAATTCAAGCATGGAGAACACCAACGAGGCACTTCCACTGCTTCACTGCGTTTCCCTATGCCACTGCTATGCAGCAGCAAGCCATAGGAATACAACTTGTTAGGAGAATGTAAATGATCATGTAGTATCATTTTCTCAACTGCAGACTTTATCTCATCATGCAGCATTTAAGATCCTTTTCACTCTGCGTCGGATTGGGTTCCTAGTCCCCATTCAACATGCCCTCCTGTTTGAGACACGCAGTCCAGCCTGATGGCTCACAAACTTAGGTCCCTACATCAGCCGCATCAACATCAATGCAGCACTTATTAGAAGTGACATGCTCAAGGTACTTCCTGAGAACTGTGGAATCAGAAACACTAGGAATGAGGCCCACAGGAGACTGGTGAGACCATTCATGACCAACCCTCAGCTCACTCTAGGCTACCCTTCTCAGCCCTCATTTTGAACATGCATTTGTTATTTCTACCACTCATCACCCACCCTATTCTTGCAGCAAGAACTTTCCAGCAGTCCCTGGGGAATACTTCCTTTAATCCCTTGCTAAGTAAGATGAAGTATGGCATCAGCCCAGCAGCGGCAGTGCCCCCCGAGGTGTTAGAAAGGCGGAACTTCAGGCTCTACCTTGGAGCTACTGAGTCGGAACCTCATTTAACAAGACCCTCAAGAGAATCAAATGCACTGCCCTACCACAGTCTTCTTAACATTCTTCCAGGGACAAGTCCATCTGCAGGATGCAGAGATGAGCATTGTTCTGGGGGAACTGGATCAGCAACAATCAATCCCTCTAGCCACAGGAACTGGTGCCTGATCATAACATAATGCAAGACAAGGTAATAAGATGAGTGAAACTTGAGGGGCATAGTTTTTTGTGTGTGTTTTTGGAGGAGAGAGTTTCCCTATTAATCTACACTGGATGTTATGGTGACATGAGACTAAAGATGCCAGAGTCCACCATATAGAGCAGGGGATGGAGCCAGTCAGGTGATATGGAGCCCGAGACAAAGACAGGCCCTGCAGCACCTTTGCCTGGAGCCAGGTTTTTCTTTTAACTTTTCAGTTTTGTGAGTCAATCAATTTCCTTTTTTACTGAATGCAGGTTGAGTCCTGTTTTGGGTCACATGCAGTAAGACATAGATACCAGTATAACATCTGCTCTACTCATTGGGTACTTTATTGGCTCTCACCCAGGGCTGTTAACAAAGGTCTGTGTAGGGGTTTTTATCTCTGCAGATAGATTGTAATTTCCTTGAGAGGATGATACTACCTTCTACCTTTTCTTTTCTTTTTTTTTTTTTTGTAACTGCTACGATGCCTTGTAGGGTACAAAGTAGCAAACACGTTATTTTATAGTGAATAAAGAAGAATGGGTTTAAGAACATTAATTTGCAATGTTTAAAATGGTCAGAGGAGGGAGGACATTTAGTTCATCAAATATTCATTGGACACTGTCCAGGGCCGTAGACTAGGCTGTACATTGGTGATGTAGAGGTGTTTAAACTATGACTTCAGACGTCAAACATACTACAGCATCATAGGGAATCACAGTAGCTTTTTTATAATTTTCAACAGATGTAGAATAATTCATAGCATCCTTATGCTGTATACACAGGAGACGTTATTTCATAGCTGAAGGTAGAAAGCAGACTGATTAAGCAACTTAAGGAGTATGATGAGTAAAAATCAAAAGTGGATTTGAATCCAAGTGAGTTTGATTAGAGAGACAACTTCCCCCACTACATCAGTAAACCATTATGAGTTTTTAATTTCTTGGTTTGTTTTATCATTGCATGGCTAAAAGTTGGCTTCAAAAGTTCCCCTTTTAGTAAACTGTAGAATTTTTATCTGTGAGAATGCTTGTCTACGTAAGCATTTCCAAGTGTGTTTAAATCCTCTTGGCTAAAATTTATCTAATTGGAATAGTTAATAATGTTTGATGCATTACTCAATATACTGCATGACATCATTAACTGAGAGCTGTGTCCTTAAATGAGGCGAGTTCTTCCCCTACTGAATGTGTGTATCAGCTCTGCCCCTACACACCCACTTGTCCTGCATGTCATGAAAGGAGGAGCTCATAAACTCTGGATGAAGACTGGATCCCTGGTATCTTGTGATTTCCTGAACTCACCTTTTGTCTACTTAACTTTTTCACTATATGCTACTCATACTAACATCAAGGTGTTTTAATATTCTTCATATTCCTGCCCTGGCTCTTCAATACTTACTTCATGTTCTTTTTAATTTGACGACAAGATTAGATATTGTGTTCTTATCTTCTCAACCTCTAGCAAACCTACTGACTTGACTTGGAAAATCTCTGGAGTTTTGACTCACTATCAGCTATAGGTATGAGCTTCGGTGTGATGTTAAAGCTATTTTCTATACCACTTAAAAATTCCATCATCTTGGCAAGTAAGCTCTCTAGTTAAGGGAAAATATTTAATCTAAAAAATGTCCAAGTTTAATCATATATCTACAATTGTTAAAATACAATATGTATGGGCTTAGGTTTTCAGCTTTAACATGAAAGAACTTGGAAGCTGTTACTCTGTCCTTACAATAAGAAAAATCTGGAAAAATTGAAAACAAACAACTTTATAAGTTGTTTGTTCCCATGAGAGAACTGAGGTTGCAAAGGAAACTACAGCACCAACATCTGGCAAGACAGGTTCATCTGGAGAGACACAGCCCAGAGGTGCTCACCTGGAACAGAAGTCGCTGGAGCCCTGAGGGGTGGGAACACTGGCATGGTCATTGGATGACCTGCGGGAGGCGTAGTGTCCAGCATGGTGCCGCAGTCTTAGGGGAGTTCACATTTTCCTGGGCTTTACCTCCAGGAATCCACACTTCTTACACTGAAAATCAGAGAAGCATCCCCTCTTGGTCATTTCACGGGGGAGATAAAAGTAATCATTGTAAAACACAACTTTTTCCATAAAAAAGACCTACATACTAGGGAAAAAGACGCTGTCAAAGCCATATCCCCATGAGGGAAGGGTATTCCTCCGAAATGCACAAGTAACAGCAGTGAGGACTTCAAGGAAATAGAAGGAGACTATTGAGGCTATAGAAGGAAGAAAGGATAGGGGAGAGAAAAAAGCTTTACCACTGGAGAGATACTTGTGAAAGCTACATCTCCTAGACACTGTCTCCTGAAACATTGATATGTAAATGGAAGATGGTCCAACACTCCCCTCCTTCCCACCACAGCCATAATATAATAACAGTGAATTACAGGCAGATGCCCTGCAAGGCACAGGCTCTATCTGAGAGGTGAAGGGTTGAATTTTCCACCTGGCATAACAGTCCTCAAGGTGCATCCACTGAGGGTAAAAATACATGTGAGAAAACCTGATGTAACTGAAGAAAGAAATATACAAATCTACTGCTACAGTTGGAGACTTCAACACCCCACTTTTTTTAACTGATAGATTAAGCAGACAGAAAATCGGTAAAGATATGGTTGAACTGAAGAGCTCTATCAATCAACATGTACAAATTGACATATATAGAATACATTAGTAAGAGTGGAATACACACTCTTTTCAAGTTCACAGGAAAAATTCGCTAATATAGACCATGTTCTAGTTTAAAACGCACTCCTTGACGAATTTAAAACAATAGAAATCGAGCAAAGTATGTGTTTAGAACACAGCGGAATTAAACTAGAAATCAATAGCCAAAATATAGCTGGAAAACCCTCCAAATATCTGACAATTAAACAATACATTTCTAAATAATTTACATGTCAAAGAAGAAGTCTCAAGAAAAGTTAAAAACTATTTTTAGCCGGGCGCGGTGGCTCAAGCCTGTAATCCCAGCACTTTGGGAGGCCGAGACGGGCGGATCACGAGGTCAGGAGATCGAGACCATCCTGGCTAACACGGTGAAACCCCGTCTCTACTAAAAATACAAAAACTAGCCGGGCGAAGTGGCGGTCGCCTGTAGTCCCAGCTACTCGGGAGGCTGAGGCAGGAGAATGGCGTAAACCCGGGAGGCGGAGCTTGCAGTGAGCTGAGATCCGGCCACTGCACTCCAGCCCTGGCGACAGAGTGAGACTCTGCCTCAAAAAAAAAAAAAAAAAAAAAAAAAAAAAAAAAAAAAAAAAAAAAAAAAAAGCTATTTTTAACTAAAGAAACATGCATCTTATATAATGGATGAAGTGTGGCAGAAGTGGTTCTCAGAGGGATTTTATAGGATTGGATGCATACTTAGAAAAAAAATCTAAAATCAATAGCATAAGCTTCCATCTAAGAAATGAAGAAAGAGCAATGTAAGCCTATAGCCAGCCATAGAAAAGACATAACACACACTAGCGCACAGGTCAATGAAGTTGAAAACAGGGAAATGATGGAAAAAAAATTGGCAACACAAAAAGCCTCCTGGTTCTCTGAAAAGACCAGTAAATTTGCAACACTTGAAGCCAGGTTAACTAAGAAAAAGTTTTTTAAAAAAGAGAGAGAGCGAGAAGGCAAAATTTACAAATACCAGAAATCAAGTAAGACTTAACTACGGATTCTATGGAGATTAAAATGATACTAAAGGAATACTATGCACAACTGTATGTCATACATTTGATAACTTGGATGAAATGGATCTATTCCTTAAAAGACACAAACTACCAAAACCCACAAAAGGAAACCTATATAACCTGAATAGTGCTATATCTGTTAAAGAGGTGGATTTAATAATGAATAACATTAAAAAAATCAGTCCCAAAATGTTTCACTGGTGAATTCCATGAAATATTTAGTGAAGAAGAAATACCAGTTCCCTTTGACCTCTTCCAGAAAGCAGCAGAGACAGCACGTTCTCGTTTTATGAAGCCTATTTCTATAGGCTTTAGTGCTGACACTTTATTACTCAGGATGATTTTTAAAAGTTATTTCTGTAATAAACACATACATACTTTCTTTTTTTTTTATTTTTTGAGATAGAGTTTTGCTCTGTCACTCAGGCTGGAGTGCGGTGGCATGATCTTGGCTCATTGCAACCTCCACCTCCTGGGTTCAAGTGATTCTCATGCCTCAGGCTCCAGACCACCACACCCAGACCATAATTTCTATTTATACCATGTATGAATCATTAAGTACCAAGATGTATAGTACATGAAAATGGCTTGAGTTCAAAGAGATAATTGTCTACAACTATACACGACTTGCCTAGGTGAAGTAAGCACAGGTACGTGTCATCTTAATTTTCAGTTGGGTCGGATTCAATACATCAGAAAGGAAATCAATCTCACATTCTAACATTTTAATACTTGAAGCATAACATGATTTTTAGATTTACATATTTTATGTAGTTTTAAATATATTTCTACCCACAATTTTCCAATTTGTAGAAACCTATATCAAACTTAATATTGTCAGTATTGATAAAGCAGTTGTCTAACACTGAGGGAAAACTGACATAATTATTGTTAGGGTAATACGTAAACATTTGAAATATTTCAGTAGGAATTCAAGCCTATTTAGAAAGTTTACTTTTCACATTTTTATCAAGATTTCTAACCTATACTTAAGTACTAATCCACTTCAATTTGCTGTTTTTTTCGTAAGTTATGTGACATAATCTGTTTCCTACTCTCAGATATTTCCAAGTACTTTCTTGTATCTGAAATATGTAACCCAACATTGTTTAATATACTTGGGAAATTAGACAAGAAGGCTGGTCCCATTTTATGGATAAGAAATAGAAGTTGGATGGGAGAAGGATGAGGGTCAAAAAACAACTTATCAGTCACTATGCTTATTACCAGGGTAATGGAATATTCTTTACACCAAACCCCCATGACACAAAATTTACCTACATAAGAAACCTGTGCTTGTACCCTTGAACCTAAAATAAAAGTTAAAAAAGTTTTAGAAAGTCACAAGGATAAAAATAATTTGCTTAAAATAAAATCCAAATGGAACTCTTACTGCAGTACTTGAACTCTGTGAATATAGTTAGGAGACATTCTAATGGGCATTTTTTTTAATAAGAAAAAGGACATTTTTAAAAATATATACATATAAATTAATTCCAAAATATCTCAGCCTTCTGGTCTAAAAACCATGGGGACAGCAAGCTCTGTTTGGGGGTAAATTTTACTAAAATAGAACAAATTAGAACTAACTTTTGATTTGGAGGAATACCACTAAGAATATCTCCCAAGAGAATATTTTATCAGCATGGTGGTGGTCCAGTGCTTGGACTAGATTTTCCGCATAACTTGGGCTTTCTATCATCTCTTACTAACCATGATCACAAACATCAGTCTTGCCAATGGGACACCTAGCTCTCAACATAACCTCACAAATCCATCACCGTATCTGAGGGCATTATAAGTAACAAGGCAGGGTTTTCTCCAAACACCATGCGAAATGGCCGATCCATAATGTACTCATTGATGCAGGATTCTTAGAGTTGGAGAAATGAGCTCCAGGAAGGTCATAAGATGTGGAAGGAGGAGCACAGAGCTAGGAGATTGGAGGCCTGGGTGGATTCCCAATCCCACAGTTCATACACCACGGTCCACCAGGGAAGTCATTTAATCTCTCTTACCTTAGCCCACTCAACCATAAAGTAGAGGGAATATGTAAAAGAGAACTGTAGGTACCATCAAATAAAATACTATATATGAAGCATCTATTACAGTGTGGTGTATGTGGTAGCTGCCCAATAAATTAAAGAAGTGATTAGAATGAATCGGTTTTACTCATGATGTGATCACTTAGTTTTCATATTACCTCTGTTACTATATCTGATGGTGATGTTTGCTTTTACTTTAAGCACAAATCCACATTAACCACCACAACAGCATGATAATAGTTACCTTTTCCCCAGCACTTCACCTCTGCAGGGACTTCTCATGTTAGTTGATAGTGTAGGTGGCAGGTGTTCTTGTCTT
The DNA here is from genome assembly GCF_001698545.2 of Rhinopithecus bieti. Classification (NCBI taxonomy): domain Eukaryota; kingdom Metazoa; phylum Chordata; class Mammalia; order Primates; family Cercopithecidae; genus Rhinopithecus; species Rhinopithecus bieti. The sequence continues at coordinate 747,119 of NW_016814144.1, forward strand.
CATCTTCTCTGTTGAAAGCTGTGCACCCCCCATACTCTAACACTTTACTTGATCATGTTTCATGATATCCCCCCAAATAGTTATAGTTGTCTGTGTGTTTATTGCTTCCCCAACCAGAATGTATGTCTCATAAACAGCAGTGTTGTTCTCTTTTTTCCCTCTGTAAGCTGGAGCAGTGTGCAGCGTGATACATGTGCCCAGTGCAGGGCTGCTTAAATGAGAGGACACACATGTCAACTCCCCTTATACAGAGGAGGAAAAGGAGCTTTGTAAAAGGACATGGCAGTAAACCTGCCTTCTGAGGCTGTAGCTCACGCCTTTGCGTGTTTCAGCAAGAATGAAGAATACCAGTCAAGAGTTTCCACGTCACGCCTGCCTGGGCTATACCCTGGGTGTTTACAGAGTAGAGGACACTGAGACCAATATCACAGGTAGACTGACTGTGATAGAAAATAGGCCACAAATACAATTTATTCAAGTCTAAGAAATGAAATCTCATTCAGTTTCAGGCGTCAACAGCAAGGAGGAACCACAAACCACAAACTTCTTTTGCACTGGGAAAGGTGTTGCCGTGGGAACAGGGCTGCTGGCCATTTGGCCATCTCACTCATCTCTGGAGGAAGGCAGGTGAGGAAGGTAAGAGAATCACGGTCAGGTAGGAGGGCCTGCGATAAGATCCAAGGAAGATGGGGGATGTACTTCTACCATGTGTCATATCTGTAGCAAATGTAGTAAGAATTAAAATGTCACCATCTGATCCACATTACATTTGAATAGAATATCGTCTAGCAGAGTTTCCTTGCCTCTATATGATTATAGTCTGTGTTGACATCAAAAAGATATAATAAAGCATATTGGCCTAACAGAACATATTATCATAGAATAAATATATGCTCTTCATTTAAATGAAGAGTCCTAAAAGAGGAACAGGGAACAGATTCTAAGTGACTAGGTTTATGCCCATGCTAAGATCACCAAAGCTCCTAACCTCTAGGAGAGGGAAATCAGGAGTCTCATAGCCTGGCAGGCTACGATCTGACAAGACTGGCTTCAGGCATATATATTGATCTTTTTCTGGTGGTCAAGCACCCCAAGCCATGCTGATACTAAAATGTGGTGACACCCAAAAATAGTGTGACATCAGTAGGAAAAAGATTGAATAAAATTACCAACCCACAGATGTCCAGGGACAAGACCAAGACAATTCCTATCCGGAAACAGTGACAAACAGTTGCTAGGTGGACATCATTCCTTTCCTATCTTGTTGGTCTTTCCTGTTGACAAATACATGTTTAAAGGATGTTTTAATGTTTTCCTCAATAGACTCTGTGAAACAAAACCCAGATGGGAAACAGTTCTAACATGTGATCCTATGTAAATTAATAGCAGCAAAAAAGAAGGAAAGAAGAAAAGAAATAAACCTTATTTAACACCTCCTTTCATTCATGTTTCCTCATATTTTCCCTTAGTGCTTCAATAGAGTAGCGATAGAAATACAATGATTTATGAATTCCATGGGGTGACTTCTTGAAGTAATAACACTTACTACCATGAAGTTCTCAGATTTCTTTTCCACACAGGAACTCTGAGAGCAAAGAAAATTGCTGGACTCTCACAGCCAGGCATTTCATTGTATAGTTCTGGCGACGTGACCCTAATGAGAAGAAGTCCATACTTCAGTTTTGGTTTAGAATTCAGTGACAGTTTGATTGTGGGCTCAACCTCTTCTGCTTCTGTTGGAATGTGAGTTACATGCTGAATTAATGAGCAAAAACATCAGGGCTTTGAGCCTGTTTTGCGCTTTCCTAGTTCCCTTCATTTTATTTTTACTGGTTTATTTTATTTTGTGTCTTGATCCAAAATTCATTTGCATATGATTTTTGTGCACACTCAGATCATCCTGAAGAACATAGACTTGTAAAACACTGGGAATCAATTACCCTCAGGAAATCCGTCAACTTGGTGAGGTGTGTCCTTTACAGTTAGTTACTATAAAATTCCCCTTTTCTAAAAATCCTGTCATTAAACCCCACGATGGCTTTCCGTTGCTCACTGCTGATCTTTGGCCTCTCAGTAAGCATGAAGAACACTTTCTGTTTCTTGCTGTGAGTTAATGCTATTTATATTTTAGAAATGTCAGATTCCTTCACAAGTCACTTGAGACTTGGTGGCAAGAATGAATTACCCTGAACTGTCTGTCTCTCTCCTGACAGGTCTGCCTGAAAGGCAGCTTGCCTGGAGCTGCATTCATTGTTATTTCACAATCTGAGAGCCAGCAAGAGACAGTTTTACAAATTTCTAACATAAGGCATAAAATGAAATTCAACAGAAACTAATCTTTCCTTTTTTTAAATTCCTGGCTTTGACCGAATTAGTAGGGAGTGACATACTTTGAATTGCTTAGTGTGCGTACTATTGTATTTCTCTGCAATTTAATCTTATAATCATTGCTCCAGGGAGACATATATTAAAGTTTATTGGCAAATACATTTCCTTTGATTTCCTTCGTTCCAAAATAAAATGATGAATTAAGACTTAGCACATACATTAGCATTTAGTATTTGCTATAGTTTCCACTTTGCATGTACAAATAGTGATCTGTACCTTGTGGCAACCAATTATAATACGTGTACTGATATTGTACAATTTTAAATTAGTAGAACAACTGAGCTGATACTTTAAGCCAGCAACAAAGTGTTTATTTTCTAGATGAATGAAATAACAGGATAAAACCTGAAGTGAATATTAATGTGTGTTATCTATTATATTGACTGTCAATTAATATAAAATGCGTGTTCTTTGTTTATTCTAGAAACAAATCCACTGTGTTATGATTATTTCTCTAATAATTATGTAACTAATGATTAGTCCAGCATCTCTTCATGATTTTTTGTTCCCTGGGTAAACCAAAGGTAAGCAAATGCATGGCCGAGATGCCCAGGGTTCCCCCAAGCTCCCTGGGGAATGTCAAAAATAAACAGATCTTCCCAAACATTAGCACTGATCTCCTTTTACATGGAAAGTTCTTGTTTAAAGAGAAGGAGTTTCTCACCCCAGTAATAGCATTTGAATCAATAGAAACTGTGATTCTTGCCTCTATTTGTAGTTTTAAAATGAACTCTTCCAGAATATTGTCCCCAATTAATAACGATAATGATGAAGTCCCATCAATAATAACCAATATTTATTTAGTTCTTTGACTTGTGTCACATGTCAGATTAAGCACCATTTTTCATTATTTAATTCTCAGCAATCACATGGGGTTGGTAGCTCCATTTTACAAACAAAACAAAACAAACAAACAAAATTCTAGAAGTTTTAGAGAGGTTACATCACTTATCACAAATGTGTAAATGGCGAACCTATAACTCAAACTGAGACATCCTTAACCCAGTGCCTGTGTCTTAAGCACCAAATATTTTCATTAATCATCAGTCTTATAATAAGAAAAATAATGATTTAATAAAGAAATTTCTGTTCAAATTTTCCTTTTAAGTACTTAGAGTAATAGATTTCTTCATAATTCGTTGCAGCCTCATATTTCCATCTCATTCTTTGTCAAACTTACCTTCTGCTAAACCAAGTCCCAATGATTTCATTGTATAATTTTTCTCCAATGGATTTATTTCTCTTGCTCTCTATCAATAAATTATCATTCACCCTACAAACATTTCTTGCTAAAATCTTTTAAAATACATCTTTCTAAGCAGTTTCTCCAGAGCCTCTCTGCAAGCAGCACCGTTTTCCAACCCATTCTCTACTCTGCAATCATCGTAGTCTTTTCTTAACACAAATCTGATGTCGAATGCTTGCTTCAAAGGCTCCATTGGTGACCCATTGAACTTAGAATAGACACCGATAGGCCAGGTGTGGGGGCTCACACCTGTAATCCCGGCACTTTGAGAGGCTGAGGTGAGTGGATCACCTGACATCAGGAGTTTGAGACTAGCCTGACCAATATGGTGAAACCCCGTCTCTACTAAAAATACAAAAACAACAAAAACAGCAAGAAAGAAACCAAAATGCTGGGCATGGTGGCACCTGTAATCTGAGCTACTCTGGAGGCTGAGGCAAGAGAATTGTTTGAACCAGAAGATGGAGGTTGCAGTGAGCCAAGATCTCTCCATTGCACTCCAGCCTGGGCAACAGAGTGAGAGGCTTCATCTCAAAAAAAAAAAAAAAAAAAAAAAAAATAGACACCAGCATATTTAAGATGGCCTGCGAGTCTTGTGCAGTCTTCCCACCCAGAACCATCAGCCTATTTCCTGACACTCCTCTGGAGCTCCCTGTTTTCCAAACCCACTGACTTCTTCACAACCCCTGAAGCCTGTGCACCTGCTATTCCTGCACTTCAATGTGCTCATTTCCCGTCTTCCATTGCTCATCCTACTCAACCTTAGGATCTCATTAAGTTGTAATTCCCCACCCCAAACTTTCCCTTACCTCCCTGGATACTTTCAGATCCCTAGGATGAACTCAGAGAGCCCCATGGCTCTTAGAGTGTGTTTCACAGCAGTTCCACAACCATGTGAAGTCTGTCTCCTCTGCTGTGTGCTCCAGGACAAAATGGCCCTTGTCCTTGTGACTTCCAGGCCTGATACACATCATATCTGTGGCAGGCATGTGATATTTTTTGAATGAGGGCATACCACTCAAGAACGAGTTTTGGAGTTTTGAAATCCTAAGAATTATGTGCTGCTAGATTATTGCCTAGTTGGTCCTTGTTAAAGGTTCTATTACGAGGTGTTTACAGTTTTCTTCTGCTTTTCTATTTTTTTCCCTTCTCCACTTTTTTCATATATTTTCTTGTACTTACTACTTTAATTGCTTCACTCAAGGTTCCTATGCAATAGTATGGTTATTATCATACATTCAATGCATTTTATATTTTGAATAATTGCTTTATTGACTTACAGATTATTTATACATATTTTTCTTAAATTTCAAACATATGGAGTGCTCCTATTTAACTTTTTATTATGAATATTTAACTTAAATTTACTGTGATTAGTAAACATATCCTGTGAGAGTTAAATCTTCTGAAATTTGTTTAACTCGATTTATATCTTTAAAATATTCAATAAAATTGTGTTGCATGGGCTTGTATTCAGTAGTTACTGGGTGCAGAATTTTATAAAATCCACAGAGTTAAATTTATTATTTCTCTAACTGAATTATTGTGTAATTTCTGTTAAAGCTTTTTTCTATTGTGAATTTGCCTGTTTCTCATGTAATTTTGTCGGCATTTGCTTTTTGTATTTATTTTTTGTCTCATTTTTTTTCAAATTGGCCAGTGTAAGTTCATCTATATCTGAGTGCATGGGTTTCTCTCCTGTCTTATCCCAACTTCTGTTAAACTCATCCAATGACTACATTAGGTCTTGTATTTTTTGTTTTGTCTAGAAATTCCATTAGTATTATTTTATGGCCTTTATCTGCTGAGCTTTTTTATTTTTATATTCATGCGAGCCTATTTTCCGTTACATCCTCAAAGTCAATGATATGACTGCTTTGAAATTCACATCTGCTCATTTCTACAACTGTCTCATTTCTACTGGTTCCTTCTTTTTGTAGTATGGATCACATTTTTCTGTTTCTATGTGAATCTGGTCATTTTTAATTCTAGATGTTGTCCATTTTTATGCTAAATTTTGTAGATACCACGATTTTCAGATAATAGTATTTGGTGCATACAAGTTTAGAATTGTTAAACTTTTCATAATTATATAAAGCATGTTATTAGTATTTTCTTTATGACACTCTGCTTATGGGAGTTTTGGAGTCTGGAAGTATCTCTATCTCATCCTTTTTATTGAAAAATGTGACCTTTATTTTCTCTGTGATTCCTGAAGTTATCGATGTACAGTGTCCTTATGCCCACCTGTGTTGGTGAGAAGTCAACTGTCAGCTGTCACACTTTTTGAAGTTGTGTGTCTCTTCTCACCAGGTATAATTTGATTTCTTTTTGTATTTCTCCTGCTTGGGTTGAATTTTTTAAATGTGTGACTCCTTTGAAGTTCAGAACAGTTCTCATACCTCATCCCTTCCCACATGGCCTCTGTGTGTCCTCTGCTGTCTTCCTCACTTCGTCTTCTTTGTTACACTTTCCTTCAAGTTCTCTACCTAGTTATCTAATTTTGTTTCATTTCTTCAATTTCTTCCCATTTTTCTTCCTGTCCCTGATAATTTTTCTGCTTCTAGGGTTCTACTAATCTTGTTGACTATGCTTTTAATTTCAATTGTTACACTTTTCAGTTTTAAGCATTCAACTTGTTTCTTTTTCAATTCTGCTTAGTCCTTCTGTAAGTTAAGAAAAGTGGGTCCCTATTTCAACTCTCTCTCTCTCTCTTTCTCTCTCTCTCCTTCTCTTTCCCTCTCTCTCAGACACACACTCACACACATACAATTTGGTACAGTGTTCCCCCTGTGTCTGTGGTTTTATCTCTCTCTCTCACACACACACACACACATACACACACAGAAACACATACACACAGAAACACACACACACAGAAACACACACACACACTCACACACATACAATTTGGTACAGTGTTCCCCCTGTGTCTGTGGTTTTACCTCTCTCTCTCTCACACACACACACACACACACATACACACAGAAACACACATACACACACAGAAACACATACACACAGAAACACACACATACACAGAAACACACACACACACTCACACACATACAGTTTGGTACAGTAGTCCCCCTGTGTCTGTGGTTTTACCTCTCTCTCTCACACACACACACACACACATACACACAGAAACACACATACACACACACTCACACACACAGAAACACATACACACACATGCACACACACACAGAAACACACATGCACACACAAACACACACACACGCACACACACACAGAAACACACACACACAGAAACACACATGCACACACACTCACAGACATGCAATTTGGAACAGTAGTCCCCTTTTATGTGTGGTTTTCTTTCCACATTTTCAGTTTGCTGCAGTCAACTGTAGTCAGTGTTGTATCATTTCATGCCATAACATATCATTTCATGCCATAACATATCATTTCATACCATAACATATCATTTCATGCCATAACAAGAATAGGATATTTGAAGATAGAGAGACCTGGAAACAAAGAGGGACAGAGACCATATTCACACAACTTTTATTATATTGTATTTTTGTAATGTAAATAATGTATTTATTAATTGCTCTATTTTATTATTAGTTATTGTTAATCTCTTATATCTGCCTAATTTATAAATTTAGACTTTATCATAGGTATGTTTAGAAAAAACAGTATATACAGGGTTTATATATACTGTATACAGTTTATATATACAGGGCTTATATATACTGTATACAGTTTATATATACAGGGCTTATATATACTGTATACAGTTTATATACACAGGGTTTATATATACTGTATACAGTTTATATACACAGGGTTTATATATACTGTATACAGTTTATATACACAGGGTTTATATATAC
>NW_016814144.1:754940-757512 GCF_001698545.2 Rhinopithecus bieti
CTCTCTCTCACACACACACACACACACACATACACACAGAAACACACATACACACACAGAAACACATACACACAGAAACACACACATACACAGAAACACACACACACACTCACACACATACAGTTTGGTACAGTAGTCCCCTGTGTCTGTGGTTTTACCTCTCTCTCTCACACACACACACACACACATACACACAGAAACACACATACACACACACTCACACACACAGAAACACATACACACACATGCACACACACACAGAAACACACATGCACACACAAACACACACACACGCACACACACACAGAAACACACACACACAGAAACACACATGCACACACACTCACAGACATGCAATTTGGAACAGTAGTCCCCTTTTATGTGTGGTTTTCTTTCCACATTTTCAGTTTGCTGCAGTCAACTGTAGTCAGTGTTGTATCATTTCATGCCATAACATATCATTTCATGCCATAACATATCATTTCATACCATAACATATCATTTCATGCCATAACAAGAATAGGATATTTGAAGATAGAGAGACCTGGAAACAGAGAGGGACAGAGACCATATTCACACAACTTTTATTATATTGTATTTTGTAATGTAAATAATGTATTTATTAATTGCTCTATTTTATTATTAGTTATTGTTAATCTCTTATATCTGCCTAATTTATAAATTTAGACTTTATCATAGGTATGTTTAGAAAAAACAGTATATACAGGGTTTATATATACTGTATACAGTTTATATATACAGGGCTTATATATACTGTATACAGTTTATATATACAGGGCTTATATATACTGTATACAGTTTATATACACAGGGTTTATATATACAGTATACAGTTTATATACACAGGGCTTATATATACAGTATACAGTTTATATACACAGGGCTTATATATACTGTATACAGTTTATATACACAGGGTTTATATATACTGTATACAGTTTATATACACAGGGTTTATATATACTGTATACAGTTTATATATACAGTATATCTAGGGTTTGGTTCTATCTGAGGTATCTTCTGCAGATGAGAGGGAGCTACTGTAAGGACTTCCTGTCAGAAACTATAAAGCTTATGGGAGAAGATTTAATTCTTGTTTATTAAACTTGAGGTGGGAAAAGATCTCTTAAATCAGAAACAAAAATAATTGGTATAAATAGAAAGGAATATTCTGGTTTATATTAAATTAAGAACTTTTATTTATCAAAACAACCTTAACATCTTTCATTTAGTTAAAAGTGGGAGAAGATATTTGACATATACACAGTGCACATAACTGAGAAAATGTTAGCAACAAAACTATGTAGAGAAATCCTTCAAATTTATTCAAAAAGCAAAAAACCACAAAACTGCAATAAGAAAGTGAGTCCAGGATCTAGTGATGTATCACAAAATAATGACTCAGATACAAGGCAATAAAACTGTGCAGAGCGTTTTCAACCCATGAGATCCCACTCAACTGGCATTTGCTTTCATCTGAAAACGACAAATATTCAAGTGAATACAGATAAACAAGATATTTTATCTATTGCTATTGGGAGTAAGTTGTACATACAGTATAAAACAAAATTTGGCATTTCTACTCAAATCGAATATTCCTATCCATGTGAAGCCACAGTTCCGCTTCTGGTAAAGCAGTCAAGAGAAACCATTGTATGTGTAAAGAGATGGAATTCGCAAAAACATTCATATTATACATCACAAAAGTTCTAAATATTCTTTATAGGGTAGTGTATTAAGGCATGATATATTTTTTAAAGGAAAAAGTAGTGAAACAATTTTGATATATCCATACATTGTAGAATATTATGAAACCATTTAAAGCGATCATATATCTAGATTATAAAAATGTTGATAAATGATTGATAGATGTGGATATAGACATCAACATAGATATAGATAATTCCCATAAAATATAGATAAATCATTAGGTAAAAGAAAGATGTCAATTTAAAATACATGGAAGTATATATAAAGATATAATTATATATTAAATACATAATATCTATTATATCAAACTATTGATAATGATCTATATTTTAACAAATCCTAATTTTCTTTGAATTAATTAGTGCCTAGTAATAAATGGTTTTGCACTCATATTAACATCTCCAAATTTCCTAAGTCCAGTACAATTCATTTGCCTGAAACATTGCTTATATAATATTAAGCAACTATATCTTCTAGCATATAGAATATTAATGTATGGTTATTTTATGTTAAAAACACTTAAAAATCTATTTTTTATCTTATAATTTTAGTCATAAATAAAGGTTAAACCAATCTGATTCTAAGAAGTATTAAGAAACACCACTTCTGTTAAGAACTATCTTGGATTGGCCGGGCGCGGTGGCTCAAGCCTATAATCCCAGCACTTTGGGAGGCCGAGACGGGTGGATCACAAGGTCAGGAGATCGAGACCATCCTCGCTAATATGGTGAAACCCCGTCTCTACTAAAAAATACAACAAACTAGCCGGGCGAGGTGGCACGCACCTGTAGTCCCAGCTACTTGGGAGGCTGAGGCAGGAGAATGGCGTAAACCCGGGAGG
>NW_016814144.1:757578-772677 GCF_001698545.2 Rhinopithecus bieti
TGTAATTCTACATTTCTTTCTTCCTTTAAAATATAATTTTGCGTATAGTTCTATCTGATATTAAGTTCTCTAAGTATTTTTAAAAGTATATTCTTAGATACAATAAATAAATTAGAAAGATTATCTTCAGGTAACAAAAATACATATATATTTCATCTTAACATAGATTATAATTTAGAATTACAAATATCGGGGAAATATTTATCCAGAATAGTTCATTATTTAAAAATTATTGGTTTGAAAGAACTGCTATACCTTAAGCCACTTTTTAAAAATCTCCTCAATTTATGCCAAATTCTTGAAAAGCAAACACATTATAAAGACTCAGAAAGTTGTGGACCTAAGTATTATTTTCAAAGCAAATGTTTTGATGGGTTAAATGTTAAATAATCAGAAACACATGGACTAAGTTTTCCCCTAAATAGAAGAAGTGCGAAATTCAAGGAAAATATATTTAATGAAGCTTATTTTCTTTGTCTAATCCAGAATGTTCAAAAAGTATTTGAAATATTTTTCAGACACAGAGTGTTGAGCTCACTTAGATATTATGCATGCATGTATGTGCATGTGTGTGTATATGTATATAATGTACATAATACATATAATATACATATATAGAAAACAAATGGCTAAAGAAAATAAATGGCTAAGAAAGAATAGTGTTATTAGTTTTCAGACATTGTTACAATCCTGGGTCCATTTCTTCCCATTTATTTTAATGCTTTGGTGTCCCCTTATTAATTCAATCATTTGATTAGCCAATATTACAAACTTAATTTAAATGGATAAAACATGAACTAAAACTTACAATATGTTAATGCTTATTAATTTATTTCCTTAAATAACCAAGGTTGTCATAAATTTTAAATGATAGGGAAATCTTTGAATTGCACATCTCTGGGAAGTCAGGTGACCAGTATTTTCTAGTTAATTGGAAAATTTTGCTTTTTGACACACCTAGTAATTAAGACATTATCATTTAATTTTGGCATGCAGGTTAAAATCATCTAAAATAAAATGTCATTTTGGGGAGCCTTATATTTACAATAATCTTTGCAATTAATAAGAAAATATTTGTGCTAATCTATGATGATCTAGTAAGTTGCTTGTTTACTCTCTTTTCTTTAAAAAAGAATGCTGTCTTACAGTAAAGGAAGGACGATAATGTACATTTAAAACATCTGAGAGAGAATTTAAGTCTGGCATGGTGACCCATGCCTGTATTCCTAGCACTTTGGGAGGCCGAGGCAGGACGATCACTTGAGCTCAGGAGTTTAAAACCAGACTGAGCAACATAGTGAGACCCATCTCTATTATGTTTAATTTTGTTTTAATTTTATAAAAAAGAAATAATGGAATTTAACATTTAGGAAAAGGCATAAACTAAGGCACCATCAAGCAGCATTTTTCAGTTTGCAGAATATGTTCCAAGAGGTACTGCTTCTGCAAGAGTATCTCATACACACGCTATGCACACACACATACTTGCGCGCGCGCACACACGCACACACACTATACCCCAAAGACACTCACACAGGAGTGCACTTTCTGAGACAGGTAAACCTGGGAAATATTTCAATTTGTATGCTTAGAGACACCTTTAAAGGTGCTGAAACCTCCCACAGCAGTAAAAATAAAATGACAGAAAGACCAAAGCTGATGTTCAATTCCATTTAATCTGCAATTTCCCGAACTCATTAAGCTTGAGAGAACTGTTTTCTTGAGTAATACCTAAGAATCATGCTCCAGGATTAGTTTCTGACCCACTGTGGTACATGGTGCTTTGTAATGTCATGGATGCTAATCACAGCTAACCCTTGAACAATGTGGGGACAGGAGCACTGAGCTCCATCACAGTCTGAAATCCATGTGAAAGTTGTGATTCCTCAAAAACATAATAGCCTACTCTCGGCCGGAAGCCTTACTGATAACATAAATAATCAATTAACAGATATTTATTTATTATATACTGCATTCTTACAATCAAGTAAGCTAGAGAAAAGAAAGGTTATTAAGAAAATAATGAGGAGGAAAAACTATGTTTACAATTCATTAGATGGAAGTGGGTCATCACAAAGGGCGTCATCCTCATCAACCTCTCACTGAGCAGGCTGAGGAGGAGGAGGAGAAAGAGGAGGAGCTGGTCATGCTGCCTCAGGTGTGGCAGAGATGGAAGAAAATCCTGTAAGTGACCTGTACGGTTCAAACCTCTGTTGTTCAACAACCAACTGTAATTTGATTAATGCTTCACAGCCACTGTCATAAAAGGGAGATCTGATTGATTAAATTATATCTCGGGTCTGTAAAGAAAAAAATAGCCTTTCTAAAACAGGAACTATGGTTTCTTGTAAACAATAAGGGTGAAATTGCAGCTTGCTGGAACATTGCCCTCCTGAATTAGAGTTGAATGAGTACCGTAAGGTAAAAAATACATAGCTAGAATATTACAGTCAGTTACTTTACAGATAATGTAGTCAATCTAACTTTCAGAAACTAATTACTCAAGAGAGTATTTTTCCTGTTTCTTTGCCTTGGTGAAATGTAGTACATGCTTATTTATAATATGTGAAGATCTTTATAAGTAGAAAAAATAAAACCACTTTAAGTTTTATCACATAGATGAGTATATTGATATCCATCAATGAAAGTCATTCTGTGTGAATACAAATCAGATACTAAGGAAGAATAGTGTTATTACATGTTTATTCTCATTATTTCTATTCCCTCTCTTTCTAGTCAAGTTGAATCTACTGTAATCCTGCCCCTGTCATCTGAGTCTTTAAAAAAAGGGAGATGAGGCCATGCATCATGGCAGGGCCACGCATCTCAGAATTCCTTATTCAGTAAATCTGGAATAGGACCTCAGAATGTGAATTTCTAACAAATGCTCAGTGATACTCACGTTGCTGATTCAGGAAGAAGACTGGGAACCACTGCTGCATGGTGTTATTATTTACATGGGGCTAGTATCATATGTAATACATGAAGGAGGACCATGGAAAAGGATCCACTGCAGCAAAGAAAGCCCACTTCTATCTGTTTTGCATGTTATATGCTATCATACACAGAACTCAAATAAGAGAAAAATAAATGTGTAGTTCTGCTATGTAGAATAGGAAAAAAGCTTTAAAACTCAAGATTTGGGGATTTTGAAAATAAGCATTATTGTTCATTTGTGATGTACATTAAGTGCTTAAACCACAATCTTTCAACATTTTTCTGCTATCAAATGAAATTATGTCAATTCGATATTTAATTTGTGTCAAACTATGAACAGTATCAGCTGTCATTTAAAAACAAACAACTCGGAATTCCAGTCTGGACCAGATAATACAGACTCGCCTGTCTTCCTCCACCCCCTATTCCTCCCAACTAAGTGCAGTTGTAATTCCTGAAAATTATGCAACAGGCAACCACAGGGGACATTTGGGAGGTGGCAAGAGGGAGGCAAATTGACGTAGGACCCCAAGACTGATGGAACAATACAGTGGGAAGATATTTCATCTCCCCACCTCCCAGAAGGACAAGGGGAACCAGCCTGGATTTTTTTGAGCCCAACCTAGCAATGAAAGGTAACCCAGGTGGGCTCATTCCTTGCCAGGATCTACAGGGAGCTTGTCCTGCAACAGCAGGGGAGTTGGCATGACTGGCAAAAGGGACTGAGAGCCTTTCTAATAATAAATGGTTAGGGAAAAAACACCCCTTCCTCACTAGGTCTGAGAAATCTCCTCCCACAGAGATTTATTGAGTTCTCAGTCGTTGTTATTATCATGGGTTCATTCCTTTCTATTTATTTCAATGCTTTGGTATCCTCTTATTAATTCAATCATTTATGAAGTAAATGGCCAGCTCTTTACATTAAAATCCTTCTAGTTGTTTTTCTGTGCGTAAGAAACTCACTTCAAATTTAATGACATAACGAGGTTAAAAGTAAAGAATAGGAGAAGATATTTCATGTAAATGTTAATCATTACAGAATAGAATTTACTGTATTAGTATCTGAAAGGTAGACTTCAAAGCAAGGAAAATCACTAGATGCAAAGAAGGATATTACATAACTACAAAAGAATCAGTCCACAATGAAGACATAGGGGTTCCAAATGTATGCACACCAAACAGTAGAACTGCAAAATATATGAAGCAAAGCCTGATAGAGCTGAAACAAGAAATAGACAATCCCACAATCATAGCTGGGATGTAAAAACCTCTATATAAGTAACTGATAGAACTTCTAGAGAAGAAATCAGCATTGATACGGACAAACTCTACACTCTAACAACCCACAGTGTCTAACTGAAGTATATTGAACATCCACAAAACAACAGGAGAATATACACTTTTTTAAGGGTTTATGGAGCATTAGCCAAAATAGACTATAACCTAGACCACACAGAAATCTTCACCTATTTAAATAATTGAAGTCATACAGAATATATACTCCGACCATAACAGAATGAAACCAGAAGTCTTTAAATGGAATACAACAGGAAAATCTCTAGAGGCATGAAAATTTTAAAAACACATTTATAAATAATCATAGGTCAAGGAGGAAGCTGCAAAGGAAATAAAAATATATAGAGCTGAATAAAGCCTTTGTAAACACTAAAGAAATAAGAAACAAAGCACAAATCACCAATATTAGGAATACAATATGGGCTATTGTGGCAGATCCAACAGCCATTAAAAGGATCATAAGTGAATACTACAAACAAGTTTCTGCTCAGAAATTCAACAGCTTAAAAGAAGTGTACCAATTCTTTAAAACCAAAACTACTAAAACAATCACACTGATGTAGACAATCTGGATTGGCCTGAAACTATCAAGTAAATTGAATTTAAAATGTATATGCTCTCAAGAAAGAAATTTCCAAGCACATATTCTTTCAGTGAAGCATTCTATCTAATATTTGAAGAATGATTAATACCAGTTTTACATATTTTCTAGAGAAATTAAAAGAGATTAATTCCTAACTTACTTTATAAAGCTAATAAATTTTTAAGTCAAAACAGGATGTAGTAAAAAAATAAAATTACAGACCAACAATTTTAATGAACTTCGAGTTAAAAATGTTCACCAGTTAGTGGGAAATTAAATCCAACAGTGTATAGAAAAGATTATATGTTATAATCAAATGGCACTTATTCCAGGTATACAAGGCTTATTCAAGATTCTACAATGCAACTTATCAGATCAACAGGAAGAAGAAGAAAAATCAGATGATCATATCAATTGATTCAGTAAAAATTACTATAAATCTACACCTTTTCTTGATAAAACTCTCAGCATATTAGGGAATACAGAGGGATTTCTTCAACTTGATAACGAACATTTACAAAACAAAAAACAACAACAAAAAAGCATTTTTACAGATAACATTATACTAGCAATGAAAGGCTGAATGTTTTCCCCTAAAGTTGGGTACAAAGCAAGGAGTCTTCTCATAACTCTTACCTGACACAGTAATGGGGATGTATGACACTAAAAGAGGTAGATAATAAAACATAAAGAAAAAATACAAATTGAAAAGGAAGATATCAAATAGTTCCAATTTTCAGATGCTGGGATTTCTATATGGCAGATCCCAAGGTATCTAACAAAAGAACCATCCTAGACTATTTAAGGTTGGCAAAGTTTCAAGATACAAGGTCAACACAAATAAATCAGTAACTTTTTTTATATTAGTAGTAAACATGAGAATATAACAATTAAAAGTAGAGTATCATTTGCAGTCACTCCAAAGGAAATAAAATACTTAACAAAACATACACTGAGTCTACAGACTGAACATTACAAAAAGTTGATGAAAGAAATAAGAGGAGACATAAATAAATGGGAGAAATACCATGTTCATGGGCTTGAAAAGTCAACAGTAAAGACACCATTTTTTCCTAAATTGATCTACAGGTTCAATGCAATTTCTACTGAATCTCACCAGGGTTTCTGGTAGACATAGACAAGTTTATTCTAAAATTTGTACGGAACGGCACAGGTCCTGGAATAACTAAAGCAACCTTACAAAAAAAGAATAATGTAAGAAGAATCCCTCTCTCTTATATTGTTTATTATAAAGCTGCAATAATCAAAACAGTGTGCAATAATCAAAACAGACCCAACCTACGGGTCTTTGCTTCCCATAGTTTGGAAAGGTATAGAATAGAGAACCCAGAAATATCCCCACACAAATGTGATCAAATGATTTTTGGAAAAAGTACAAAAGCTATTCAATAGTAGAATGATAGCATTTTCAATAGAGGATGCTGGAACAATTGGACATCCATCAGCCTAAAGTAATGAACCTCAACCTGAACTTCACATCTTAAAAAAATTTAACTCAAAATGTATTGCATATGTTAGTATAAAACCATAAAACTTTCAGAAAAATACACATAGACAGAAGACAATTTTCAGGAGCAAAGGCTAGGCAGAGGGTTCTTATAACTGAAAGCAAAAGCATGAACCATAAAGAAAAAATTGATAACTTGGAGTTCAACACAATTAAAAACTTTTTTTTGGTCTGTGAAAGTCCATGTGAAGAGAATGAAAAGACAAGCTACAGCCTAGAGAGTATTTTCAAACCACATAGCTGGCAAAGGGCAAAGGCTAGTAAGTAGAATGCATAAAGAACTCTCAAAATTCAACAGTAATGAAGAATCCAGTTTGAAAATTGGCAAAGACAGGAAGAGAAATTCCACTAACAAAGACATACCTATGACAAATAAACACATGGAAAGATTTTCAACATCACTAGCCATTAGAAAAATGCCAGTTAAGACTGCACGAGATATCATTACACATCTATTAGATTAGCTAAAATTAAAAATAATGACAATACCAAATGCTGATGAGGAAGTGCAGAAACTGAATCACTCATACATTGTGGTCAGCCCTGTGAAGTGGCCCAACCGCCCTGAAATTGTTTTGCAATTTTTTTATAAAACCAAACAAGCAATTATCATAGGACCCAGTAAATTTACTCTTGGGTAAATATCCCAGACAAATGAAAACTTATTTTCACAGATAAAACAGCATACATATGTACCCAGAAACTTTATTTATAATAGCCATAAACTGGAAACCTCTCAGATGTAGTTCAAGACACGAATAAACTCCCACATGCATACCATGGGACACTGCTGAGCAGTGCAAAGCAACAACCTGGATATGTCTCTGGGGAATTATGCTGAATAAGTGGAAAAAGCCAACTCCAAAATGTTACACACTATATTATTGTAACAACTTTGAAATGACAAAATTTTAGAAATGAAGAAAAGACTAGTGGTTGCTAAGGGGTTGGGATCCATGGGAAGATACAGGAGGGTGTGACTAACAGGCGATGTGAGGATGGTTGTGTTGATGGAACCATTCGGTATCTGGACTGTGGTCGTGGATGACAAAATCTACAATGTAATAAAATTGTATAGAACTAAACACACACACCACACATACAAATGAGTGCAAGTTAAGCTTTGATACTCTGAATAAGATGGATGGATTCTATCAATGTCGATATCCTAGTTGTAATATTGCATCGCCATTTTGTAAAATGTTAGCAATGGAGAAGGTATTTCTTACAACTGCAGGTGAATCTATGATGATCTCAGTAAAAAAATTCCATTAAAAAATACCAGCAACATGACAGACTAAGCCAAAAGTGCTTTTCAGGAGGCATGTCTGTAGCAGGAGCTCAATTGTTCTGAACCCAAGAAATGTACAGGACGTGGAAACAGATGTGTACCCAACATCAGCCTATAAACACAAAATCTAACCTGAAAGGCTAAGAGCTTTATTCAAGTGCTATTCAATCAGCCTCCCAACCTCAGTTGGTATGCCATACACATTGTTCTAATTAGAGGGTCATTTCCTTTGCACAGATGTTTTCAATTTCAACAGACCACAGTGACGTACAGAGCAACAAAACAGTCCTTCTCATCTTCAGTGACTACATCTCTCCCCTAAGCCACAAGAGTTAAATCTTTGGACAGTTTTTATGAATGCATTCTGAATAGAAAACGCCCCTAACAACAGGATAACATATTGCACTAGAAAAAAAGACTATTTTATCCTACAGACTAAACAGTAAGGCACTCATTTTGAATACACTTCCCATAAAATAAAACCGAAGAACAGTAAGTACAAAATCAGCAAAAACACACTACACTTTGAACTGGACAAATCAATTTTATAACATAGAGAAAATGTAAGTTTTATCCTTGCCTTTATTTCTGTCATTATGGTTACTCATGTGTTACATAAATATTGATATTTTTATTATAAAAGTGTGCATTCAATTAAGAAATTTAGAGAAGAAGAAAAGAAGGAAATAAAATCCAATCACAGTTCTATCACACAAAACTAACCTCTACCGTTATTGCATTTTGGTTCCTTGAAGCATTGATTTTATTCATATATGTATGCATTTAATTGAGGTACACCTACATGTAGGACATGAATCATAAGCTCACGCTTGATGAACTTTTGTGGACATTTACATCCATGACCCACATGATGACACAAGACACCTCCAGCCTTCCTCATACCACCTCCCAGCTAATGAAGACCCTCAACTCAGGTGACTGCTATTCTGACCTCCAGACAATAGAAGAGCTTCCTGTTTTGGAATTTCACATAACTGGAATGTATGCTTTTCTGTCTGGCTGTATTATCCCAAGATTAAGTTAGCGAGGCTCATTCAGTTGCACATAACAGCAGTCTGTTCTTGTCCTCCACTGTGGTATATTTCACAGCAGTTTATTTATTCTTCTACTGGTCACGGATATTTAGATTATTTCTACTGTGGGACTGTTATGAACAGTGCTGCTTTAAATGTTACATATTTTGGCAACCATAGGCATGCACGTCTACCAGGTACATATCTGGAGGTGAGATTACTGAAGATGAAGGTATGCATATGTTGGGTTCTAGTTGATGCTGCTAAGTTATAGGCTCTCCAATTGTTTCTTGTGTTCACTGACTCTGGTTACTGTATGTCCTTTTCATTTTAGTCAGCTTGGTAGCAGCATATAATTCAAGCTTAAATAACAATATACTGAATGTAGAATTGTGTGTCTTATGCTTTACAGTTAACACTCCACTATCCCCATGAAATCCTAGTTCTGACCTGCAGTTATAATCACTACAAGATTAATTTTCTGCAAAAACAAGAACTGTCTCTAGACAAGGTTCACAATACCTGCATAAAACGATAACACATTACGAAATTCTAAAGTTGCAGTTAATCCCACAGTTTGTGTGTGTGTGCGTGTGTGTGTTAAAAACAACGTGTGTTATTCGTGAAAAAATTGATTTTATCAAAACAATTATCATGATTTGGGGATAAGAGGAGCTTTACTTACCAAACGATTTTTGAAATAATGACAACACTGTACTCGAATTAGAATTTGATGATTCATATCATAAAATATATAAGGTTACAAAAATATAACATAAGCTCCTTCAAGAAAAACATTTTAAATTATTTTTTGGTTCATTTTGTTTTAACTCTAGTTAGTTAAAACAGTGCTGTGGGAGCATTAATGATTTGAGAATAGAATTAGTATTCTGTCATGCAAATCTTAAGTCTTTCTTCACGTAAAACTTGCCAGCAACTAAAATTTCATCTTCAATATACTATATTAAAAATTATATTTATATCATTTATATTATGCAGGCAACATTGCATTGCTAATGTTTTAACTTCCTTCTTTCGATGTTTATTTTTTGCTAGCTTAGAGATTTCTCCTTTTGGTTTCTTTTGTGTGGTTTTGTTTTTATTCACATATAACACATTTTCTCTCTTGCTGAACAGCTCTTACATATTAAAGAGAATACAGAGAGAGATATAGAAAAATTGAATAAGCTGCAAGGATATATTTCTTCAAATCTTTCTTCTGGGCAAAGGTATAGATATAAATACACACTTTTATTAGCTTGCAAATTTCAAAACTGTCTTATTCAATTATATAATCTATGCAGGAGAGTAACTGAGCAATAAATACTACAGTTTCCTGGCTTATGCTGTGGTTCTACTCATCAAAAAAGGTGCTGGTAATTAACTTTAAAGCCTTCAGTGGTCTAGGGCCTGGCTATCTTTGAGTTGTATTTCATTTCATCCCCTCTGCAGAGTTATGACTGAGTGAACTTGATCTCAGATTCTGTTCCCAACACTAGGTGTTGCAGAATTAGTTCCAGTTGCCTGCCTTCCCTTTGGTATTCACTTGACTCAGAGAAGAGGCCAGATCTAATTTTTCACTCATCTGGGGAGATTAAAAAACCACTACTCTATTCCAGAAGATTCCTGACGGTAATAATTTTTTACATCTAGTTATTGCTCACTGTGCTTTTTGTGAAAACTCTTTGAATTGTTTTAACCCAGTCATTTATCCACTTCTCTTTTGTTGGCAACAGATAGAGGGCAGAAAGAGAAAAACAAACTATAGACTCCAAATGCTGGAAATGCAATCCATTGTTTTGTATCCTGGCAATTTTATAAATAATACGTTTTTAAAATAAATTGTTTAATATTTATTAGCTCAATCAAATGCAATATTTTATATGAAATAAAAGAAAATTTAAATCATCCATCTAGATATTTTGTTTACGGTAGCCAGGTCTCAGACCGCTGAATTCTTTAAAGTTAATTACCAATACCATTTATGATGAGTAGAACCACAATGTAAGCCAGTAAACTGTAGTATTTATTATTCAGTTACTCTCCTGCTTAGATTATCTAACTGAATTGGACAGTTCTGAAATTTGCAAAACTTAAAATAATATTTTAAGGTGGGGAAAACATTTTCTGTATGTTCCCACAAATGCAGCCTCCAAGGAAACTGACACAAGAAAAATAAACAGAATTATTTCAGTTTCTCTCAGGCACATGGTGTTATAGTGTAAAAAGATTTTTGAGTTCTTGGACACTTGGCTAACAGTATGTTTTCATAGGTGTTAAGATGAATATTCATGATGTATCAAACCCAAAATACCTGGTATTGAATGAGTCACCTTCTGTTCCAAAACAGCTTTTCCTTGGATTATTCGCATTTCTGTCAACAGCACTGTAATATCTTGGGATATCACTGCAGTTCTCTTGAGGAGTGAATCTCCGCCAGCAGCAGAAAGTGCACTTGCTCCCTGAAAGGGCATCGGGATCCTAGGAACAGGCTCCATGTTAGCGCTGGGAAAAGGATGAATCTAGCATTCCATGAGGAATAATTTTCTGGAGAGTGGACTAAATGATGAATGGTGGTCTGGGCAAGCTTCAGACTAATTGGAGCAAGGAGATGGAACTTAGTGTCTGAGATGTCTTTCTCTGAGCTCTACCATCCGTGCACATCAGCGATAATTTGTAAGACTCTTCTTTCTGAAAGGGAGAACTGACAAAATTGATAGAGAAACATACTCCTATAGTTCCTGCAGTTTTCACCAAGTTTCTCAGATAAGGACTTTCATTCAGGGAACCAGACAGTGTCAAATGGAATACAAGATGGGGGATGAATGTCTAGAATACAACAGAAACCCATTGATTGGTCAGAGCATGAATAGATGCTAAATAAGACAAAGCTGTATCTGAAACATATGAAAATTTACCTATTCTTGAAATAAAAGTTGGCTGTCAATGCTTGGGTAGGAGACCATAAGCCCAATTATGATGAATATTTCATATTAGAACGTATATCCTTGGAGGGAATGAAGCATTCTAGAAACATATATATCCAAATCTAATTAAGACAAAGGCAGTAGAAATGAAGGAGGAGGATGGAGTTAAGAAATATTGAGATTCAAAAGACAAAGAAAAGTTTGAAATTAATTGGGCACTATGCTTCAGAGAATGGTAACTAACCTCTTTCTTGAATGATCAACTTGATGTTGAATTATAACCTACATTTCACCATCAGTGCCGTGAGTATTAAAATGTCAAATAAAGAAGATATCATTGTGTGAAAATGCTTGTCTTTGCAGACATGTTTTGGGTGTGATATTTTGAGCATCAAATAAACATTTTAATAGTCACAATTAATTTTGTGATTTTAGCACATGGTTTATTAGAGTGGAAGGACTAGGTTTTTTTTTTTTTAATTGATATCCATGACTTTCAGTAAAGTGGTACAGAATTATTGCTTGTAGAAAGGAAACATGAACGTTTCAGCATCATTAGTGGTTAAGAAAGTAGTAACAGCTATCCCATCAAAATATACAAATGGCAGATAAAAACATGAAAATATACTACCATTGTATATGATTAGGAAACTACAAATCAAAACAACTGTGAGATACCACTACACACCTGTTAAAATGGCAAAGTCCAGAACACTGACAACACCAAATGCTGGTGAGGATGTGGAGCAAGAGGAACTCTCATCCCCTGCAGGTGGGAATACCAAATGTTGCAGTCACTGGTGGAAAACAGTTTGGCAGTTTCTTACAAAGCTAAACATACCCTTAGTATAGGATCCAGCAATTGCACTCCTTGGTATTTACCCAAATAAGTTAAAAACTTAAGTTCACACAAAACTTTGAACATGAATGTTTATAGCAGTTTTGTTTGTTTGTTTGTTTGTTTTTTGTGTTTTTTTTGTGTGTTTTTTTGTTTTTTTGGTTTTTTTCCGTAATTGCTAGAACTTGGAAACAACCCAGCTGTTCTTCAATAGGTGAATAAACCTTGCTACATCCAGACAATGGAATAGTATTTAGCACTAAATATAAGTGAGCTATCAAGCCATAAAAATACATGGAGAAAACTTAAATGCATACAACTAAGTGGGAAAAAAAGCTCATCTGGAAAGGCTATCTACTTTATGATTCTGACTATGTGACATTCTGGGGAAGGCAAAACTTGAAGACAGTAAAAATGTAAGTGGTTACAAAGGGTTGGGGGAAGAAAAGCATGAATAGAAGAGCCACAGAGGAGTTTGAGGACAGTGAAAAATATTCTGTATGACACTGTAATGATGGTAAGAAGTCATTATACATTTGTTGAAACCCACAGAATGTACAACACCAACAGAGCACCCTCATGTAAGCTATAGTCCTTGGGTGGCAATGGCATGTCAATGTAAAGTCACTGATTGCAACAAATGTGCTATCCTGGTTCAGGGTTTTGATAGCAGAAGAGGATATATATATATATATATATATATATATATATATATACACACACACACATACATTCAGGGTTAAGAGGCATATGAAAACTCTCTTTACCTTCTGCTCAATTTTGCTATGAACCTCAAACTTCTCTAAAAATAAAATCTATTTTTTTAAAAAAAGCACATGTTATATAAAAATATTCGTGCTGTTATTAAATAGCAGTACATGAAATAATGTTCTCTTTATTCACAGTTTGTGAATCCTTCTTGCATCCGAATAACTTATCATGCCCATGTTTAAAAATTGAACTTGTAAAATATTTTCAATAAGTTTCTAAAATAATATTGTTCCCAAATTATTAAAGATTTTATCCACTTTGCATTGCATAGCTAAAACTGCTTTCAGTTTGTTTTATTTTGAAAAGACTGCACCAGTTCTGAAGAGCCCAGGCAGTGTAACCTCAACGATCTGTTCTCCATATGACATCAAAATGTAACTCTCATTAGGGATAAGATAAAGGCGGTTTGAGGTACATGGATGAAGTTGAAAACACACACACACACACATACACACACACACACACGAATTGTTAAATTTTAGGAAAAAAATGATTTATTTTTTACATAATAATTTATTATGGTTTCTAATGTCATCTCTAATTCTGTGGATTAATATGATCCATGAAGCCCTGGTGCCTTTTGAAAGCTGCAGGGAGAGCTAGCCTTGCCCCAGTGGGTGACTGGAGTTTATAATCTGTATTTGAAGTATTTCTGGCAAAGAGCTAAGCAGCTCCCTTTAAAATGTCTGGATGACACAGCGCCCATGGTATAATAATACACATGCCCATCTCATTATGAGATATCTGAATGAGCAGAGGGTTTAGCAGGAGACCGTAGAATGAGTTTCCAAGTTCGGGCACACACTCACGCACACAGTACACATTTTATACATATGCAGTCCTCTGCCTTTTATATACATCCAGGCTGTTTTCCTAATTGGTCTTTGTCGCTTAAAATTGGCCTAAGTTCTCATCCTCAAAATATATTAGAGGCTGGGCATGGTGGCTCATGCCTGTAATCCCAGCACTTTGGGAGACCAAGGTGGGAGATTTGCTTCAGCCCAGGAGTTTGTGACCAGTTTGAGCAACATGGACTCCATCTCCATAAAAAAATTAAACAACATTAGCCACCAGTGAGGAAGACTTGGTATTGTTTGATTTTTTTTTTTTAAGTCCCAAGCTAGAGCTTGTAATATGACTGTATTTTGGGGGCATTATATTTGAATTTCGTTGACTATTAATTATCCCAAGCCTCTTAGTAAGAGGTCCATTGGTTTTTGAACCCAGTTTTGTTTTCTATAAAGTTTCTCTTCTGGCCTTCTGCATCCTTTTCTACTAGGTCATTCTGGTTTTGTTTTCTAAAAGTGTAAAAACGTGTTCTTCATAGTCATGTCTTTAGTATATCTAGAATTGATTTTTTTAGCGTGGTGTAAAAGAGATGTCTGATACTCTCCACATTCAGGTAAGCAATCACCAGCTATTGTTGAGTAGCTCATGTTTGCCTGGTGATCTGCAAGGCCATCAGGCCCAGGCCTCCCTTTGTGCACTGTTCTATTTCTGGCCTCTCTGTTCTTTATCATGGTGTATGTTTCTATCCTTTCATTTTTCTAATATTGACAGCTTTCTTACCATTCTGCATACCTGATTTGATGAAGTACCTCCTCCCCTTACCCCAACCTGATTCTTCTTCAAGGCTACTTTGGCCTTTGTTTCCCACAAAATTGATAGACAGATTATAAATTCATTTTTAGATAGCTAGAATTTTAGTAGATATTACATTGACTTTATGGGACAATTTGGAAATAACTGAAATATATACAGGATTAAATTTATATAAGACCAGGACAAACTTATCCATAGACTGGGTATTTTCAAGGATTATTTTTTATTTAAAATAATTTCATAGTATCCTCCCTAAATAACTCACACTTCTTTTAAAATAATTTATTTTTAA
>NW_016814144.1:773031-778288 GCF_001698545.2 Rhinopithecus bieti
TAAATAATTTATTTTTAATTATCTAATATATTTAAACTTTACTAAAAATATATTCTTAAAATTTTTATTTTGTATTTTTTGTTGTCAACACTGTTGTTAATTTCTATGACTTAAAACACTGTTCCTGTGATTTACTAATTCTAATTATATGTTTTCATTTTAGGTTAAAATTATCATTTTATCCACAAGTAATGACCTATTTGTATTTTCCTTTTTAAACCATATAATTTTGATTTTTTATAATCATCCTATACTAGTTAAGACATCCAGGAAAATGTTGCATAGAAAAGCAAACACCCGTGTCTTGCCTGATTCAAAGGAAACATTTACATTTTCACCATCAAGCATGAAGATTGTTATAAATTCTGTTTTGTAAACAGTATTTATTGGATTAAAGGAGCTCTCTTCCATTCTCAATTTGTAAAAATTTTTAACATATGTTCAATTCTATCCTATATTTTTCTGCATTAATAAGATGACCATTTCACTTATTTTTGTAAGTTTATGGACATTGTAAATTATACTGATCATTTTTTATGCCAAAAAACTTGCTAGGGTGATCCTGCATCGTTCCTGATGCATTTGTGAGATTAGACATCCATTTCCCTTCCTTAGATTTATTTCTTCTGTTTGTGATAGCAAAGCAAAATTTGTCTATAAAATATTTTCTTTCTTTACATCTTCTCAAAAGATTTCTGTAAGATAAATTATATTTACTGTATGTTGGGTAGACTTTGCAAAACTCCCTGAGATTGTTATTTTTTTAGTGCAAATATTGTGAATGACTGAGGTAATTTTTTAATGATCCCGGATTATCCATGCTTTTATTTTTTTCTTGAGATAGCATTTTGTCAGAATAATTTTCAAGGTCCAATTGTTTGCTTATTTATGTTCTTATGACTTCCTAACTACATTGTTTTTTTGTGTTCTGTAAGATGCAATTTTTTCTAATTTATTTTAGATGTGTCTATTGTTAAAGAGGATATGGCTGGAAATTTTTAATCTGGCTTGATAATCTTTGTTTTTAACTGAATGAGTCCATTCTTTCCTCTTTATTGTGGTCACTACATATTTAGATGTATTTCTGCCATCTCCTGACAGCTTTTTCTACATTTTGCTTTTCCTTATTCAGCCATTGTATGAATCAACTGAGTTTGTTTCTCAACCCAGTTCCACTTTTTCCTCCAATATTTTAAAAGTTATAAATTCTATTTGTGCAAGGGCACCACAGAAATTTTAACATGTGCATTTTACTTAATGAAATTCACACATAAGCACAATTATTACCACACTCTCACATAAGACGAGAACTTTAAGTTACTTTAACTGTGATCACTGTTTTCAAGTTATGTATTTTCAAACAGTTTGGTTTTATCGTTGTAACATCATAAATTAGACATCACTGTATTGCTGTTATACTAGCAATGCATTTTTAAATGATTTACATACATTTTTAACTTCTTCTCGCATTCATATTTGGAATGACTTCGCTTTTTCCTGAAGTGTATTCTCTAAAATATTCTTTAGTGAGGGTGTGTTGGTAGGAAACTGTTTGTGTTTGAAGGACAATACATTTATTTTGTTCTCAGTCTTGAACATAAAACTCTAGGTTAGTGGTTTTCGTTTTTTAGCATTTTGAAAAGACGATTCCACTGCACACTGGTCTTGGCCGTCATTGATGAGAGGTCTTCTACCTGGCTCATTGCCAGTCCTCTGCGGGCAACTGGTTTTTTAGGATATTCTGCAATGTTGCATGCCATCACAGGCTTTGGTGCTGGCTGGTCTCACTGTGAGGTTTTGCAGATAGCTCATCAGACTCACTGAATCTGCATTTCAAAAATGTTTTGCAGCGGTGTCTTTGAATCTCGCAGCTTCCTCATGCTCTTGATTCCCTCCTTTTGATGACCAATTTGACGTATGTTAAATATGCTCAATCTATCATGCATGTCTTAGCATATTGTTTTTATAATTTCTGCCTCTTCATTTTTATGGTCTACACCCTGGGAGGTTTTTTTTTTTCAGATATAGTCACCAGTTCAGTAACGTTGCTTAAATTTATAAATACACTTGGTTTTAAAGTCAATTGATACAGTCCGTTTTTAAACTCAGTGATTTCCTATTTGTAAAATTTTCCTAAGTTCTTTTTCAAGTCTGTTTGATCATTTTAGCAGCATCTTATGCTTTGCCCACATTTTTATTTTTTTACATTAATTAATTAATTAATTTATTTTTTTTTGAGACTCAGTCTCACTCTGTCACCCAGGCTGGTGTGCAATGGCCTAATCTCGGCTCCCTGCAACCTCTGCCTCCCAAGTTCAAGCAGCTCTCCTACCTCAGCCTGCTGAGTAGCTGAGATTACAGGCTTGTGCCATCACGCCCGGCTAATTTTTTTCAAATTTTTAGTAGAGACGGGGTTTCACCATGTGGCCAGGCTGGTCTTGAACTTCTGACCTCAAGTGATCTGCCTGCCTCAACCTCACAAAGTACTGGGATTACAGGCATGAGTCCCTCTCCTGGCCTTGGCCACATTTTTAACATCCACATTTTCATGTGGTTGATGTGCCTTTGGTATGTTTACGTCACACATTTAAAATATTCTGTTTTTGGGTGACTGGTACTTCGCATCTCTTCATGTAGCTTGAAGGTCCTTGCATCAGGATTGAATCTGTGACTGCTATTTCGAGGTATCTATGCTATACACAGTTCTAAACCAGAACTATATTGCACTGCATTTTCCATTTATCCACACACATGATGTGAATTCTAGCTCCTCCTGCAACTGAATCCCAGCTTGAGGTCATGGGCTTTTCCTCTGCGCCACTCAGAGCTAAGACTAAGAGAAGCAAGCCTCCCAAAAGTCTCCATTTTCATTTCCCGTGTTGTTTACCCACTCAAGATGTCACTTTTCAGGTGTCTCATATGTAATTGCTATGGGGATGGTGGCAGGGTGGCACTGAATTCACTCTCCCGGACATAAACCCTGGGCCGTGTCTCCCACCCTGGCCTCTGCCATGCTGCTCTGGGTGACTGATGGTACTTTCAGCAGCAGCTCTTGGACTCAGTGCCTTCTACCTCTTGAAATTCATGGTCTCTCAACATTGTTGAGAAGACAGAAGACTGTTCTCAGCACCTGCCAACAGCGTGATACCTTAGAAGAGATTCTTTTTAAAATACAATTCATTATATTCACCTTTCTTTTCCAAATAAATTTCTTCCTCCTTCCCATCCTGCCTTTCTTTTTCTCATTTATACGTATACGTGATGCACATTTATATACTCAATATTTAAGTATGTACTTTCTTTGAATCTTTCAGTGAACTTAAAATAAATTCAGCAGATTTCAATAACATCCAGTGACTTTTTGTTAAATTCTCCTGAATATGATTTTTGCAGACCATAGTTATTGTGTGAAACAATATATTCATTTCGCCCATCTGGATTTCATATTTCCTTATCCAGTTTTCAAAAACATTTAGCAGGCACAAAATAGAAATGACAGTAGCAATCACATGTGTTGAAGCTACTGCATGAACACGCAAAGATCTTTGTAATTACTGTTACAGTAGATTGTGATTTTACATTAAATTTACATCAAAATAATCTAGAAACTGTGTTCTAGATTATATGAGATAATAGCACCAGAGTATATATTAATAATATCAATAATCAGCACCAGAGTATATATGAATAATAATAGTAATACTATCAGTAATCAGCACCAGAGTATACTTTCTATTGCTTGTGCTTCTACGCTACATGCACATACGAGTTTATGTTTTAGCTAATGTACTTACGTTATTCTAGACTATATGGATATAAACCTTTCACTTTTCTTTTACAATTGCTGAAGCGTTCTAACCATGCCAAAAATGCAGAAAATAATATCATACATGCTTATGTGTCACCCACTAAGATTGAACCCTTGCCTACAGTTTGTGTCATTTCTGTCTCATGTTTGTGAACACAGCCTCTTTCTGTCCATCTGTGTTTCTCTGTCTTTATATCTTTTAACAAACCAACCTGAAAATATCCAATTAAAGCTTCACTTGATCTTTTCATTCCTCATAATACCCCAAATAACTACCATTTTGAATGATATTTTTACCTCTACTCTGTTTCTATACTTCTAAAACACAAATAAACATCCACAGCTAATACACAATGCAGTTTCAAAACATTTGTATACATTTTGTTACCCTGTTATACTATTTTGCAGCTTTGTTTTCCTCACAAAACTTTATGTTTCTGAGACTCAGATATGTAAATATCAACTCAGTTCACTCATTTTAGCTGCTGTAAGATATGCTGCTGTAAGAATAAACCAGATAATTATGTATTCACCAAGTGACAGTTAAATAAACCAGGTAATTATGTATTCACATTCGAAGTGACAGTTACGTTTTTCCACTTTCCCACTACTTCAAGCACTGCTACAAAAAAAATTGTACATGTAAATCTGTGAACGTGTATGAGATTATTCTCAAGGGTCTACATTTAACCTGAAGAATGACGGATTTAGAATATATGCTTTTCAGCTTTATCCAGGTATTGCCAAATTTCTGTCCAAAGTTATTATACCAATTTAGGCTCCCTCAAAAAATATACAACCCTCTTTTCTCTATGTATGCCAAAGTGTTATTATCAGACTTATTTATCTGTGCCTGTATGTTGGGTATTAAATTGCTTTTCATTATGGGAGTATTTGTACTTCTCTGATTGCTGATGAAGCTGACTGTCTTTTATGAGTTTACTAGAAATTTTATATTTTAATTCATGAATTTTTTTCATCTATTTACCTGTTCATTGATAGGTAGAATCTACCCTTGCTTACAATCCCTCAAACCCAGTCCCAAAACACAAGAATAACAATGACCAAACTGTGACATCAACACTCACATTAATAGGTTCAAAAGATTAAAATATGGCAATATTTTTATGACAAAAAAATCTTTGATGGTCAGGCGCAGTGGTTTATGCCTGTAATCCCATAATTCTGGGAGACCTAGGTGGGCAGATCACGAGGTCAAGAGATTGAGACCATCCTGTCCAACATGGTGAAACCCTGTCTCTACTAAAAATATAAAACTTAGCCAGGCGTGGTGGCACACCCCAGTAGTTCCAGCTACTCGGGAACAGCTTGAACCCAGAAGGCAGACACTGCAGTGAGCCGAGATTGCGCCACTGTACTCCAAACTAGCGAAAGGGCAAGACTCTGTCTAAAAATATATATACATATATATATATATATATATATATA
>NW_016814144.1:778395-815350 GCF_001698545.2 Rhinopithecus bieti
CTTTTTTTTTTTTTTTTAGACAGAGCCTTGCTATGCCACCAGGCTGAGTTGCAGTGGCGCGATCTTGGCTCACTGCAGTCTCTGCCTCCCAGGTTCAAGCGATTCCCCTGCCTCAGCCACCTGAGTAGCTGGGATTACAGCAGCTCTGCCACCATGCTAGGTTAATTTTTTATATTTTAGTAGAGATGAGGTTTCACCATGTTGGTCAGGATGATCTCGATCTCCTGACCTCATGATCCCCTTGCCTTCGCCTCCGAAACTACTGGGATTACAGGCATGAGCCACCATGCCTGGCTTTTTAAATTAAGAGTATTGATCCTTTTATTATTTACTTATGAGTTCTTTACATATTTTTAATTTACAGATAGGAGACCACAATGTTTTATAGTGTACTTTTTTGAATTTAGACTATGTCATCAATATAATTCCATATCAATAATATAATTTTTATATCAAGATGAAAAAAATGGCAACATTTTACTTCCTTCCATTATCCTCTCCCTAACCATTGTAGATTGATTGCAAAAACAGTGGAAAAAGTTCTCATTTCTTTCCCCTTCCTTGTGTCTGTATCCTTTGCAATGTGGCTTTGCAGCTCCTCCTGTAGGAGATGGAATCTGGTGTCTGTGGCTGTTTTGACACTTACTTTGCCAGTGGCATAAGGGGGAGTGACAGTGGCAGCGTGAGGGTTCGTGTGCTTCTGCTGTCCCTCGGAAACCTGCAGACATCGTGTAAACAAGCATGGGTGACCCTGCAGGTTGCTGAGGGACATGTGGCCCTGTCACCCAATGGGCTTAGAGGATGACAAGTCAGCCACCAGACTGGTAAGTGAGGTTGTCCATGACTGCCAGGCCCAGATGAACTGCCCACCAACCACTGATGCATGAGCCAGTCTGGCCAAGGAGATCAGTTCTGGCAGCCCAGATTGACAGAGCCATTCAGGCATCCCGTGGGGTCATCAGTCAGAATACACTGTGGTCGATTTAAACCACTAAATTTTGGATTGTTATGTAGTAATGGATATATATATTATAGTTGCTATGTTATATATGTATTTATATATATATTTATATATATGTATTTATATATATATATACACACATACACACACACACATATATACATACACACACACACACACACACACACATATACACACACACACATTTCAAGTGTATATTTGTATATGTCCATTGTGAACCTGGTGGAATTCTGGTTGCAATAACATTGAAATTAAAACAAAGTTGAGAGAGAATGAACATCTCTATAGAATATTCTCCATTTGTGCCACTCATTTACTCTCCACTCATTTAGATGCTGTTTTATATTTCTTAATTTTTTTTTTAGTTCTACATAAAAGTCTTTCAATTTGCTTTAGGAATTCTTAGGTGCATGGTTGTGCTGTGAAACATCTTTTAAAAAATATATTTTCCAATTATTGTACCATCGTTTCCAAAGGTTACTGACTGATGTAAATAGATTTTATATGCAGCTACAATAGATAAATTTCTGTTTTTAGATTTAATGTGCTTTTGTAAATTCTTCTTTATTTTCTAGGTAGAAAAATCATATATTTGGTAAAATCTTAAGATCTGGTTATTCTTTCCCAATCCTTGGAATTGTTATTTCATTTGTTGTTTCTAAAATATTATCAGTTTTTTATTTCTTCTGTTAAGAAATGTATTTTTAGACTGGTAATTGTCCTTCTCTGGGTGAATATCTCTCTTTTTTTTTTTTTTTTTTCTTTTTTTTGAGACAAAGTCTCACTCTGTTGCCCAAGCTGGAGTGCAGTAGCGTGATCTCTGCTCACTGCAACCTCCACCTCCTGAGTTCAAGCAATTCTCCTGCCTCAGCCTCCCAAATAGCTGGGACTACAGGCACGTGTCACCATGCTCAGCTATTTTTTTTTATTTTTAGTAGAGACGGAGTTTCGCTGTGTCAGCCAGGCTGGTCTCGAACTCCTGACTTCAAACAATCCACCCACCTTGGCTTCCCAAAGTGCTGGAACTACAGGTGTGAGCCACCACACCCAGCTTCCTTCTGGGTAATATCTTATTTCCTTTATCATTTTACTTTCCATGAATAAATTCCCTTCGGCCTTTATGTTTTTCCTATGATGGCTTATTAAGAGTCATGGAGATGAAGATGTTCAAATCTCATCGATTCTGGAAATTCAGTAATTAGCACTTCAAATTTTTCCTACTGCATTCTCTCCATTTAGTTTTCCAGAACTCCCACTGATCTATAAGTTGAATATTTTCACTGTATCCCGACTGCACATCAGATCTTCTACTTGTGATCTCCTAGGCCTTGTGTGTGTGTGTGTGTCTGTGTGCAGGTGTGTGCGTGTGTGAGAGAGAGTGTGTGTGGTGCAATTCTGTGCTGTTTTCCCTGGGTATCTTCTTCTAATCTTTTTTTTTTTTTTTTTAATTTCATTGTGTTTATGCTTGCTGTTAAAACCATCCACTAATTTTATAGTAAAGATTGTATTTTTTTATTTCTTAAGTTCCATTGGGTTTCATTTATTCACTTTTTCAATATGTTTTACTGTTTTCTTAGGGATTTGATTGTATTTATTGCTGGAAACATTTTAATTTAAAAAAATACTTTTTCAGATTGCCATTTTATGGTTTCAAATTGTTGGGCTGAAGATTAATTTTCATGGTACATGCCGGCTCTCGCGAATGTTGTGTTGTTGTGTAACTCTTGAGTGTGAGGCTCTTGTTTAGAGGATCCCTTGTGGCCTGGCTTGTGATCACACCCCATGGAGGGTTTTTGTTTACTTTTGCTAAGAGTCTTGTCAAGTAATTGGCCTGGGAATAATTCCTTAGTTCATGGCTTAGCTTGCTGGTTCCTGGATAATGTAAGTAGTGCAAATACAAGTTCTCAAAATATATTCCGGGTGCACACTTACAGTTTCAAATTCTATCAACTTTCATTTCTATTTTTGCTCAGAGCTCAGGCTGAGACGGGCTTCAGTGTTGCCTTCTATGCATACATTTCATATTATTTTAAATAAGTTAAATGTGTTCTCCTACATTTGTCCCTAATTTCATATTTCTTGCAGGCTGGTTTTCCACTTATCAATATATCCACACTGCTGGACTTGGAGGCTGTATATGCATTTCTAACTAAATTAGAAGCTATAATTATTAAAACTACTAAAATAGCTGAAATGTTAATGATTTGCTTATCTCTACTATTCCCCTAATGACTAATGAAATCCTAAAAAGTTTTATGTTATTACCCTCTTATTTCATTTACATTAGCATAATTGGTTAGCAAAATCTGTTGATTACCCTAACAATAATGGAATGTTTGGGGTGCCTCATTTCATGCAATTACATATGCATGTCAGAGGCAGTAAGAACTAGTGAAAAGTTAACTACTCTACAGATACAAAGGATCATTTTATATTTAATCATGCAATACTAGGATACCCAAAAGCTTTATTAAGATAAGCAAGAACAGCATTAATATATCATTACATATTTTAATTATTATATATGCAACATATGAGAGTCAGGGTATACAACTGCCAAATCCTAAAAAGACTGAATTTAAAAGATTACCTGCTTTCCTCATTCAACAAGCTATATTTTCACAACTGTATTACAGTGTAGTGATATATGAAATAATACACTAGTTCCCATGCCTGAAAATACAAAAAAAAAAATTTAGTGTATTTTTTTAAAAATCCTGAGACCCATGCATTTTGGAAAGTGATGAAATCTTACTTATTAAGAAATGGATAGCTTTCTAAGTAAATATCTCCTTTCATCACCTTGAGATGTTATTTCTTGCCTTCGGCCAAGTCGGCCCTTACAATCTCTCCTTCAAATTTTTTGAGCGTGAAACCACACTGAGAAACATGTCTCAGAACTGGTGAAAGCTTAGCTTATATATCAGATTAAGTCTTAAGTGAAAATATGGTGCTGGGAAGAAGGAAGTGGTGTGTGGGAAACCTGCACAGTCCTGAAGCGGGCAGGGCAGGTGCCTGCTCCGCATGGGAGGATGCGCTGCCTGGAGAGGGCCGTAGGCTCAGTGTGGCCTCCACTTGTCTTTACTAGTTTATCTCTTCCTTCTTTTTGTTTTATTTTTCTAATTACCACAAAACTGTCTATGTTTATGGGGTACATAGTGAGGTTTCCGTACATACAATGTATAGTGAATAGATCAGAGTAATCAGCCTATCATCTCATCTCAAACATTTATTGTTTCTCTGTGTTAGGAACATTTAGCATCCTCCTTATAGTGATCTGCAGTTATATAATACATTATTGTTAACTATAGTCATCCTACAATGCTATAGGATACTGTAGAATACTAGACACCTTGCTCATACCTTGCACTTTTAGGATAAAGAAGGCAAGTAAGTCAGCTAAGGTTGGGGGGTCACTAAATTGTTGTGCATATTAGTATCTAGAAATAAATGGGTGGAAAAGCAGCCCCAGGGCATGCAGTGAGATCCAGAAAATTTTCTGTTATACCCCACTGAGGCTCTTTAGTCCTCGCTATGTTTTCCTACTTCTTTTTGTTTTTTGTTTTTTTGTTTTTTGTTTTTTTTGTTTTTTTTTTTTTTGAGATGAAGTCTCATTCTGTCACCCAGGCTGGAGTGCAGTGGCACAACCTTGGCTCACTGAAACCTCTGCTTCCCATGTTCAAGTGATTCTCCTGTTTCAGCCTACTGAGTAGCTGGGACTACAGGTGCCTGCCACCAGGCCCAGCTAATTTTTGTGTTTTTAGTAGAGATGGGGTTTCACCATGTTGGCCAAGCTGGTCTTGAACTCCTGACCTCAAGTGATCCATCCACCTCGGCCTCCCAAAGTGCTTGAATTACAGGCATGAGGCACCATGCCCAGCCTGTTTTCCTGCTTCTTTAAAAGTCTACTTTTCTACTTGATCTTGATGTCTACTTTCTATCCAAAAACCAACATTGTAAGGTTCCCGTGACTCCAAGAGCTTCCACCTTTACGTGCATCAACTTCTAAAATCATATCTCTTCTTTCATCATAAAAATGTGAATTATTGGTTTTCAATAAATGCTTTGATGTACCCTAAAAGAATGTTTAACTTTTCTCAACTTTTGTTAACTCCAATAACCAATCACTTATCATTAAAAAATGTCTGAATCCTTGTTTCTCAATCACTAATTATGGTGGCCCATGAAAGAGATGGTTGAGGATCCACTGGCCCAAGAACAAAGGTGGATACCAAGTCCAAGTACTCCACGAATAAACAAATACTGTAAAAGCAATGCCAACATCTAGTGAATTAGAGTTAGAGACTGAATAGAGTCCATGTAAATATTTATTTTGAGCCAACGAGATAAGGCAATGAGAAGTGAGGGTAGAGTCCATGAGGGTTATTGCTGGATGGAAGAGTGTTGAGTCACTGAAGAAAGAGAATAATGTACTGCATTTTTCCCTCCAACAATTTTGAGCCCAAAAGATAATACACAGAGGGGAATCTGCCAATTTTTGAGACAAATATAGTTGAACCAATTTGTGTTTTCGGACACAGCCCAAAATAAAATGCATTGTCACATTTAGCCAATACTGAAAATAAATTAAAATAATGCAATTTCCACAAATGGTTGGTTTGAACACACAGTACAAGGCTGACCTTTTTTCCTTCTGTTTTAACACAGATGTATATGATTTACTCATAATCCCTTCATGCATTCATTTTCAGCTATGGTTTATTTTTTCATTGTAGTAGTAGCAGTGTTTCTTCTGTTTCCAAGTTAAAGAGTTTCCTCAGTCCCATTTAATTTCCTTTACATGGTATTTAACCTCCCCTCTTATCACCAAAGCAAAGTTTACTGGAATTGACAGTCTAATTCAACGAAAAAAAAAAAAATTGCATGTCCTCAAATATGTAGCCAACCCATACTCAAAGAGATACATCAAAATAAAGACTATCAACTTGTTTTTACTAAGTGGTTAACTTGGTAAAATTTGTAAACTAGAGTAAGAGAGGCAAATTGTTTTGGCCTTCTTGTTAGCGTTTAAAACAGTTCTAGTGTTTGGTGAACTTGGCATTTCACACAAAGATACACAGAAAGTCATCAAAATAACTGTGGCCACTTATTCTATTGTGAAATATAAGTCAAGTTAATAAAACAGATTTAATTCTTGATGATCCATGTTCACAGAGTTGATACTTCAAACGTTTAGAGGGTATAGGAATTGAAAACTGAGATTTGAGGTCTCTCCCAGTTACAGGGAGCATAGTGCTGACCTCACTTCATTTCAATGACCCGGTCAATAAAATTCCGAGAGTAATGAAATGTTCCTCATTTGTTGTTGGGAAACTTTCCCCAGATGAATGTACTGAGAGCTGAAATGAGATAATCAGAAGTCACGACACACATACAGAATTTGACTTCTTTGTAGCCATTATCAGAGGAGGAATCATTTAAGGTTCTTAAGAATTGTGTCTGACATTGAGTAAACTCCCAATAAATATTAGATATAATTGCTGACTCACTTAAATAGAATGCCACCTGGTATTCCTTCAATGTAGCTTTTTTTCCCTTGAATAAATGCGTAATGTGAATCCTTAACAAAAAAGAGAAAAAAGTTGCTGTCTTGGTTTAGGTTCCCTGAAAAACATCTAGAGAAAAGAGCTGGATTGTAACCCAAGAGGTGGGCTGTTCCTGACGTTCAGTTCTTGCTTAGAAAGTGGAGGTAATAAATGATTTCATTTTATTTTGTTTCCCATCCTATATCATGAAAAAGATGGAATAAGAATGTAATAGTACACAAAAACAGCGCTATTATCTTACAAATTACTTCATTAGACAGAGAACGTATGCATGTTGGTGAGAATTTAAAAATGCAATTTGACTGGATAGTGTACAATTCATATAACAGGGACTTAAATGTAAAGCATACAAAACAGGAACAAATATTGTAAAAATCACCTTTACTGATGCATATGAATTCTATCAGCTGCCAGGCATACTGTGTGCACAACTTACAAGTATTAATACATTTACTTCTCATTCAATGCTGTCAGGGAGCTACTAGAAATGCTCCTATTTTACAGTAAGGGAAATTCAGGTTCAGAAACTTCTGCATCCTGCTCAAGATCATCCCCTGTCATGTTGAATCAGTATTTGAAGGGGAATAGCCCGAGTTCATACTCCACACACGTGGCCACGACTCCATGCCACCTGTTCATTTATCTTTTGGGATGTGTTATAATGATTGGCTTCATATCCTCTCTACCCTCTCCGCTACCAGCTCAGTGTCAGCAGGGTCCCTTGTACCTTATTCACCTTTACGCTGCCAGCGCCTCACACAGTGCCAGACACGAAGGAGGTGGGTAACAGATACTCGTTGATTGATTTATCATAACATAGAGCTGCTTATTTCCACCTGTATTTCTGGTGAAAGAAAGAAAAGCTGAGGTCAGTTTTACGGGCCATTAAATGTTTTATGCTCCCGGCAAAGCTGACTCAGTCTCCAGGCAGGCTGTGTTCTGTACTGCTATGTTTTGTCCATGAGAGCTGGGCTTATACTTCAAATAATACATCAATTCTAATTACAGAAAATGCATTTTCAGTTCTAAATCAGTAACCCGTGTTACATTTGAAATGTACTTTCCAGGTTCAAGCACATTTCCCTGTCCTGGACAACTTTGTATTTAAAAGAATAGAGATTCCCTTTGTTTTCACTGTGCTTTCTACTAAAGAATTTGAGACCTCTTGTTAAACATAATGCTTTTGTTGGAGGATAGAGGTAATTTTGATTAGAAAATGTATACAATATAGACTCACATTGTCCATGGAATCTGGAAGTCACACTTTTACCAGTTATGGTGTTTATGCTCTTTTCTATCCTTTTAGATAAAACTTATCAGAGGAAATGACTCAGCAATGAAAATATTATGTTGTCCAGGTGCCAAAGTGCTTTATAGGCTGGTGGTAGTCAAGACGTTAGGTTGAGAGTAAATGTCCTTTAAATAAATTGTGTGTAACCTTGCCTATTCAGGAACAAAAATGGAAAGAAGGAGGAAAAGGAGGTGAGAGAAAGGGATAGTTGGTAGCATATGTTGGAGTTAGTTTTATTTATAGTAAGTAGCTAGTAAACCATTAATATAGCAGCATATGGACGGGATTTTTCCCCTTTGTTTTCTTTGAAATCTCTGACTAGATTTTGTGATTAAGAGTCACTCTATAGATGATAAAGTAAATGAGACTTTATAGTGAATACTAATATTGAAAAAAATTGAAAACAGGACTATAAAAGGCTTGCTTTTTGTATAGCAGCAAAGCAAATAGGATCTGTTCATAGAAGTAGACATTAAAAGCACAGAGCCTCCTACTAGCACCTTCTGAGAGATCTACAACCCTTACTTAACAGTGTAGCTATTTTTGTTTCTAACAGTGACTCCTAATTTGTCCATGTATGATTTTCCTGGGAGGATATGACATAAACCTACAAACATCCTGGTGGTTGGAGAGATGCTTACCAAATACAATTGGATGCTGGTGATATCATAAGTGCCAGACCAGAGAACCATCCTTTTGTGTTTCTCGACCACCCATGTATCTAGAGAGAATTCACATCTTTCCCTGATCCTCCCTACCTCGTCCTAGAAATCTCAGCCCTGGCCACGGACATGAATTGAAGGGCTTTTCTTTCTCTTTGGCATTATTGTAGGGGGACCGTGTGAGTGCTGCAGCAGGCAGGTCTGAAGTGAGAGGAGAAACGAGAGACCTTTGCTTTGTGGCTGGACAGAGGCAACCCAGTCCATGCGGATGTCCCTGCTGGGCTATTGTGTTCTGAGATATGGAACTCGGCAGCGGCCCCGATGTCCCCAATCACAGTGGAATTTAATCATTTCTTATAAAGGCATTGTCTCTTCCAGATATTGTTCTCACTCTAAACAGCTGGCAGGAAAAAAAGAAAATAAAAGATAAGAGGAAGAAGGGAGCTGAGAATCTTTTGTGAAAGGTGAGGAGGTGAGAAGGTGAGGAGGCACCAGCCACACTGAGGAAGGAAGGGCAGTTGCAAAGAAAAATGCTTCTCCATCAGAACTTGTCCTTTCCTCTGCTTTTCCTCCAGCTTTTTTCCTCCTGAGCAGCACTTAGTGACTGGCACAAAGCACATTTTACCCCTTTCCAGAGGCAGTCGACCTGTAAGACCCACAATAGTCACACTGTGCTAAAGAGTATCTACACGGGAGGTAGTGCTAACCTCAATAGACTTTCAGAGGATCCAAGTCTGTGTGCATCTGGCAGGAACACAGGTCTACAAAGTGAGGGCACAGCCATTTCATAATCACCCATCTGTAAGACATCTATCAAGAGCCTGGAAGCCTGATAACTTATCTCCCATCTTAAAAGGAGTATCCTAGTCCAGAGGATCCCAAGACTTCTCGGCTCGCCAACCTCTTAATCCAGTCCCCAGGACGATTTCTTGATGTTGAGCAAAGCTACTCACCAGGCTCTGTGAGTGGAAATCTCTGAGAAGTGTTCCCTGAAAGTGCTCAGACCCTGACAGGGAACAGGGTCTTTGTACTGTGAACTCTGATCCCGTCCTGTGGGCCTGAACCTAATATATCCTGTAATGTCCACCGAGATTTGCATCAAGCATGTCTAGGTCCTTTCCAGATCATCCCTGCAAATGCTCAGGCCTTTGAATGTGCATTCCTAGCTGATCTTTGCTTTCCTCTTGTCTCTGGGTCTCCAGAGGGGCTCCATTGTCTTGCTCAGCTCTCTAAGCCCAGAGTCTGCACAGTGCCTAAAAGAGAGCGTGTGCTTAATAAATATTTATTGTGTGGATAAATTGATGACTACATGAATTAGAAACAACCACTCAGCCTTATAGGGTAGGTGTATGTGGTTGGCAGAATAATGTGCCTCCTCCCGAAGACATTGTAGCTGAGGAGAAATGTCTTTTTCCTCCACCAATCTTAAGTTCGCTGACTGAGACCCTGCAACTTAGACTAATAAAATATAGATTAACAAGAGAAAAACAATCAGGAGTTTACAAACACTCGCATTCTGCATATACGCAAGAAAACCCAGTGATGAGTCACTCTACTGGGTGGTTAGAACTTGGGCTTCCATAGCATCTTAACAAAACAACAATTAATTATTAGAGTGGTGACAAGAGAAAGAAAAAGGACGTTTAGTTTCCAGAGCAGCAAACTGGGAGAGGGTAAACATATGAGGCAACAAGGCAAGGGCTAGTGAGTGAGATTTGTTAGGTCGACTTCTGTGGCTCCTACAGGATGATAAAGGGCTAGTGATTAACTCCTGTCCTTCTGGGTAGACAGAAAGGGAGGCACCTTTACAAATGATGCCCTGCCTTAGGCATATGTGGAGGGTTTAAAAGCTTTTCTCGTGTTAGTATATTCTCAATTGTCTTTAGCCCAAAAGAATCCTTATGCCAAAGTCGCATATTTTGGGGAAGCATGTTCTGCACCTCCAAAGCTTGCATTGATTTTATTTCTTCTCTGACTGTGCAAAGGCAGTGAAATGCCAGGATGCAAATCAAACCTCTGGCCGTCTCTAAGACACAGTCCAAGGGAGAACTTTCTGAATAGTGAACTAAGGGGACATGTTAATAGAATAAATTGATACAAAAATGTATGTTCAGAGATAATTTATGTGGTAGTTACATGACAGCCTCACAACACTAGATTAAGATAGAGAATCCAAACCAGGTAGTAATAAGAAAAATCAACCATTTCAGGTTCAACCATTAACTCCAACAAGGCTAAAATTGCCAAACAAGTTATTTAGCATTGTGTGAGTGAAATATGTAGATTTCCATCTATCTTGTTATCTGGCTGACTGACTTGAAATCATTTTAAATGAGTCAAGCCTAAACCATGCAGTTTTTTGGAAATAGAATCCAATAACCAGGGTAATGCTAGCTGCTATAACAAACATCCATTCCAACTGTAAAATGGCTCAGAAAAAAATGAGGCCTGTTTCTCATTCCAAGGTGATACAGGTCTATTTATTGTTCAGAGAATGTGCAGAAATTGGTGTTCCTAGTCAACGGATGGCTCTCTTTCAGGAAGTGACTCAGAGAACTAGGTCCTTCCATCTTACGGTACCACCAGCTTCAACACTTCCAAAGCTGCCATGCTCCTGTGCATTAAGGTAGTGAAGAAGAAGATAGCCTTGGGAATTGTACATGACAGAGTTTGATGCCTGAAAATGGTGGGTGCCACTTCAGTTCTCATTTTATAGGAGAGATATATGTCACATTGACATTTAACTGCAAGAAACCCTAAGAAGTACGGTTCTGCCATTTTTCCGGAATGAAGGGAAAATGAGTGAGTAGTTATCTGGTGTCCAGCACTAGAAATCAGGAAAGTATCTGTGATATACCCCAGCTAAAGCCCTTGGCATTACCACCTCTCACAGTTGATTGCAGTCTTGAGCAATCGCATGCCATGAATATTTACAGTGAAATGAATAATTGAAGTTCACCTATTTCAAACCTTCCTTTGCAGATAAAAACAAAGTCCAGAAAAGTGAAATTCGTCTTTAAAGACCATGCAACTTAGCTAGTGACAAAACTAAAACAATTTTCAAGTTATAAATTTGTACCTAAATATTCTTTCAACCACAATTCATAATCCAGTATTTGATTTTTAAATCACAAGCTCTCTCTCTGGGAATTATTAAAGTGAGTAATCATAAATCACTAGAAGTTTGGGAAAATGATAAAACTTAGGGATTATGTCTATTAAAATATATTACAGGATAATGCCCATCAATCAACATGTGAATAAAGAAAATGTGGTATATATTTATACCGTGGAATACTACTCAGCCATAAAAAGGAACAAAATAATAGCATTCACAGCAACCTGGGTAGGATTGGAGACTATTATTCTAAGTGAAGTAACTCAGGAATGGGAAACCAAACATCGTATGTGAGAACTCTTAAGTGGTTGTTAAGCTATGAGAAAACAAAGGCATAAGAATGATATATTGGACTTTGGGGACTCAGGGGAAAGGGTGGGAGGGGGGTGAGGAATAAAAGACTATTCATTGGGTACACAATACACTGCTCAGGTGATGGGTGTGCTAAAATCTCAGAAATCACCACTAAAGAACTTATTCACATAATTAAACACCACCTGCTCCCTAAAAACCTATTGCAATAAAAAATAAAAATAAAAAAGAAGAAAAGCCCATATATATAACATAAATTCAAACATTTTTCAGTGCACAGTGTTAAGTACATTCACATTCTTGTGCAAAAAAAAGAAAAAAAGAAGTAATTAGATAATATCAAGTGTTGGTGAAGATGTGGAGCAATTAGTATCCTCATATACCATTGTTGGTAATGTGAAATGGTGCAGTAACTTTGGAAAACAGTCCAGCAGTTTCTCAAAAATTTAAATAAAGAGGTACCATATGACCCAGCCATTTCACTCTCAGGTATGTAGCCAAGATAAATGAAAGCACGTGTCTACACAAAAACTCATACAAAAATGTTCTTAGCAGCATTGTTAATAATAGCCAAAAGATAAGAACAAGCCAAATGTGCATCCGCTAATGAATGGATAAATAAAATGTGATACATTGATATAATGAAATATTATTCAACCATAAAAAGGAACAAAAAACTAATACATGCTACAACATGGATGAATCTCTAAAATATTGTAATAAGTAAAAGAACTCAAACACAAAAGACCACATGTTATATGATTCCATTTGTGTGAAATGCCCAGAGCAGGCAAAACCACTGGAGTCAGCGAGTAGGTTAGTGGTTGCCCAGGGCTGCTGGGATTAGAGACAAATGGGAGGGTAACTGCTAAAACGTACTGGGTTTTTTTTTTAAGTGATAATAATATTATTAAATTGATTGTGGTGATGATTGCACAACCTTGTGAATATAGCAAAACCACTGAATTGTATATTTTTTAAAAGGGTGAATTTGACATTTTAATTATATCTCAATAAAGCTGTTACCAAAAAGAAATATATTGCAGAAAATAAGTGGGCTGGTGAATAATTGTTATTTAAACGCCTTTGATTCTTTGGAAGGAGATTACTGTGGAGTACAGACAATCGTATTCTTAGCTTACTCACATTTTCAACACTTTGCAAAACACATAGAAAAGCCATTTATAAACATAAGAAATGAGAAGATAAGGACTTTTCTTCATGCAGTTAATAATGGCCTTTTGATTCTGTATAAAGCATGACTACAAGAAGTAAATGAAGTTAATGACCACTTATTGTCAGCAGGAAGTGTTCAATACTAATTATGTTAAAATAACATTGTCATTTTTTTTTGGCAGACACTTTTCAGTATGGAAACAGAGAACGTTAGCCTCCATTTACCAGATTAAATCATTTAGTTAGTTTAGTTAAACTTTATTGCTAACATCCTATTAGATTCACTGGGATTTGGTCCTATTTATTGATTCAAAAATATTTATTTTTTAAATATTTTATTTTATTTCAACAGTTTTGGGGAAACAGGTGGTTTTTGG
The DNA here is from genome assembly GCF_001698545.2 of Rhinopithecus bieti. Lineage (NCBI taxonomy): Eukaryota > Metazoa > Chordata > Mammalia > Primates > Cercopithecidae > Rhinopithecus > Rhinopithecus bieti. Next base: position 791,881 of record NW_016814144.1, read on the forward strand.
GTACATGGATAAGTTATTCAGTGATGACTCCTGAGATTTTATTGTACCCATCACAATGAGACCCCATAATGTGTCAGAGAAAATACAAACACAAAGTTTAGGTCCAAAAGACTCGTGCTCTTCTGGAAATGTATTTTACTATTTATTTGCTTCCTTGTTACATGTTAGAGGAGGAAGATTGAAAATTCTTCCCTTCTAATGAACTCAGAACCAATAAAGCATTGTTGCTTTCATGGAATTATGTTGAGACATTTAACTGAAGACAAGTCACTTTCTTGGAAACACAGAATGTTTGTCTGGCTGCTGGAGGACCTGTAGACTACTTGATAAAAAGTAAAGGTGACTGTCACTGGAAGCAAATATATGGACCAGGAGGTGTCTTTGTTTACAACAAAATGCAAACACTACCAAGACTCTCTTCCTTTTTGTGGAATGTGGCTTGATCTCATTATGAAAGATAAAATGTGATTTTATGAAACAGTATAATATATCCCCACTTTGGTAAATGAAAAGCAAATTTGATGAGAATATCTTCCACAATATTAAAAGTTGTGATTTAAGAGTAGCAGAATTTCAGGTGATTTTAAAACCCATATAGCAGATTTTAGTTACTTTTCACATCCTCCTTTCTCTAGAACAATACCTGGGGAAGAGGAAGGAGGACATTTTCAAAGCCCAAGAATTTCTCATTCATTCATTTATACACTGGTGCTTTTTGAGCAGATTCTGCACCAGGCACAATGACAGGCCCCAGACAGACCACGGGGAGCAGGTACACTGGAGGTCAGTCTTCCTGTCACTTAATTTGGAGTTTCTTTAATACGTAGACTTCACAATTTTTACTTTATACAAAGTTCCAGCCACACAAGTGTGTTACTGTCCTTAATTACTCTGTGATAGATGTGTGGGGGGCGGGGAGGGCAGAGTTGTCCAGAGGTTGAGTTCAAAAACACTTGAAACAGTAAGTTCCATGTTATTCTTCACTTAAGGTATCATCGACTTACAGAAGTGTATTTAAAGATTTTCCTTCGCATGCTTTCATTTATATACAAAACCAACTTATCACATTGAATGATATATTTTATGCATAAGATAAATACATATTATATATGTAATATGTATACATATATGTAATATGTATACATAAAGTATATGCATTACATATATACATTTACTCACATATGTAAATATATATGTTTTCTGTAATCATGAGCTGAAGAGCAGTAACTGGGAGAAAAATGTAAATATCACACACTGACCATTCTGACAGTAGGGCAAAATACCTTTTATATGTGTGTGTGTATATACATATGTATACACACAGAGACACACACACAGAAGGGTGTCTATATATACACACATACACACTCTCTGCTGAAATATACATTTAATGAGATTTTTGAGTCAAAGAGATACTGATTAAATTAAGCATATTGGCAGTTCGAAAATAACACCTATGGCTGGGCACGGCGACTCATGCCTGCAATCCCAGCACTTTGGGAGGCCAAGGCAGATGGATAACCTGAGGTCAGGAGTTCAAGACTAGCCTGGTCAACATGGTGAAGCCCCATCTCTACTAAAAATACAAAAACTACTGGGCACAGTGGTAGGTGCCTGTAATCCCAGCTACTTGGGAGGTTGAAGCAGGAGAATCGCTTGAACCCAGGAGGTGGAGGTCTGGCGATTGCACTCCAGCCTGGACAACAAGAGCGAAACTCCATTTCAAAATAATAATAATAATAATAATAATAATAATAATAACAACACTGATGAAAATTAAGAGTAATTATTCTTAAAGTTTATTTTATTCTTATACTGTTTGCATTTACATGTGAGCATCTGACTGTAACTTGAACACCAAAATTATGTTTGGAGAATTCACTTTACTAATGAACAGTTCTTAACGAATGACGATGTGGGACTCAACTCTGGCTCCAGCCTCCAGCTGCTTCTTCACCAAATATTTTTGAGTCTGGAAAGATGATTGGAAATTACATCAAAACAAGACTTTGCATGGATTATCTGATACATCCTTATTTTGGCCAGACCAAAATACTGTCAAAAGAGACTGCTATTTCTTGTTTTCACCCTGACGGAAACAAGAAAACTATGATCAAAGTTTTCACTAAAGAGTCCTATGTAATGTTTTGTGCTTTGTTTTCCAGCAAAAGAGTTCTTTATAGTAGTTTGAATTTAGGTTAACATTTGAGATCTGGTTTTCTTTCTTGGCTGAGATAGTTCAGCTATCCTTTGTTTGTTTAAAAGGAAACATCAACTTTCCAATTTACTCTCTAAAATTGGTTTTTGTAGCTCCCTGCTGGACTGGAAAGGCACCATCTGTTTTAATAATACTGAAGTGAAAGGGGGAAAGTTTGTGAAATGAAAGGCAACTGGGAGTGCTCTTATTCATCAAGGCTCCACTTGGAGAAGAATCCACTCTTAAGTTCATGAATTTGCGTTAAACCCTGGTCAACCCAGGTAGTGTAACAATCAACACAGACTTCCATGTTCTGGCAAGGGACAGTCAGTGAGAAAGTTGTACATACCGACAAACCAACAGCAAAAATAATCTAAATATCAGGCAGGGAAAAAAACGTAAACATGTACGAAAAAACTTTCAGCTGTGAAAGAAATACGATATTTAAGTTGACTAAAATCTTTCTTTTCCTTTCTTTAATTCATAGACTTCACCATTTTGCCCCTCCCTCCCTCCCACCCTCACTTCCTTCCTTCCTTCCTCCCTTCCTTCTTCCTTCCTCCTTCTTTTCTTCCTTCCTTCATCCCTTCCTTCTTCCCTTGTCTCTTCTTTTTAACATTTACATATTATTAGATTTGTTCAGGTTTTGATCATTACTGGAAGATGAGAAATTCTTGCCACCAAGCCCAGATAATGCTAACCATTATTCTCTGGACATTTGATAGCAGAATTTCCTTATCCTGACACTGAAACAAAGATTCAATTTCTCAGCACTGAAAGGTCTGCATACAACTCATCTGTTCATTGGTTGATGGGTAGACTGATTTGTTCTTACTTGGAATTAATTATGTAGTAACTAAACTACACACATACAAACACATACACACACAACAAATGCACATACATACAAACAAAAATAAAAACAACACACACACACTTAAACACATACAACATACATGCATACATAACACGCAAATATACACACATATATCTGGGAGGCCCCAACCTTCCAGAGGGAAACTCTCGTGCTGCTTAAACCTTCCACAGGCTGCACCTGCTGTTCCGATTTGCCCCTCTCTCCAGTGGTTTGAAAAGTAAGCTGCAAATAAGTGAGCACTATGTGTAGCTGACCTTGCTTACAGCGGCATTTTAACATATTTGAATACACCTGCCTCTAATTTCAGTGCTGATATTTCAATGCAATCCAACAAATTTCCAGGAGTGACTTTGCAAAATTTAACCAAGTATTGCAAGATGAGCTGGGAACAAGCAGGTGCTCTTCTGTAAAAACATACATGGGGCCGCTGGTGGCATTGATTTCCTTAGCATGTTATCAAATGTCCTGTTGTAGCAACAGTCTTTTTCTGTTTTCTTCTGCTTAACCGGAGGATGATTCAATCGTAGACCAAGAAGCCGTGGTTCAATTACAACATTCAAAACAGCCCGTGTGTAACAGCTCAGAGCTCCTCTGGATAGATCTTGCATCTCTAAGCTAAATGCAAGTTCACAGATTCCTAAAAATACCCCCTGATGTGAGTCATCCTGTTCCAAAGAGCTCTGAAGAATGTTTTCCACAGAAGTGGCGAGGCACAGCCCCAGGGTGTGGAGCTCTCGTCTGAGTTATGTGGCAACTTACGTCAGCCACATACTATGTTATAGTCTTCACAGTCCCTGGCGCTGAGTGTGGATAGCTGGAATGATTTGTTGAAATACAAACCTCTGCAGCAGCTTCAAGTCTGCCTCCCATGCCGCTTCCCCAAACAAAATGGACCTGTGTCAAAGGAGAGTTGCCCAGGTCACTCAAGGTGTGCTTTCTATCAAAGGAGAGCAAGAAAGAAATCTGAAGCCAGAAATAAACATGGTAGCTTTGGGCTTTAAGGAAAAATAAAACAAATAAAACAACAAAGAAACAAAAAAATCTTTCTTAAAGCTTCCCCATTTTCAGACTCTCACACTGAAAGCTGAAAGATAGGTTTGCCTCCTCCGTGGGGAGGGTGGAGGGTGCTGTGAGAGAGGGAAACTCAAGCTGGCCCAGATCAGCTGTGGAATCGATGCACGGAGAAGGTGCTGAGGTTTCCACATAGACACCCAATTCTGTCACAGGTGCAGGCTCTGAAGACGCAGTTGGCCTGGGCCCCATGGCTCCGCCGTCTCCAGAAGTCATTAGTCGTACTTTATCAGAGGATCCTGGAAGAAAGGAGAAATCAAGTCATTTTCTAAGAGTGGGACTTCAGGTGTGTGAGCCTGTGTTTTAAGAGAGACGAACTCTTTTAATGCTCCAGAAATTGCACAGCTAGAAGACTGCGGCTCAGCATACACATGCGGATCGCACAGTTGCCTTGGGTCTTTCTTCAAAATAATAGGGTATAAATTATACACGGAAAACAAGAGAGGGCTGGTCCCGATTATCAGCTTGGACAATCAATCATACACTTTAAATTTGAAAATACGATATTTAGAGGCACATGGCTTCAATGATTCTCTAATAAAAGTGTTTTATCCTTTGATTCTCACAGAAAAAAATAAGCTCTAAAATTTTGCTCTTTTAAGAATTCATTATGCCCTTGTTTCCAAATAGGAGCTTACCAACTATATGATAATTTTTTAAAAGCAATTTAATAAGTCGTAGTGATTTAAGAAATTTGTCAACTACCGAGCTCGTTAGTCTAAGCAGCAGTGTCAAGGTTTGTCTGAGACTGTCTGTGCAGATTTTAGTTTTGAGCCCTATTAAAAGAAACATATCCTTACGTTTAGTAAAGACGATAAGATGGCTCAACGTAATTTTCAAAAAGGCCAACCCAACTGAGTATGTTTATTAAATATTTTATATAAACAATTACCTGATCTTAACCAGCTAAGTGAACAATCTCAGTGTCATTTAGTGCATAGCACACTGTCGCACGAAGTGTCATCGGCTATCTGGGTTCCCAAATGTTTTTATCACTCCAGGAAACCCCACACACATTTCAGCTGTCACTTCCCCATCTCTCTTCTCTGCAGACTTCTAGCAACTCTGCCAATTGCTTGTCTGTCTGTGTGGATTTGCCTGATTCTGGTGGATTTCATGCTAAACTGGAAGTCAGTTGTGGGGTTCGTTCACTTAGCATGATCGTTGCCAGGTCTCAGTCATGGGGTGCGCGAAGACATGTTAGTGTTTTCTGTTTTATGGCATTAAATCATATTCAATGCATGGGTGAGACCACGTTGAGGGTTTATCCACTCAATCGCATGATGGGGTTGGTGCGTTTATTTCTACCTTTGTGGCTACTATGAATAATGTGCCGCTATTGATTATTCAGTACACAAGTTTTGTTCAATACGTCTGGGTTTTATTTTGGGGGGTATATTATCTAGGGGTGGAATTGTTCATTCATAGGATAATTCTACTTTAGCTTTTTGAGAAATTCAACATGACCGGTTTTTCCAGTGGATACAGTGGTTTTCGACTATATTCTTCCCACCAGCAATGTATGAGGGGTTCCCAGATTTTTCTCATTTCAGCACTACTGGTTATGTTCATTGTAAAAAAACAATAATTATTATAGCCACCCTAGTCATGGTACGGGTAGTGGAATTCATTGGTGGTTAATTCATTATAAAATGCACTCTGAAGCAGCACCAGAATTAGTGTGCACAGAGTGACGGTAAACAGGTCAGGCTCATTCTTGTTTTTATTTTTGACTTTTGTCCTCATAAGACTATTTAGGCCTGTTCCAACAAAATGGCCCAATTCAACTTTTTTGCAGAGCAGAGACATTTAATCTATAGCCATGTGTGTCTGATTGCAATACATCATCTCCCACTATCCTTGCGAATGGCAGATTCCCGGAAGGAGTGGTTATTTCCATTCCAGATCCTCCCATTCCCACCCCTGCGCTAATTTCTTGACTAACCCTGATGTTCTACTTATCTACACCAGAGAGACATTTCTTGCAAAGGTTCCCTCATGCTCTCTTGGTCTCTTATCCAGTCTCTATGTTGAGTCCTTGCTTCTTCCTTGGCCTGCACCGGGGTTAACCCTTCTGGCTCTGGTTCTCAGAACATACACTTCTCTTATGCCATTCACGGCGCTGCTACTCTTCTGATTCTTTGGGGTTTTTTTCTTTCTGAATCCTGTACTGTGTCCGTGCCTGACTACTTATCAACTGTCCCTGCTACCCAGTTACATCTTTCCTATCTCCAACCCCAAGTTGCAAGGATGATTTGGCCTCTCTCTTTGGTGCGTAGTCTCACTTAAAGAATCATGCAGCCTTTTTGTCTTTGTTGTTCTTGGAGGTGTGTGTGTGTGTATATGGGTTTGTCGATGAGTGTGGCAGCGGCACGTGTGTGCACTGTATGTGATGCATATGGATCGCATGTCAGTGTGTACCTGTGTGGGTGTGCGTGTCATGTTTATTGTTGTGCATGCTATGTATGTGGTGTGGTGCATGTATGTTATACGGTTTGTGTGTTTATATGGCATTGTATGTGTGTACATGAGCATGAGTGCGTACACATATGTGTGTGCATGTACATGCTTATATGTGTACATGCATGTGGGTGTGGTGCATGTATGTGTATATGTGTGAGTGTGTGTTTATGTGTGTGCATGTATGTGTGTATATGAGCATAAGTGTGTATATATATGTGTGTGTGCATGTGCATGTGCACATGCATGTATGTGGGTATGGTGCATGTATATATGAGTGTGTATCTGTGTGTGTGTGTGTGTATGGGGTGTGTGTGATTAGCAATTCATCTACTTCCCAATACTGAGAAATTAGTGTCATCCTTTAGGGCTTTGTTTCCATCCTCAAATCTAATCAGTTTTCAAGTTTTCTGATTCTCTTGCCTCTCAGATTCTAATTTTGCCTTTTCTGATTTTAAATGCCTCTCAGACCCTAGGAAGTAGGAGAGAATCAAGTGATGGGGTGAAAAGAGTCAAGACATATTGAAAAAGATGTTAGGAAACAACAGGTAACTTTTGTTGCTCCCAGTGTTGCCAGTGATCAGCATTTCTGTTCAGTGTCATTGCGCATTTGTAAAAATGATTGAAAATGTCTGTCTAGAATAAGAAAGTCAAGATTCCATACAATATTCACAGTAAATATGATCTGCTTTATAAAACTATAGCTCATTCATTCCAGAAATTATTCATTCTTAGATATTTATTTGCCTCCTAGATTTGTCTAAATGACAGAGAAATGTGGACTTGAAATCGTGAGATCATCAGGTGGGGCAGTTTCCACTACCTCGTGCAGCAGCCTATTTCTCCTTCTACAAAATGAGAGAGATTGGAATAAAAGTTCTCTAAGATATCAAAAAAGTGTGGTTCTTGGATGCAAGCAAAAGAATCAAAATCCCATTGCCCTAAGCAGAAAGGGAACTTGTTGAATGAATATGAACAGTTTACAGAAATGATAAGAAGTGTGGGGAATGAGGCTGGGGAAGAATGAGTACCCGGAGGAGACCGGGCTTTGGGGAACGTGGCAGAGGCCACCAAGGGCCTGTCTACCAGGCCAGAGGTTGTCTGCCTCAGCACTCGACCCCACCCCTCTGCCCCCACCCCCAGTGCTGCTGGGCTGTAACCTGGATCACCCTCCCAAGCAACCGTCATCTGTCTCTGGGGCTCATGTCACTTCCTCAAAATTTTAGGGAGATCCTCTAAAATGGTACGGGTTTTCATAAAGCTGGAAGAAAGAAGATAAATATTCACCATATTATGAGCGTGATGTTTGCAAAAGAGATTTTCAGCTTAGATTGCTCCAGGCTGCACTGAAAACCTGGATTACTGGGCTCCTCAAGACGGTGAAAGGCAGGAAAAAGGAGGGAGGAGGAGGAAGGAAGTCAGGAAAGCAAGCACTGGGAAAGCTGGAAGAAATACAGTATACAGAGCAAGGACAAACCAAAGTTCTGGAGGAAAGTATTAACTTCTCTCATTTGGAACTACATAAGGTTTTGTGGAACCTAAACTTTATACAATTCCTAGAACCTTAAAAACAAAAAAAGCGCAGATTTATGAATACAAAAAATGGTACAAAAGTAAATATTTGTTTAGGGAAGCAGAGGCATCCGAACGCATCACTGCAGCTCTGAAGACTCAGACCCTGCCTAAAACGATTTTGTGGCTGAGATTAGATATAGGCAGAGATTAGCCTTTCTGGGCAACTTACCAGACAAGCTCACATGAAAAGGCTTCCTTACTCTCAACCTGGTCTCCCTCCATCAACAGCACTGTACAGCTCCCATCAACACCTTTTCTCACAGGTGTAGAAAGCTTCAAGGGATGCTCGGTGAATCTGCCTGGGCTCCTCTCTCTCTTCCCATCTGAGGAGTGGGAGTTGGCTGGTGGTGTGTCCCTCCACACATTAACTCACAACACAGTTGCTGAGGCTGTGCCTTGGGTCAGGTTCTGTGCTAAGATGGGGATTCATTTACAACAAGCAAGATACGGGCATTGCCCTTGTGGTAATTAACACAAGTAAAGAGAAAGAAATGTAAGAAAATTAAAAAGCTTCTGAAGTCATAAGTAATCCTCCACCCAAGCAGAAAACAAACATGCCTTCTTGTTGCAGGCTTTGCTAGAATCAGGTGCACAGTTGCATATGAACCTTAAATACTTCAGACTTATAAACACTATTTTTGCATAATATTGATTCCATTTATTAAATAAAGTGAAATTGCAAATTAGAAGCTAACATGTAAGTTACTCTCCCTGTGTGGACACGGAGGAGGGAAGTGGGAGGGGCATGAGGGCAGGGTGAGTGCCAGGCAATGGTGTCAAGGGTCAGAGTGCAGTTTCAGAGACAGTGTTGATGCCCAAGAGAGACTCTGGGAATCCCTAGAATACCAGCATGCCACATAAGCTGGAACCTGCCAGAGCACCCCAAGGTCTATAAAATCAATGACACTTTGCAATACAACAACACAACAAAAAAAGCTCTCTTTAATTAACAGCCAGGATAGGACACACGGCTTGAGATGTGTCACATGGCAGAGGAATGCAAGTCAATACAGAAATCAAATTCATGACCCTACAGGAAATGCCATTGGCAGGCAGTTGCCATTGACTGGAACAACTTTTTCCCCAAACCACAGAGGCCATCTTCCTTGTTGCTGGAGATAAAGCATCCTGCAAGAAAACTCAGAAATACGAATGCTCTGTGGAGCGTGTGTGTATCTCTCTATGCACAGGTGAAACCGTGTAGGCATACTTTCTCATTATTGGATTATGAATGAACAGCTGACCATGAGTACAAGGCTTGCGCACTCTCATTTCTGATGTCATCTTAAAAACTCAACTTGTGCATCATGTGTGGTTTTGAGCTACATCTCAGCCAAACAAGCTCTCGAAAATTGCCACTTTTCTGAAATGTGGGCACGATTGTAAGTGAATCGAGCACGATGGATAACTGGCTCCAGGGTGGACCAAGAGCTGAGAAACCTACTCAGCTGAGAAACTCAGAAGACAGAGGGTACTATGTAGCGCTATCCTTCTGGTCCCTTCTTTTAACCTTGAACACAGCGGCATTAACATTAATTTAAAATTAATCTGTTATGCAACCTTAAATCAGCTAAGTAGAAAGGGCAGAACACTAATTACTTGACCAAATTGGCTTCAACTCATTCTTAACAACCAAGTCTGCACAATTGCTGCCAGATATGAATCTGCAAAAATTGATATACACAGAAATCTACACACAAGGACACACGTGTGCACACACACACACACGCTACACTTCCCTATTGAGTTAGTGCGTAGATCATGAAGCTAGTGTCTTCACAGTCACTTTGTTTTTCCTACGCTGCAAAGGGAACGTCAGCCCTTCTCAAACGACCCTACTGACAAAATGTGATTTTAGAAACACATAATTATCAGTTGTTTCTGCAGCAGCCTGTCTATAGGTGTTTCATCTGAAAAATTGTATGACGATAGGGATGGAGTCCAGAGAGGTTTTAGGGAAATAATTTGTATTCATCCATGGCACCATTTTAAGTGTTGAAAGGATTTCCATCTTTTGAAACCTTATTTCCACTTAGACCCATCCCATCCGGACCCAGCTTCAGCTGTCCTCCATCGACCTGAACCTGCTCTCTGTCTCTGTCTGGCAGGTACTGACCTAAGTTTGCCTTCACATGTTTAGCTGCTTCATTATTTGATCCACATGCATGGGGATATTGCATTGTATTCATGTTCCACCCCGAGGAATGGAGGCTGCCACGAGGTGCCACTGTCTCAACCACCACCTGCTTGCTGGGGGTCACCTTTAAGACATGACAGTTTTAGTTTTACCATGAACAGAATAGAAATCAGCAGAAATATCTGTGGACACCAGTGGGAACTTATGGTGCCTTTGAACCTCAAAGGGTAAAGTTCTTATGGCACACTGCTCGGTAATGTGATCTTCCTGTTGGCTTCAGGGATCTCAGAAAGGGAAATGCCCTATTTTCGGTGGCCCAGCTACACAAACAGTGCAAGGAGGCAAGTTCCATATGCAGAATCCAGACACCCACCAGGCCTGGCTGCCCTGGTTCCTGTTTCTTCTCCATCACCACCACATTGTTATGCTGTCAGCAGGACTCAAAAGGCAAATTGATTTAGCTCATTACAATTAGGATGAATTAAAAGCAATATTTTACTTCACTCAAAAGTCAGCAGGTCACAAAATATATTGCTCTGCATATATAGTAGGTAATGCCTCACATATGATTTATTGGTGAATGAGCGAGTTCATTTCCAGGAATCTTCTAGATAAATGAAGTTCAACACTAATATGTTAGAACTGTTTTTTAAAGTTAATTTTTATTTTCCTAGTAGCCATTTAAAATATATTAGCCCCTTCCCCACTTCTCCTTTAATCATGGCATTTATTGCTCAGGTTATTCCAAAATTACTGCCCTACCATTAGTAATGAGAAGTCAATAGATTAAGAAATCATAAAAATTCACAATCAAGCTAACTGAAGTTTATTGTTTTGCTAAGGCCTTTGAGATTTTATACCAAATGATAAAAGCCAGATCATATTTATGTCTGCAAAATACAATATTGAGAAATTGCTGTGTGTGTACATATACCTTTCCTTCATCCTCTTATTCACCCCACACCGATTCCAGGCTCTTACAGGAAAATATGCACCTGGCTGAATTCCATCTCCCACACCCAACACACACCTAAGTCATCAATACATTGTATATTAACCTGCATCATTATCTTCTTTTGTGTGAGAACAAAGCTTCTTACTAAGAATTTCCTAACCCCCGCCCATGTCTAACCCAGGTCACAAAAACTTTTCAGGATGCTTAGAATTCTAAGGTAAAATTTTATTTTCTTGTCTTTTCTTTTTTAAGCAAAGGGAATAGAGATTACCTGAATTTGAAAAAAATTAGAAAAGGGGTGTTGGTGGTGAGTACCAGGAACTCAATATTTATTGATTTCATGATTTACCCATAATCAAGTTTACTGTTATCTACAAAAATTTTGTGTGGTTTTAATGAAAGTGCCCTTGGAGTGAATGGCGTGTTCAGGAGAGTTTCCACTCTACCATGGATGATGCACAAGCTTCTACTTGACTGGCAGCTTTGATCCAATGGTCATCCCTGGCTAGAGTCCTGTATTGAGGGTTCTATGAGTGCATCTAGGGTTTTTAAAGAGTGCAGGGTCTTTTTAGCAATGCCTGCTTTGTGCACAGGACTGGGATTTGCAGTATACATGGAATGGATTTACCATGCTTATCTCACATGCAGCAGCTTCAACCACTAAGACTGTTGAGCTCTTCTTCCTCTTTGTACCTGTCCATCCACATCAAATGTCAAGGTTGTCAATGCACCAAGATCTGTCAGGCATCTTACTGAGGCTCTTTCCCATCCAAACTAATTGCTTCCAAATTTCTGCTGATGGAAAGTCAGATAAATCAACTGATTAAAACTGTACTTAGATTGATTTCTAGACAGAGGAATGAAATAAGATAAATATGAAACAAAACAGATAACAAATGTTAATTATAAAATTCTGGTGGAGTGTACACAAGTATTCACTCTGCAATTATTTCAGCTTTTTATGTTAGAAATATTTTATGATAAGATTTTGGGAAGAATTGTGCTTATGGAAATCATTAATAATCAGTGATTGAGTACATAAGAGGATTGCCTAAAAATAAAAGCATGGACTTTCATGGAAATAATTTAAAACACTGTCATTGTTCCTCAGTTTCCATTTTGTTCACTTCTACATTTTTGTTTTCTAAATATTAAAAAAGTAATTAAGAAGTAAGATTTATCTTACTTTCCATCAGCAGAAATTTGGAAGCAATTAATTTGGAGGAGGAAAGAGTATAAATAAGATGCCTAACAGATCTTGGTGCATTGACAACCTTGAAACTTGATGTGGATGGACAGGTCCAAAGAGGAAGAAGAGCTCAACAGTCTTGGTTGTTGAAGCTGCTGCAAGTAAATGGCATAGAGTGGGTCATTATTTCACTTTTTTAAGATCCTTTGAATAATAGTATGGAGTGTTTTGCTACCTTGTTTGTTTTGTCTTGGCTTTATTCATTTTTAAATTTTGATTACATTGAGATGGGGGAGACAATAAAGGGAAAAGAACTCATAAATAAAGGATTTAAATAACTGGAATAAAAAACAGAAGTAAGGAAGTGAAGTACAGAAAATGGAAGTGAGGTACAGAAAACAAAAGTGAGGTAGAAGAAACGGAAGTAAGTCACAGGAAACAAAAGAGTCATGAAAAACAAAAGAGAGGTGGTGAAAAATAAGGTACAGAAAACAGAAGTGAGGTAGAGAAAACAGCAGTAAGTCACAGGAAACGGAAGTGAGTCATGAAAAACAAGAAGGATACTGAAAGATGTAAGGTACAGAAACGGTAAATGAAGTACAGGAAAACGGAAATGAAAGTACAGGAACAACGGAGAGTGGGGTACAGAAAAACGGAAGTTAAGTCACAGGACATGGAGGTGCAGTGGATGATAAAGCGAAAGTGATGTACAGGAAGAATGAAATAAAGTAAAACGGAAATGAGGTCTAATAACCGGGAAGTGAGGTAGAGAAAATGGAAGAAAGTTGTAGAAATGGAAGTGAGTTATGAAATAAAGATGTGAGATAGTTAAGAAGTAAAATACAGAAGATTGGATACTAAGGTATAAAAAAGGCAAGTAACGGCAGGTGAAAAACGGAAGTCGAGGGTACACGGAAAACAAGAAGAAGAGGTTAGAGAAAACAGAAGTCAGGTAGAGAAAACGGAAGTCAGTCACAGAAAACGGAAGTCAGTTATGAAAAACAGAAGTGAGGTAGACAAGATGCAGATGTTAGGAAAACAGAAAGGTGGTACAGAAAACGGAAGTGAGGTAGAGAAAACAAGTAGGTCACAGGAAACGGAAGTGAATCGTAAAAACAAGTTAGGTAGTGAAAACGTAAGCTACAGTAAACGGAAATGAAGTACAGAAAACAGAAGTGAGGTACAGAAAACGGAAGTCACAGAAACGGAAGTGAGTCATGAAAAACAGAAGTGAGGTACAGAAGCAGCAAATGAGGTAATGAAAACGGAAGTGAGATATAGTAAATGGAAGTGAGAGCGAGAAAACCGAAGTATGTCATAAGAAACGAAAGTGAGTTGTGAAAAACAAAAGTGAGGTAGTGGGAAAAATAAGGTACAGAAGACGCAAATAAAGTATAACAAAAGAAAGTGAGATAGTGAAAATCGCAGTAAGGTACGGAAAACAGAAGTGAGGTAGAGAAAACGGAAGTGAGGTACAAAAAGCGGAAGTGAGGTAGAGGAAACGGAAGTAAGTCACAGGAAGCAGAAGTGAGTTATGAAAAACATTAGTGAGGTACAGAAGATGGAAATCAGTTAAGGAAAATGGAAGTGAGGCACCGAAAACGAATGTGATGTGGAGAAAACAGAAGTCACAGGAAACGGAAGTCATTTATGAAAAACAGAAGTGAGATACAGAAGATGAAAATAAGGTAAGGAAAATGGAATTGAGGCATAGAAGACTGAAGAAGGCCTAAAAGATGACGAGGTACGGAAGACAGAGATGAAGTACAGAAGATGGAAATGAGTTAGAGAAGATGAAAGTGATAGAAAACAGAAGTGAGATAGAGAATAGGGAACAAGGTTCAGAAGATGGTGATGAGGTACAGAAGGCAGAAGTGAAATACTGAAAATAGAAATGAGTTAAAGAAGATGGAAGGAAGGTCCAGAAGATGGAAGTGACATGTAGAAACACCCAGTTGGTTACAGCTCTGCGTTTGCCTTATTTGAGCTGGGTCTGGACAGTTGGCCGCCTGTGATTGGCAGAAACTGATTGCTACAAGAGGAGGTGACAGTTGGTTCACATATCCAGTTAGGTTACAGCCCACTATGTATGGAGAAACCTATTGGGCAAACTTAAAATATGTAAGGAGACCACTTTGTTCCATGCTTAATTTAACAAAATCGTAAGGAGTATTTACTAGCATCCTCTTTACAGAGAAAACAACCAAGCGTCTGAGAAGTGGCTTTGCCAGAGGCTTCCAGGCTGGTAAAATGCAGTCCCTTTATTTGACGCCAGTGAGGTTAGCAGCTGAAATGACCAGCTATCCTGGAGCTCCCCCTGTACGTCCTCGGCTCGGGAAATTCTTCCATCCTGGGCAAATGGGAGCAGTCTAGTTGGTCACCGTCACCGTAGTTCTGCTGTCAATCTTGTTGCTTCCCACTACACCACTGCGGACATTATTCTCTCCATTGTTTTGTTTTCTTCTATTTTGTGCCATGTAAAACAATCATGTTAGAAAAGGCACAAAAATGCTTTGGGACAAAGCAATATTAAAACATATACATTCAAGCTCCTGGTAGACTTCCTTTAACACACAATTTTAGCAAAGAGAGCCTCAAAACTGTGCTATTCAGGACTATACATCCCTGTTTTTTTTTTTTTTTAATTAAAATAATTCTTTATTTTATTCATATATTGGGAAGAGATAAATCTTTCTGCCATGTATTTTATGGCAAAAAAAATCCTAAGTAATAAGAATGTATGTTTTAAAAGTTATATTACAAATAGTTGAACTTATCAGCTATTCAAAAGCTGCAGTTGGGGGTATGAATCATTAGGAAATGGCACAAAGGTTAGAGATACAACCTGTGACTATTTAAAGACATCACAGCCTGGTTCCCACCCTCAGGGTACAGGGAGCAGAAACAATGTGTTCATTTGGTCTTGAAAGTCCCATCAGGAGGTCGACAGGGCCAGTCAACACAGACATGTTCTAAATATTTGCCTTACGGGTGGACAAAGTTACTTAAAATACAAATTTAGGCTGCTAAAAATTTCAGTAGAGTATTATCCTGAGTTCTAGCTTCAACCTGTACCTGCATATATGGCTACAAAATAAAGATTTGATAGCTGACTTCTACAAAAAAGGAGAACAACATCTGTGAAAATACACAAAAGTCTAACGAGGTTGTGCTTTCATTCCATGGAAAAAAATGTGGCATTGATTCATTCTCAAGCTGGAATATATTTCCACACTAAAATAAAATTTGCTTTCAATTTTAGAGGGAGTTTTATTGCGAGAAAACACAGCCGAAAGGGAAAAAAAAAATTCACTGGGCATGTGAGAAGCCATCAAACGGCCTAACAGATATTGGGCAAAATGCCACAATCTCTGGTGGAAAGTGCTGTCTTGGAAATAGTATCGACTTTGACCGGCACAAGTGAAACCTAATGATGACCCCTATCTGACAATGATTTAGTGTGTTAACAAACTTAAATAGAATTTGGCTAGCCCTAGCAAAATATAATGTGTTTCCTGTATATTATTATGAGAAAAATAAACACATATGTGATAAACTATCAAAGTGAAGAATGGAAAGTTTGAAATGGTATTATTTCTGTCATATTCTCTTGATAACAAATCAACTTTTAAAAGCAAAGGAAAATTGTAGCATGTATTAAATGCTTCCTGGCTTTCATTCTCTGGGTTTATCATGTCATGTCAAATCTTGCTGATTCTCCAAACAGTACCTGAGTTGTGAGCAACATCACTCTAGTTTGCAAGTGAGGAATCCAGGCTTCGAGAGTAATTGTGCTCCCTGAACAACCAGCCTTGACATTACCTGGGCACTCATTAAAATGCTCAATGTCAGGCTCTATTTTTTCCTGCTAATTATCTGCCTGAAACAAGATCCCAGACAATTAAAGTTGGAGATTCTCTGCCCTGTGCCACGTGACTACAATAGGCCCTATTTCACCTCTTGAGGCTTTAAGGCAGAAAGGTGTGATACCATCCCCTACCTATTAGGAGGGTGACAGTGAACACTCCTGTAACAAAAGACAGATAAACAAGAGAAAAGTATAACAAAATTATTAATCAAATTTTACATGACACAGAGTCATGCAGAAATGAAGAGCCAAATTTTCCAGGAAAACTATTTTTATGCGTACATTCTGTAAAAAATGGACAGCTGTGTAGAAATGTGATTGGACAAAAGTCTATGATCTAATAGTGATAGAGTGAGGGGGAATCCCAGCAAGGCCTGCCTGTTCAGGTTCTCCTTGGATCCTCTGTATGCATTCCTTCCTTCCAGGTATAGGGCAGGACTCCTGTGGAACGAGGATCTTCAAGGGAGAAGAGAGAGAATGACCTTTCCAGGTTTCATGGCTTGCTTTGGGGGAGAGGGGTTCTAGTGTCTATGACCTGTGTTGGGGAAGAGATATTCTGTTTCCTATAAATTGGTTAGTGAGTAGGAAGATGAGGGTTGAGGAAAGACATGAGGGTGTGAGACATCCAGAGAGAATTTGCTTCTGAGCCTTCCCATCCCCTCAGCATGGCAGAGCACCATATGTCGGGGTGTAGTGTTCTGAGCCCCAACTAGGTGTTTTATCAAGTACCCAAGATTGTATTCATTCTTCTGGAATGTGCCTGGAGCCTGGGAACCAGTGCCAGAAAGGTGCAGGTCTATAAGGCCTTTTATTTGAAAAACTGAGCAAATCACTGGGCTGCTCCTGAATCTACGTACTATAAATATTCACTCAAATGTAGAGATCCAGCCAAAATCTCAGCTGTTCTGAAGTTCACTGTAAGTTAATAAAAGTACAACTTTGCCTCAGACATGATTCTAATAGCTGGATAGTAGCAGAGTCTTTGCTTGATCAAACTGTACTCCAGCTCCCTGAACCTTTTCCAAGGCCTCTCTGCATGCTTTCTTGTAAAATCCCTGCAAAGTCAGTTTAGCAAGAACCCCTCACCTCCAATATTTGATCACCTTTAATATCTGTTCGAGTTCCTCTTCCTCCACCATCTGCCAAAGTGATACCTGATCACCTTGGCCTCTCTTCAGCAAGAAACCGTTAGGTCGGTGTAGCCAGCATTCCCTTGGCCCTGACACTCACCCCAACCCTGCTCCTTGGCTACAAATTCCTACTTGCCCACACTGCATTCAAAGGGGAGCCCAATCTCTACCCCACTGTCACACCCCAGAGCAGTGTCTCTATGCCTATCTAAATGATCCTGAATAAAGTCTTCCTGACCATATTTTAGCAAGTCTCCTTGCATACGTTTTTCTTAATACTAGGCATGGAAGTATTTGTTGTTTCTATTCAGCATAAGAGGATTCAGCATATGGAGGGTAACATCCACCCTTTTAACTTCCTGTGATAGAAAAATAAAATAAAAGTTGCAATATCTTTCCTATTTTGGTCCATTATAGAAGGTATGAATAATATAAGTAGCTTTTTATTTGATTATTCTATATCAGAATCACTGCCTTCATATTTCTTTACTTTGTAGGGTTGGGCTTTTCCTTCTTGACTTAGAAAATCGGCCTCTAATATTTTATTGTATTTTATTTTTTTTGAGATGGAGTCTCGCTCTGTCACCCAGGCTAGAGTGTGATAGTGTCTATGCAGCTCACTGTATCCTCAAACTCCTGGGCTCAAGGAATCCTCTGGCCTCAGCCTCCCAAGTAGCTGGGAATACAGGTGTGCCACCAAACCTGGCTAATTTTTAATTTTTATTTTTTAGCAACAGAGTATCTGTATGTTGCCTAGGCTATAGTGTACTTTTTAACTAACAGTTTAGGGGCACAGATGAAGGTTTATATAATCAGAAACAACTAATTAAGTCAGTATTTAAAATGCTGCTTAATCTTTAAAAATTTAGGTTAACTTTAATACAATACAATTTAAAATGTTTATTCACTGAATAAATTTTAATTATTAAAATTGGTTTGGGTAGAATTTGTTCTTTTTCTAGTCTTTACTTTCTAAACTGTGCTATAACTTTATTTCTAATACAAAATGACCTAATAAAATATTCCCAAACTCTGATAAACTATTTCTAGCTTCTGGTATGTTATTATGAAAACATTAATTATTGCCGAGAAATTTTCTTGTGATCAAAATCCATAATACATACAAATACAAGCATTAGCTCAACCACCAAATTTGTATGTGGGCTTTTCTTTCTGTACTGGAAAGTAAATAAAGCATCTATCTTTTCCTAGGAATGCAATAAAATCAGTCCCTCTCTCATCTAGTAGTTCTGGCATATTTATACTTAAAATCCATCAGATTATGGCATGAAAGTACATTAAAGTCAAACTATGTGATCACACATCCTTAGAAAGGTTCAGAAAAAGTACAAAAAGGAAAAGAGCACCTGTGGTCAATTATCACACTTAATCCTGGAGCTGCAGAACCACTATGTGCCTTTTCTCTCTGTTGGACATACATAGCTATGTTGTGACACAATAGGAGATTAGAAAGTAGAATCTGCATGTTTTTCTGCTGTTACTGGATATTTCATTTAAACTGTGTTTCAGAGATCAGATGTCTAGGGGAGGCCAAATATCTATGGAAGAATTTTAATGGACAATGACCTATCCTTTCCCTATTTTCTGTTATCAGATACTTGAAAGTTTTCACATTATCTCAGAAAATCTTATAATAAAATATTAATAAATGACTGAAAATCAGCAGTCATTCTTAACTTTTATGGAGGCACTAAGAATTAATTTATCATAAAGAATAGAATTTAACAGAGCCAAGAGCAATGTTCAAGTTGGGGGTATGGTCTTCCCATCACACACTCCCAGTGAAAAGAGGTAGAAAGCAGTTCTTTTTGGCAAATCACGGCCTTGATTCTCCTAATGGACCACTACTCCCCAGCCACAGGAATTCACAGTGGACTTCAAAGCCCTTTGGGTCCCAGAGCTGCAAAGCCCTCTAGCAGTACAACACCAGGGGCTCAGGGTGACTTTGATCCTGCAGTGTAATCACAAATGCTTTGAAGTAAGAAGAGGAAGCAAGTTAGAGAGTGGGTCTCTTTGTTTTCCCAGCTAGGGGATCTTCTTCAGATCACAGCCCTGGGCACTCATCAGCAGCTCTAACCTCAGCAGGTGGTCATCATTTCCTGGGCATAGTCCAAAGCATACTGGTCCCCACTAATGTCATTTTCTAGGGTTCTGCAATTTTTTAAAAGTCCTCAAATGATGCTAATGAGCCACTAGCGTTCAGAATCCTCATGCTGGAGCTTCTTGTTTGGAACAATAAGCATCTCCAAGGTCCTGATAAATAGCAAACATCTCCAAGGGCCTTATTTATTTATCCATTTGGGGGAAATGGATATTAATCCATTTGGAGAAATAGATATCCATTTTGGGGAAAAGTAAGGAGAGGAATTCACTACATCTCATGATGAGGTGTTAAAATCCAAACAATAAAAAAAATCAAAGTCACTCTGTCATCAAAGACAGAGAGAAAGAGAGAGAGAGAGAGAGAGACAGATGCTGGGGGTGGGGGTGATGAAGGGAGAGAGAGGAGAGAGAAATGGAGGCCTTTTATGCTTTAATTTTGAGATGGGAAACTCTGACATGTTTGTGGTATTATTTAGTAGACTAGACAAACAAATGGAGTGAGTTAATTCTGCTAGAGCACTCACACCAGAGACATTTCCACTAAAGAGATGGCTGTCCACCAAAAAGTGACAACAACAGAGACTTTGAGGAATGACTTCTTCAAATCTATCCCAAAATGAACAAGAGGAATGGATGTAACCTGGTCTACAGAAACACCAACAATCCCTTAAGGAATCGTGGGAAGAAAACAATGAAAAGCAGATACTCTATACATATAATTATTGGTGTACACATCACAATTTGATTCTTAGAAATCTGTGTAACATCATGTTGTTGCAACTTGATATAGTTGCTTGAAATAATGACTGTGTGTTGAAAGTTCCAATAGAAAAACCCCATCCAATATTATTTTTAAAATATATTATCTCAGACAAATCCTAATGATCTTCAAGTCATTCCTGAGGTATTTCTCAGAGGTGGCTACTTGGCTGGCATTCCTAAAAGAATGGCTTTACACCATTCTTGGGTGTAATGGAAATTACACCCAAACGGACACCATTGCAAAATCAGAAAACCAAGTTCACCAACGTCCTATACAAACGCATACAATTGGTAAACTTTCTTAAGACAAACAAAAATACCCACACTAGTGTGCCATAAATGCATTCCTTCACTATTTCCAGAAAAAGGTAACCAGAGAGCTTCCACTTTAATTGTTAATACTCATTGTGGTTTAGCTCTCATTCTATCTTGCATGGGGACAGACATTATTACCCTATTGAGTGGGACAGGGGGATGACTTCAATTGATTTCTGTAATTCAAATTTATAGACAACTAGACAAGCAGAACTATTTTTGGACATCTGGTATCAATGGGTACAACAAAAGAGATACCAAAAACCAAAGCTAAAACATGTATGCAACTTTTCCTTGTTTACTATCTACCTTAATTTTTTTGTTTTGCATTTGTAAATTGCATCCTTTCAGCCAATCTGGAAAAGAAGCCGCTCCAGAGAAACCCACCATTGATCTCCAGGAGCCAGACTCACCGTAGACATGTGGTACGTGCCTCCCTTGCAAGTGGGAACTTGCACACTTGCAGGAAGTGAAGTAGAAACGGGGCAGGGCAGTGCCGTCAGTCTCACAAAGAATGCACAAGCTGTCCTAGAAATCACATGTTCAGAGCTTGCCAAGGCTGCTTATATTTACTTAGGGCAGAAACAGTCCTTTCTCCATACATTCCCCTTGTTATTTAAATAACCCATAGAGTTGAGGCTGATGAGGGGCAGAGGACACTTAGTCTTTCTCAAATCATAGTGGTAAAATAGATTAGAGCTAGTTATCTAGGTGTGTTAGGAGGCCTTTCTGATTTCAAGGAAGAGGAACTTTCTCAAGACATCATTGAAGAAATGGTGGTAAATTATCATAAAAGGGAACTCAAAATCTCTGGAGTCAGAAGCAGCCAGAATGGCAGACCACCCTCCACCTCACTCCCTATCAAAAGCATCTCCGCTTGTCCCTGCCTTCCTCCTCTCCATGCTCCCTGGCTCCCTCAGTCATTCCCATCTTGGGCTGCTGCCAATATCACACCCTCTTATCATAAGCTCCCACTTTCAGGGACACAAGCCACAATCTATGGAGAAAATGAATCAGTGCTGCGAGGTGGCATATTGGCTTTATATCCTCTACCCAATGTGTCTGGCAACAGGAATATCACACTCTGGAGAACATGGCTTACAGGATATGCTCCCTGCCACGGAGTCTACTCCTTCGTTTCACAACTTCTCTGATTTCATACTTTTCCTTCTCCTTCTCTACATTAAAACTTTTTGATTTCTTAGGATATCTTGGGGTGCTTATCAAAGTTAGGATCACAGATAAAAGCTTCCCAATTTAATGTTATAATCTTATTCCGTTCTGTAAAATAACATGAGAAGAGAAAATGTTTCGGGTTAAATTCAAAATAAATATCATTTGGTCTTGAATCCCCACGCAGTGTTAAATATAGAACAAAGGTGAAAAATATAGGAAACGTGCATAGACACCAATCTACCACTAACTCTATGTGTTTTGCCCCTTTATTTCTTTCAGAAGAATCTCCACATTGTTTTTGGTTGTATCTTGACTTATTTGCTCATTTCCAGACCTTGCTTTTGGATGTGGTCCCTGGCTCAATCACTATCTCATGTCTTCACCAATCTAGGAAAATAGTCCCATTTCCCATAGGATGACCACAAGTCCAGACCCTACTAGAAAGTCATTATTAACTGTTCTGGACAAACCAAAAACTGCCTTCTCCACTGCTCTTTTTTACTTATTTTCTCACAGAATCATACACTATTTGCATTACTAGTTAAACAAATCTCAGGAGCATATGTAGTAAATTACTGGATGATATTTTACCATATAACTAACAGTATGGGGCATATAGAAATCACTCCATAAAAGTATGTCAAATAAATGTATATTTGTTATTAAAATGTATGTGTGTGTGTGTGTGTGTGTGACATTGCCAAGTAAAAGCAAAACTAAAACTAAGCAAGGAGAGAATTATTTGGAAAGGCTACTGCAAGAGGAGGACCCTTCTACCTCAGTATCTTCAAGCATCTCAGAATCAAACAGGAAAAGACTTTATTATCTTAGGGCGGAGTAGGCATGGCTACCGGAATTTTGTAGGGCAGTCTAATAAGATTCCATGGAAACAAACACTCTGTTTTAAAATAAGATAGCAAAGCAAATTGATAAACAGCATGCAGTTCCATATACCAACCCATCATTCAGCCAAAGCCTGTCACAATGTTATTTCAAAATCCTTAATAACGTGGACAATTTTTAATATACTATGATACATTTCTAAATTATTATAAATATTTAAGATAGTCTAATTTATATATCTGTATAATACAGTCTACTTTAGTGTTATAATTGTGCTTAATAAATTTGAAACATTAGCAAATTTTTCAGTGTGAATGGGTGACTTCTAAAAAAGTAATCTATGTCTATATAGAATATTAAGTCATTTTAATAACTCTCACTACAATAGATTCAGTCAGCATGAAAATGCATGTTGTAGAAAAGACCATTGTTTGTGTTACTCATCAACCTCCTCCATCCTCATATCAAAAGTAATTGACTTTTGGTTGGGCGCGGTGGCTGACACCTGTAATCCCAGCACTTTGGGAGGTTGAGGCAGCTGGATCACCTGAGGTCAGGAGTTGGAGACCAGACTGGCCAACATGTCGAAACCCTGTCTCTACTAAAAAAAAGTACAAAAATTAACCAGGTGTGGTGGAGGGCACCTGTAGTCCCAGCTACCCAGGGGGCTGAGACAGGAGAATCACTTGAACCCAGGAAGCAGAGGTTGCAGTGAGCTGAGATCGCACCACTGCACTCCACCCTGGGAGACAGAGCAAGAATCCATCTCAAAAAAAAAAAAAAAAAAAAAA
>NW_016814144.1:815662-833912 GCF_001698545.2 Rhinopithecus bieti
AAAAAAAAGTAACTGACTTTTTAAATTTTGTTTAGCATTTTTTGTAGAGATAAGATCTTGCTATGTTGCACAGGCTGATCTCAAACTCCTGACTTCAAATCATCCTCCTGCTTCAGCCTTCCAAAGTGTTGGGACTATAGGTATGAGCCACCATGCCTGGCCTGCAGCTGATCTTTTGAATAAAATATTTTTCCTTTAACATTACCCAGTGTTTTGAACTATAGATTTAGCCTGAAAGAAATAGAAGATATAATATGTAAAACTATGCATTTATACAAATATTTGTATATTTACCTCAAGAAAAGGACATCATCAAGCCCGGGATGACAATTATTCTTAAAAAGTATGCCAATCTGTTCTGCTTTTCTGCATACATTACTTTTCTGTCATTTCAAATAAGAAGTTTCTTTTCTATGTAGATAGAATTCAGCTCGTGGCAGTGTTTCTTAAGCTGTTCTTCATGTTAGCAAAATGTTAAAAGTGGTTTTAATCTGATATTTAAAATAGTTTTTTATGTTAAAATCGCTTCAAAGATAAAAGGCCCATGGTTAAATATGTATTACTTTCTAAACTACAGTTTAGAAAAAGTTCACTGCCCCTGCTGTTCTACAACACATCGAGATGAATTTTACAATTATTTCAGAAAATTATTTAATTTTGCCCAATGCAGTAAGTGTGAGAACTTAATAATATTTTATAATGAGCCTGAAGTACTACACTTACAATTGAGAAAATCCCAAAATATAAGTAAAAGTAACTTTAGGACATTATTTCACACCATCTTCTGAGTAGATGAGTATAAATATAGGCTGAGTTTCAATAATACACAGCAAATATTTCTTACCAATAATGTCCAAATCAAAGTTAGGCAGTTGTTCAAAATGAACAAGGAATTTTCAAAGAACAGAAAAATTCCTCAAGTACAGAAACCTAGATGCCTCCAGGATCTTAAAAGAGCAGCTTTCTGGACACATATCCCCCCTGTGCCTGAGTGTCACCCTGTCCAGGAAGCATTCTGGTTCTTACTCCCAGTACTAAGGCCACCTTGCTCCCCAAAGCACAGGTTAACCTGAAAGAGACTTCGGATACCACGATCTGTTATTTCTTTCCAATTCTCTCTACGGTAAAACTATTATTATAAGAAGAGAGGCCTGTTTTTTGCTGGGAGCACGGAAGCCTGTGGTGTTTTAGGAGCCTGAGTGAGAATGTGTGAAGCCCTCTAGAGTAGCTCCAAAACTGTGTGATGCAGTCCTGAGCGGAACTTCCAGCAAAGGGACTCTGCCTTACCCCTGCAATCCCTTCCAAGTCTCCATGCGAGAGTGCTGGCACACAGAAAAAGGAACTGGGGATGAGGTAGACATCTCAGCTCCCCGCTATGGGATGAATTGTGTCCCCCAAAATTTACGTTGGGATTCTAATCCCCAGGACCTCAGCATGTGACTACATTTGGAGACG
The DNA here is from genome assembly GCF_001698545.2 of Rhinopithecus bieti. Lineage (NCBI taxonomy): Eukaryota > Metazoa > Chordata > Mammalia > Primates > Cercopithecidae > Rhinopithecus > Rhinopithecus bieti. The sequence continues at coordinate 817,118 of NW_016814144.1, forward strand.
GGGTAGTTACAGAGAAAATCAAGCTGAAATAAGGCCATCAAGGAACCCTAATCCAACAGAACCAGTTTTCTTATAAGAAGAGGGGATCAGGACACAGACACGCACAGAGGCTTCACCCCGTGAGGACTCAGAGAGAAGACGCCTTCTACATGCCAAAGAAAGAGACCAGGAGGAACCAACCCAGCCAACATTTTGACCTTGACTAAAAACTTTTGCCGTTTAGGCCGCCCAGTCTGGTTTGTGGTCCCTACCACAGTATCTCTGAGGATTGATGCACCTGCCCCACCCCTGGACTCCTCAATGCTAGGGCGGGCAGAGGAGGAGCAGCTGCTCCTCTCCTGAAACTCTTGGGCATGTCTTCCCTGTGTTCCGGGAAGATGAGAGGGTGGCAAGGGGAGTGAGGTGAAAATCACGTCTGACATGGGATCTTGCAAAGTAAACCCTTTAACATGACCAGAAAACTGCTTAGGAGTGCTAAAAAAAAAAAAAAAAAAAAAGATTTAGCAAAATATAGGAGAAAACCATCATTGGAAAAATTATTGCTATCTGTGGTCAGAAACTGCAAAATAAACCATACTAATAGGTTCTTTTAATACATCAAAGCAAAGGTTAAAAACGAAAACGTGTGATGATTTTTGTGCTTCTTAGGGCCTAAACTACCAGAGGTGCAAGGTCTGCACACCAGACCCTAATCCTAAATCCTAATCCTGGGGGACTTGTGTCCATCAAGATAATCCCATTGGATTTCTTATTTTAAGGTCCTCAGTCGTTTCATGCATACTGAGGTTTGATTTGCTTAGGTTTTTGCTTTGTTTTTAAGGTTTTTGGTATTTTTGTTTTCAGCATGTAGAGGGTGTGGGCCAGCTCACTCCTGCAGGTTCTTCTCTGGCTCCTGTTGTGGCTGTTATGACTCAGACGTTCTGGAAGTGAAAATACAGTGGCCCAAGTCAGGTGGGTAGCACTGACGTTTGTGTCCAGGGCCCTGGAAGACCGGCTGTCACTGTATCCTTTCTCCTGCACTCCCTGTTCCTCGGGGTCCTTGCTCTCCTTCCCTCTGGTAGAGCACCCTCCCTTTATTCTGTTTTCACAGTGACCTTTCTTAATTAGACCTAACACGATATGAAAACATAGTTCGGAGCTATGCTCCCTGCTCTCACTCTCATGATGAGTTGACCCTTCCTTCAGTAATTTGTTTGTGTTTTGTGTTTCTTTTATCCTCTCTACATAGTTAGCCAACAGCTTGTTTATTCCATTACCAATTTTAGAATTCAATTGATTTATTGTCATATTCATCAGTGGTTCAGGGTAGAAGAAAGTATATACTCTCCATCTTAGATGTGTTGCTATGCTGCTCAGCTTGTGCAGTGAGGACTGCTTTGGATATTCTAAGATATTGCTAATAATTCAGCCAGCAGACACTGTTTCTCCACCACCTATTTTTCCGAGGAGGCTTCATGGGTATTTTGTGAAAAAAAAAAATGCATAAGGGGTGTTCACAGGGGCACTGGTGGCTTGTGGAACAATTTGTTTCTTTTTGGGGGGTAAACTCCATATATCCCCTTCTGCTTGTATGTCTGAGCAGGGCTCTCCGACCCAACCTTTCTATATAAGTTTTGCCAAATTCAACTTGTAGAGTCATTTACTATTCTAAGCATACACATTAGCAAATTGTGGGGTAAAACGACACGTTCATGACATTTGCCAAGAATATGTTTATAACATGAAGTTTCTGTCTTCATCTCCAACAAGAAAGGCCTTCAGGGAAAATCTACATTTTGTATCTGGAACCAATTTAGTACTAAATGTGGAACTGAAACTCACATCTCTTAGTTTACCCAATTAGTTTTTCTTTCTAACAACATAAATCTATTATTATCCTAATTTAAGACCAAAATGAATTCTCAAGTGGTATCTGACGAATACTAATCTCTTAAAGACATAACTATGTTTTTGCCAAATTGTAGGTCAAACATACACTTAGCCATGTAAACAATTAAAAAAAGCAATGCTGGGGAAGTCTGTAATTGGAGGAGATTCAAGGATTTTTTAAACTAGCTCATATTCATGGGGAAAAATTAAAATGTACTGAGGCAATACAGGGTCTGAGCAATTGCTGAATTTTATTGATAATAGAGAAGAAAAAATATCTTTGTGAATAAATGCATTTTGAAAATAATCTGCTATTCTACGTCTTTTGCTTGGTGTTTCTTCTAATAAAGAGACTTAGGATATGAGAAGCAAGAAACACAAATTTTAAATCATTTTCTTCCTTTCTTTTGAAGAATTTTCTAAGACATAAAACAGATAAATACTTATTCTTCTCTGTTCCCCTTTTATATTTTATCTGGCTCTTTATTGTTCCATTGCACAAGTAAATTCTGTGTCACAGAATAAAATACTCTAACTAACCATGATTTTCCTGCTGATAATTTGGAATTTAGCCCTTGTCTCTTTTTAAGCATAAATGTGGAGTCTTGAGGGCACTCACTGATTTGGAGGGAGGGAGAAATTTATTGATAGTAAACAAAAGAGAACCAATATAATTATTCAGCTCACAAAATAAAGTATCCGCTTTGTACATAGCTATCTAACAATTTGCGTCTCAGGATTAATTCTTTTACTGTTGAATTACATATCTTATATGACTTGAATCCAAAATCGGAATTATGCAATCACCATCAGGTCCAACCCCTTTTAATGGTTCCCAGGTCCCATCATAATGGATACATCAAGAATCAGAGCTTGATGGAGGATGCCTAAGTTTTTTGTTTGGGGCTGATGTGAGAAAACAAACATTTTTCTGATGATTAAATCATAGTGAATGACTTTATGGAGTGGCATGAGCTAAAATTTAGTGAACTACTTTTTGACATATGTTTATTGCTTTAAAATTGTTAAATAATTTGTGTTTGCATTTTCCCGTTTGCTTTGTTTCTGGCATTTCTTGAGTTAATTTTATTAAATCGGTTTCAACACAAAATTTCTAGGAGAGATCTAATCCTGGGCTCAATATTTTACCATTAGAGATCAATTTATTTTAGGCAAGACATCAGAAGGTAAATCACTATTGACTCACTAACAAGAATGGCAAATATAGAAAAAGTAGACAATACCAAGTGTGGGCAAAGTTGTAGAGCTCCTGGCACTCTCATATGTGGGTGGTAGGACTGTAGAAAGTTATTTAGCCATATGTACTGAGGTGAATTAAGTGTAACATTCCACTTTTAGGTGTAGATTTGTGTGCAACAGAAATGTGTGCATTTGTTCACTGTAAAACAACCATGAGAATGTGCAAAGCTACACTATTTATAATATTCAAAGACAGTAAACAGCGCAAATATATTATATTCATATAATACTCTATAACCATGAGAATGAATAAATGCAGACCACAACACAAGAGAATTTTATAAACATTCTGTTGAGAAAAGAAAACCAGGCTCAAAAAAGTACATGGGCTAGATAGGATTCCACTCTTGTGAAGTCCAAAAGCAAGCAGAACCAATCCATGGTAGTGAAGTCAGGAAAGAGCCTGGAGTTAATGACTGGGAGGGGAACAAAAGGGCTTCGAAGGTGCTCTTAATATATTGTATCTGAACGTGTGTGCTAATCAATGCTGTGTGTTTACTTTGCAAAAATTTATTCAACCATGACCTATGTTGTATTTCCTTTCAGGGTGTATCTCATAACTTCAATGAAAATTTTCATTTAAAAAATGTTTTTTGGGGGGGTGGGGAAATACGTATTAAGCAAATTCTGTATTGTGTAGAAGTATGACTGTGAAGGCTCTGAAGACTTGATGTATGAATGAGGAAAGCTTTGAATTGGGCATGAAAGGGAAAGGAGAAGCACTGGGAAAAGTATATTCAATGAAACATGCCAGAGCTTTCGATGCAACCGTAGTTATCTCTCTGAGAACCACTTGGTTGTCTGAATGAGGAGAGATGGCTCTTAGGCAGAGGAGAGGCTCTAAAGAGAAATGTGACTTTTACTTCTAGGCTCCTCTGTTTGGGCATCGACAGCTTTCCCCAACAAATCCCTGTCCACAGTTCTATATTCACAGCAAGATGGAGTCCCCCTCCAGTTTTGTGTACTTCCTATGCTCATATTGGCAGCCAAGGAAAACAAAAGGACAGCATTCTTAAAGTTATTCACAAAAAAAAGGCATCAGGATCTCTAAAAGGGTCATCCTACCGCCTGCTTATTATTTCAATGCTATTGTTTTTAAAGCCCTGAAATAAATGCCCAATTTTGAGGCTCCTGTTGGAAATCAAACAAATCTTTTTGCCGGATACTCTCTGGCCCATTCCTTCCCTTCAGGCCTGCTCAGGGTGATGTCATCGGACACATGGAAACTTACTGTTCCAATAAGACTCTCTGAAGTGCCCTTTGTTCTGCCAGGCCCACTGACTCAGAAGTGCAGGGTGATCAGATGACGATGGCATTCCGTGGCTGGACCACTTCCCCCAGTGCCTGCTTTGATAGAAACACATCCACAGAACACTGTTGGTCAGGAGCCTCCTGCATGACACCGAGTCACTGGTTTCTGTTTGGTTCTATTCCCATCGATGTTATATGCACCAGTATTACAACAAATATCTTTTTTTCTTCCTTCGCCCACCCACCCTTTCCAAGTAGCCACATACTGGCTGTACTATCTAATCCTCCAGAACAAAGAGAGTCTGTTTGGGTGCAGACATAGCTTAGGTCCTTTCCACGACAAACTTTCATCAGCTGCCCGATAGATGCCGCCTTCTCTCGGATCAACCGCAGCTGTTTAAAGATTTTTGAAAAGACATAATGTGTTTCTTACAAAATTCTCCTTAGATTCAGAAAGATAGTGTTCTGATAATTTTCTTTCAGCAGGGGTCACAGAAAAGAGAAACCTATAGATCTTAAGTATAATAACTGCAGACAGAAAATATTTTATATTTTCAAGGAACATAAGAAATAATGACAGACATTGAGAGATAGGTGTTAATATCCTTCCATGAGGTACAAAAAGCTTAAGAGGCCTACAGAGATTGAAGCATCTCCTGCTAACCCGTCACTCAAAACACTCACATGATAAAATGATGGCACACAAAACCTTCAGATGTAAAAGGGATTCTCATTGTTTTTCATTATGATTGTTTTTGCTTTTATTCTTTCAACTGGAAAATTATTCCCATGAAAATTTTCAATCATTGCACATAAAAAGATGTTTAGCAAGGACTGTTTGGTACTTGGAAGCTGTGAAAATCTACTTATGCTCTCAAAACATCTGTAGCCTCCAGTGGAGTTTTGGCTCTCTCCACCGTACTTGCCTTCCAGTAAAAACACAGGAGAGTGGCAATTTCCCTTCGATGCTGCAGCACAAAGCTATAATCTTGGGAAGCAATGAGTAAACACATTACTGAACAGCGGTGTGGAAGAAGAGAAGAAGAGACACAATTGCCTGGTTGTTTCAGGAAAAGACACAGGGAATTAGTTGACTCTGTTCTTATAGATGTCAGTTTATGCACCCCCAATGCACACTCTTTCTCTCTTTCTCTTAGTCTCTTTTTCCCCCTCTTTCTCTCACAACTGTCTCCCCCATCTCTCTCTCTCTCTTTCTGTCTCTCTCTCTCTCTGTTTTCCTCACACACATACATACACACATTATCTAGGCCCAAACTATAGAATGACTCTAGCCATCTGGTCAATAGAAAGGAAAAAAACTAACAAAAGCACACTTTAAACTTTATGATAGTCATGATCCGTGCATACGTCCTAAACTTCCCATTAACTTGTTAGAAATAATGGAGCTAAAGAGAAAATAATATTTATCAAGTTTGTAATGTAGCAGACACAAAGTTTATCTCTTTTAACACTTTCGTCTCTACAGACATGCACAGATAGTAATAGTATTGGTATCTCTGGGTTTGTTTTTGTTTTTCTTTTTGTTTTGAGACATGGTCTTACTCTGTTGTCTGGGCTGGAGTGCAGTGGCATGATCCTAGCTCACTGCAGCTGTGAACTCTTGGGTTCAAGTGATACAGCGAAAAAGGGCTAATCGCAGGTTGAGATCACATACGTTTGATTACCATTTTAATAATCTATCTAAACAAAGACTTAATATAGGTCTACCTCAGCCTCCTAAGTAGCTGGAACTGCAGGCATAAGCCATCATGCCTAACTGTTTAATTTTTTTTTTTTTTTTTTTTTTTTGTAGAGACAGGGTCTCACTGTGGTGTCCAGGCTGGTGTGCAACTCCCTGACTCAAGTGACCCTCCTGTCTCAACTTCCCAAAGTGCTGGGATTACAAGTGAGCCACAGCCCTAGCCAGTATCTCTGTTTTTATGGAGGAAGAATTGTTAAGCTGAAAGAAGTGAAGAAGAGAGTAACCTGTCCAAGGTTTTATACATTTATATGTGTATTCATATATATATATGTGTGTGTGTGCGTGCATGTGTGTGTATATATATTATATGTGTTGTGTGTGTTTACATATGTTACATATATATAATATTGCTATAAAAAGATGTTTTTTATATCTAAATTGAGTACATGTTTATGGGATGGACAGAGATTCAAATTCAGTCATGTCTTATTGCTAAATTTATACATTTTATGCCTCAAAGCACTAATAACATTTGGCTCTACTATGATGACTGTCCAACCTTCCATTCTTTTTTTATTGCTTCCATTCTTTATAATTTGCCAATCAGTACATTCAATGAAAAATACTATTTTAATAAAGCCTGTCATATTTAAAATACTGTATTCTCTGGATGTTTTATTGTAGCCGTGTATTTATATTATAATTTTGAAATATTTTAAAACATCACTTGTTAGATAATGGCTATTCATTTTATATCTACTGATGTGACATCTTTTCATTAATAAGGTACTTCTGCAGTTAGCTCATTTTATGACCTTTTATGCTTCGAAAAATCTTAATTTTATCACATAATTAGGGTGAAGCTCATATATTATCCTTGTTCAGGAATGACTAACAAAAGGATTAAAAAGGGCTAATTGTAGGTTGAGATCACATACATTTGATTACCCTTTTAATAATCTATCTAAACAAAGACTTAATATTGGTTCAATCTCATGGTTTTGTATGCTATGACTAAAGCCAATCACTGCTTCAAGGTTTCAACAAACAATGAGATCCTGGGCTGAACTGCACTGAAACAGACAACTGTGAATTGCTCAGATTCTATGTACTCTGACAGATTAAATTATTAACAAGGAGATTCCTTCAAGGGCATCTGAAATCTATAGTGTGGAAACCTTCAGAACTCATGGTGAGGGAAATGTTTCACGTGATAGAACATTGGGAACTCACAGCAGAGGAAAGGTTTCATGTGATGATATAAGGAGCCGTGGAAGACTGGAGGGTGGATAAAGAGAAAAGAGGGTGAGCAGATACACAATGCATGGAAGGAAACTGTCCCCTCGTCCCAGGAGCTGGAAACTGTGATGATGAGGAACAGTCATCCTATCCATCCCGTGGCTTTTCTGTCAATTCCCTTCCTCATCGGCTATCTGGGGCCATCACCCTGCAACCAAGTCCTTCTTCTTAGTAAAATGGTCCAGGGGTCTAATTGACCTTGTGATGAAACAGGAGAGGGTACACACTGCATTGGCAGCCCCTTTGGTAGCAGATATTTTCACATATATCATCACATTTAGCAACAAAACACAGCTGTGATACTCCATCTCCCTACTTTACAAAGGAGCCAGCTAAGACAGATGCCCTTTGAAAACTTCCCTTAAATTACCATCAAGTAGGCACTAGGAAAAAGCTTTTGGAACAGACTCTGTCTTTCCTCTAATGTTTCAGCTCCTTCCACCATAGCACCCAATTCAAGACAAATAATGTAATTCAGAATGGTTTAGCAAGAGTCACCCGGAGACAACAATTCTGAACCAGATGAAAAGCATTTTTCAGAATGAAATTTCACTCTTTATGACAACCATCTGGTTTGGAAGAACTTCTTGGACATCAAAGATTTCAAAACACTTCTCATATATACCATATGGCTATCATCTCCTTGGCATATGCCAACAGTTCTCAAAATATGTGAACTTGAAATTCCTTTACGTGCTTTAAACTTATGAAGGACCCCCCCCAAAATGTTTTGTTAATATGAGTTACACTTATCATTGTGTAATCTGTTAGAAATTAAAACTGAGGATTTAAAAATATTTGACATTTTAAAATAAGCATTATAAAATATTGCAGGTTAATGTAAATATTTTCAATAAAAATAGTTATTTTCTAACACACATGCATTACTAAGAATGACACTTGTGTGCTTGCAAAACTCTTGATTAATGAAAAACTGCTGGAATTTCATGTATGCATGAGCGTTCAACCTGTTCAATGCTTTGTTTCTGTTGAAGTATCTGAAGAAAATCCTGATCCCAAAGACATGTAGTTGGAAATGCAAGAAGTATTTTAATAGTTAATGCATACAGTTGTGGATATTCTTCTCTGATACTACACCAAAACTCAACAACTGGTCATTTCTTTAAGGCTAGTTGTGATGCAAAACTGAAATCATATTAATGAATCAATGAACTTTTTTTATAATCGTGGTTGTATGACATCATGCTTTTGTCATCTACAAAATATCTGTTCACTGACTTATAACTATCTTTCAAATATTGAAATGTTTAATTTTACAGTTTCAAAAAGATTATATTTGTTAATATAAACATTGACCTTGTCAAAAAAAAGTCTTAAATATCAGAATTCTCTCAAGTTCATGATAGCAGATACAAGTTTTCAAACATTTAATTTTCACTTGAAAGTTCCAATTATGTCATTGCCAGTTTTGTTGTGTTTTGTTTTGCAGTGAAAGGCTCACTTTCAAAAAAAATGTCTACCAAATACCCAAGTCTGGATATCTGCACTTTTGTCTGTTAGTCGTTAAAACAAGGTCCCGTGGAAAGAGAACTGGTTGACTTTGGAACTCTGCCCAATAGGTGATTTTCCTCAGAATATTGTGTCTTGGTAAAGCTGAAATACTTGACATGTACTTCCTATTTTGTCACTCAAAATAATGAAAAGAAATGTACTCAAGGGTCAAGATTTAATAAAATCATGTTTACGGTTACATCAGGGCCCTTCTTAACAGGCGTTTTGCCCCTTTTCTGAGTGCAGAGCAGAGGGGAATCCAGTGGCTGCTGGATGCTGTGTGGGGCCACTGCCTTGATTTGTACTAAGAGGCCAGCAGGTTTACTCTCTATTGCTTTTGAATTTTGGTGACAACTTATAAAACACACTATGGCAAGTGTGGTCAAAAATCACTGTTTGTTTAAGTGAATAAAAGAATGAATGAATAGAAACCACTTCTGCAGGTATTTCTTCCAGTGCTCTCACAGAGTTGCTCTGGAACATTGAGTAAAACATCTATTTATACATGGCAAAACCATGCACAAGCGTGAAATCAAAAGTATCTAGTCCATTCTGTCTTCTTTCAGTGATATTTGAAAAACACTTGGAGTCGAAAGTATTCCATCGGATGTTCTCTATTGACTTTCTACTTGCTCCCTTACACCCTCTGCAGTTAGCTACTGATGCCATAACTTGTTTTGAGCACTGAGTGAATTTACAGCTAGGAAGGTCTCTTGTGATGCCACACTATACAAGTCCTTCTGGATTCATTCGTGAAATGCAAAATATTGTGCGATCTTAATGGTGATGAAGAATGAAGTTCAAGTTAAAAGGTTGGATAAAAGGACTCATGAAAGACAAGGTGTTTGAACTGAGAGTTCAAGAATGATACTAAAAAAGACACAGAGGTGTGCTCCTATAATATAGTGAGTAGCACTGTAGGATGTAGGTTTTTATGGGCGAGTACACCTACGTAGTATGAATCAAGGGAAAATTTACATTGAGAAGTATAGGCAGATTTTACATGGCATTTGGTGTGGAGCAGTTATGAGGAGGTGATAAGACGATCCAACGTCTCTGCCATAATACTTATTCCAGTGGCAGTGGGGATAAGAGATTAGAGACGTTTGACTAGAGGTGATTAAAGAAAATATTTCTCTTAAGGCCTAAGTAACTTTTAAAAAAATTAAAGTATTTTAGGCAGAAAAATGATTATTGTGGACCATTTTGAAAAAGAAATACCAGTCGGGCACGGTGGCTCACTCCTGTAATCCCAGCACTTTGGGAGGCCGAAGCAGGTGGATCACCCTGAGGTCAGGAGTTTGAGACCAGCCTGGCCAACATGTCGAAACCTAGACTCTACTAAAAATAACAAAAATTAGCTGGACATGGTGGCAGGCCTCTGTAATCCCAGCGACTAGGGAGGCTGAGGCAGGAGAATCGCTTGAACCCAGGAGGCAGAGGTTGCACTGAGCTGAGATCATGCCATTGCACTCCAGACTGAGCAACAAAAGTGAAACTCCATCTGAAAAAAAAAAGAAAGAAAGAAAAAGAAACACTACCGTAATATCATCTTTAGTGATATAATAACTAGTACTTTACGGTATTGGACTTATGGGGCCACTCTACACATTGGGACACAGCTCTGATGGTCTTTTTCAGGAGGGAAGCCTAAGAAACGGAAGTGAACAGTTTCTGGTCACAGAGGACAGATTTTCCTACCAGGCAAATGGTCTCGAAACCTTGTTTCTTTTTCAGCAGGCACTTCCATTTTATTCACCAGCAACTGAGATATGCATTCCACCCCTGTTCTAAACTACCACAAATAGCAGCAACAATAATTTCAAGATGGGAGGCTACATACTGTGGGCTCTTAATTCATGCTTGTTTTTAGCCTAAAGTGATATCTCACTGGATTGAGAGCTCTCCTGATTAGCATAACCCTGCACTGCAAGTCTTCAGAGCACCGTCAGGTTCAGAGTAATTGCAGCAGCTATTTTTAGAGTGCTATAATTAAAAATAGTCTTGCTATAGAGTTACTGATTGTCCTAATGCTTTTCCTTCTTAGGGAACCATCAATATTGCTGTTCAGATCACATATATAGTGCACTCATGATTATAATATTTGAAATATCTAATTTTTATTATTTGGTAGGCATCAAGCACGGGGGTAAAGAGTTTAAAACCATTATCTTAAAACATTTTGATTTTCATACGAACCCTGGGAGGCCACAGATGAGAAAAGTATTATATATGGGGAGATTTGATAATGCACCTGATGTGACAACTACACTCAGATTTCTGTGATTACAGGGATCATGTGTGCCCTTCTTAAAGGACATTTCTACCATCTATAACCATGGAAATTGCAGATCAAATGATGTTTAAATTTCAAGAGTATGGCATAGGTATTTTCACATAATTTTATCATAAAATTAATAATTGCACTTTTATTTACCAGTCCAGGTCAGTACCATCGATAATAAAAAGAGATTAGACAGTTATGAGGACATGCCCTGTGCTAGGCACAGTGAGAAGTGACTACTTTGTCCTCGGCCATCTCACTCAATACATTTACAGTAGAAATCATTGTCAATAGTTTGTAAAGAAGATGATCTGTGTGACCCTAGTTAGTGCACGAGGCACTGCACACCTGTTATTCTATCCATGACCAGCATGACAAGAAGAGTGAAACTTATTGGAGTTCCCATCAGTGATGCAGCAATGATGATTGACATGTTCCTTCCTGGATCTTGAGAAATAAAAATACAATCCAAAGCCCCCAGCTAACTAAACAGATTCCCTCTTGGCCAAGGGGACTCCAGAAAACTTTAAAAATGGAGATCCCAGCTCTGATGGGATAGGAGGTTGGAAACGCCTTGTTATACCCCCTCCCTTGTTGATCATCATTAGGCTTTTTTTCAATCAGTGCTTTGCAAAGAGCTGACCAGAAACCAGCCCTTTGCAAAGACTCCACCACTGATTTCAACAACTCAGGAGTTCCCCTCCTTTTGTGGCTTCTGCACAACTGACCAGCACACCTTCCTCGTAAGACAGCACTGATGACAGGGAGTTCTTGTGCCCTCTGCTTCACCTTTACAAGTCAAAGGGCTGAAAACTCCACCCTCAGCTCACATTAATGCTGCTGTGTTTTGAACATATGACCCATGAAGAAGCATGAAGCCTAATTGTTCATGTATGTTTCTCCTTTCATAAATATTCATGCTTCTCCTATGGCTTACTGAAGATGGATATTGAGTGGGCCACCCTGTTTAGCATAAATCCCTGTCTTATTCTTCCTACCCTGGATGTGCCTGTTTCTGGCTTCTGACCTGAGGCTACTCTTCTCAGCCTTACAGGCTGCCCTGTAAGATGAAAGCCTTCATGAGAAATAAAGCTCTCCTCTCCAAATTTATGAACCTCATCATTTTCCCTTGACAATCCCTGTAACTGCCAGAGCCTGGTTGTTGTCTCTTTTCACCCAATCTTAGGGCTTCCTTATATCCCTCTAACAAAATGTCTGCTTATAGATGTGAACTGGTGTGCCATGTGCCAGGCAGAATTCTTTATTTTCTCTTTATTCAGAGACAGGGTCTCACTCTATCTCCCAGCCTGGAGTGCAGTAGCAAGATCCTAACTCACTGTAGCCTCAAACTCCTGGGCTCACTGATCCTCCTGCCTCAGCCCCCCAAGCAGCTAGGACTACAGGCATGCACTACCATGCCAGGCTGATTTTTTATTTTTTGTAGATATAGGGTCTTGCTTGTTGCTCAAGCTGTTGTGGAACTCTTGGCTCAAGTGACCCTCCTGTCTCAATCTCCTAAAGTGCTGGGATTACAGGCAGCAACCAGTGCACCCAGCCAAATGCAGTATTCTAAAGATGCCCCAACCCCAGGTAAAGATTCTGTCTGCTGGTTATTCAATCAAACACCAATCTGCATCCTGCTAGGCTTGGGGGGTGGTTTAAAGATCCTAGAAAGTCCTACATCAAGTACCCTGAGATAAGGAGAGCCAGTAGGTGGGGATGGCCTAATTACAGAAGAAATAGAGAGGTTTCCCTGGCTGGCAGCAGGCATACAGGAAGCAACTGACAGCATAAGGGAACTCCCTTGATGAAGGGAGCCATGTGCCAAGGAAAGTGGAGTGGGGGGGCAGGGCACTGAGAGCTGAGCACAGCCTGCTTCTGGCAACCAGTAAAAAAAAAAAAAAAGTATATATATATATATATATGAACACAAGAGTTCAGTCCAACAACCTCAAGGACTTGAATTCTGCCAACAACCGAATGCATTTGGAAATGGATCTTCCCTTGGGCTGTAAGGGAAGAGCCCAGCCCGGCCAACGCATTGAGCTCAGCTTTGTAAAATCCTATGTAGATAACTCAGCAGACTCCACCCAGATTTCTAATCTATACACCTGAGAATTAATAAATGTTTATCTTGTTTAGCTGCCATGTTTGTGGTATTTTGTTACAAGGCAATAGGAACCCAACAGGAATAGTTTTCAATCCCACCATAATGGATGTTGAATTCAACAGTGAAATCATTGCTTTCACAGCTAACTTTTAAAAAGTTACCATATTACAATTCAATACACTGATATTCTAATTTATTTAGGGATAAATAGCCAGAGGCCAGAACATAACACATACCTATAGAGTCTCTTTAATACCCCAAAGTTTCAGTCCAATAAGGTTTGTGTTGTGACCATTTACACTATCTATTATGCTGATTTCTCAAGAACTCGGATCCAAAACATGAACGATTATGCACGAGGTCAGTGTCTGTGGTGTGGGATCTATTTACGGTGCTTGATTTTAACAGACAGCAGATCTCCATAAAAAAAATGAAATCTTGAGGAGCTGGGGGCTTATATCAGTATCCTGAAATCCTTCCACTGCAAATGCATTCAATGCTAATGTTGTTCATTTTGCATTCTAATCCTTAATAATGTGGTTCCTCTTTACAATAAAATAATTATTTTCCCAAGTGTTTGAGCAAAGTTAAGGTTCTGAAACAAAGCACCTTTTTATTCTGTGGTTTATCATATTCCTGCCTCACCAATTCCTTTCTCACCTCTTTGTACCTGCAAGGAGAATATTGTCCAAGTTGGGAAAACATAGAAAGTGATTTGCCAGGCATAGTCTGGACTGTTCTCAGGCTGGGTTATGAGCACAGGTAAGCACAGAGGCCTCGCCTTTCTAGAATTTACTGGGCAGCAGGTGTTTTTAGCTCTATTTCATGGAATAAGGCACTGCTCCAGTACATGTTACCAAGCTACCAGATTTGCTGAAGGTCATACTTGAGAAAAAATTAACAGAAAAATTTTGTGGGGGTGAGGCTCTTAAAGACTCATTTTTTTTCCTCTTCTCTCTAGGGCTTTTAAGAATGTTCTTAGAGCATTATCAGAGGAAATTCATATTTTTTTCCAAAAGAGAAAATGTTTATGCAGAAAGACAGGAATCTACAAAGACATATGTTCTCATTCTCAAAGCTAAGCAAAGGAATAGATTCATATTTTCAAGGATGTTTGCTATTATCAAACACTTCATGCAATACCCTAACATCCTTTTTTTTTTTTTTTTTTTTTTTTTCTGACACCTTCAGGATAAAGAAGGAACTTTACAACTCCAAAAAGAGCTGAAGGAATCCACTTTGTTTTCTACATAAATCGTCCGATGGGCAGATTATGCTGGCTCTATATAGGCAGTATCATCAGTCGTTATTTCTGGAACCATCTTAATCTGCCTTAAAAATTGCAACCATATAGACTTGGCTGTGTACACTATCAGAACTGAAGAACTTCCCTCCTAAACATAAAAAAGTTTATTGATGAGAAAGTCAACTGTGTAAAAGAGAAGAGTCCTTTTAAGGCCAGGGCAGGAGACACAGTAGGATTCCCTTGCGGATTTGTACAGCTGGACTTCACCAATGTGGTTCAAATAATCCATGTATTTGGTAGGGGGAAACAGTAGCTAACTTTAGTGGTCACTATATGCATGGAATAAACATTCCTAACTATAATCTTCTGTAGTAAATAAATAATTTCGTCCAATTTTCAGTTGAGAAAAAGCTAACACATTAAGACTAAGTAACTCACTTGGCGCCTAGTGATGGAGACCACTGAAATGACAAAAAGAGGCCGGGCGCGGTGGCTCAAGCCTGTAATCCCAGCACTTTGGGAGGCCGAGACAGGTGGATCACGAGGTCAGGAGATCGAGACCATCCTGGCTAACACGGTGAAACCCCGTCTCTACTAAAAAATACAAAAAAACTAGCCGGGCGAGGTGGCGGGCGCCTGTAGTCCCAGCTACTCCGGAGGCTGAGGCAGGAGAATGGCATGAACCCAGGAGGCGGAGCTTGCGGTGAGCTGAGATCCGGCCACTGCACTCCAGCATGGGTGACAGAGTGAGACTCCGTCTCAAAAAACAAAACAAAACAAAACAAAACAAAACAAAACAAAACAAAATGACAAAAAGATACTGAAAATGGACCCCATGATTTTCTTTGCAGAGACTTCCCATTTGATTCACCAGAAGTAAAAAGTTATTAAATATTACAAATAAGTGAAGTGCACTGAGCTTTTCGGGAAGAAGGCCAAGAATGAGAGATCTTTTCCCATTGGTTAAATTACAAGTTGTGACACTAGTTATAGGAGTTGGTCTCTATCTCTTTTCTTATGGGACACCTCCCTCTTCTATAAAAGAGGGAAGTGGATTGGAGAAAATGCTTTTGTCCAAAGGTTTCGGCCGTAGCTCTGAGTGTCCAAGAAAGTAATCGGCATGAGGTGGGACAATGGCACTGTCAAGAGACTCACCGTGGCTATGCATGGGGCCTTCATTCCTTTGAAGTTGTTTTTTAATACCATACATCCATTTTATTGTTAACAGTGCTCTGAATTCCCATTGGATTGGAGAAGTATGTTATGTCAAATTTTGTTTCATATATTCAATACATTATTTATACTTCTGTTTTCAGAAAATAAATTACTTGCATTTTGCTACACTCTTCTACCTACACTAAAAATAATCTCAGATTCAGGTGTCCTGTCAATACAGAGGCTTTTTTCAGGACATATACAGCCACTGAGAATTATTCTACTCCATCCTGGATGTCAGCATCTTGAAGAACTTCTCCTACCCTGCATTGATTACAAAACAAGTATTGCCTCCTTCAATATTTGAATCTTTGTGATAATGCATTTCTCTAAATAAACATTTCTTACCCGGTTCTGTATTGTCTACAACTCACCCGAAAGCCTACACTGAGGAGCACAATTTTATGAGAATTATAGGAGACGAGAATTAAATTGCAATTATTTAAGATTCAGTCTCAAGTACGTATTCACTCAAGAGATGCTGGTAAATACTAGAATCTGGGGACAGTGTGATGAGGAAGCAAACCAGATCCTGGTCCTCCTGGAACTTACATTCTATTGATGAAGACAAGTATCAAAAAGTAAATTCCACATTTACTTACTTACAATTGTCGTAAGTTTTCTAGGAAGACAATGTGCGCTTTATGAGCATATAAAAAAGAGGATGGAACAGGGGAAGCAGCAGAGGCCTGTGCAGATGCGAACGACTCTGTCTGACAGCTTTGAAGAGAGCAGTGGATCTCCCAACACGGAGGTTGAGATCTGAGAACGGACAGACTGCATGCTCAAGTGGGTCCCTGACCCCTGAGTAGCCTAACTGGGAGACATCCCCCACTAGGGGCAGTCTGACACCCCACACCTCACAGGGTGGAGTACACCCCTGAGAGGAAGCTTCCAAAGTAAGAATCAGACAGGTACACTCGCTGTTCAGCAATATTCTATCTTCTGCAACCTCTGCTGCTGATACCCAGGCAAACAGGGTCTGGAGTGGACCCCAAGCAATCTCCCGCAGCCCTATAGCTGAGGGTCCTGACTATTAGAAGGAAA
>NW_016814144.1:838445-857179 GCF_001698545.2 Rhinopithecus bieti
TATGCACATGTACCCTAGAACTTAAAGTATAATAATAAAAAGAAAAAATCTATGGCAAGAAGAGAGAAATTATAAAAAAAAAAAAAAAAGAGGATGACTACTGGGAAGCCATTGACAGTTCATCAATAAAGCGATAATTGGTCTGAGACATGAAATAGGAATAGATATTTACTAAGAGGAAGGAAAAATGAGAGATAATGGGGAGGGATATGTTCCTGATTGAATAAATAGCTCATATGAGGTTACAAAAGCTAGAAGTGCACTGTGCTTTCCAGGAAAAGAACCAAAGCATTCCTGGAGGTTGGCTGTAGATGAATGTTTGCGCCTCCCCAAGTTCCTATGCTGAAACCGAGCCCCCAGGGTGATGGTACTAGGAGATGGGGCTTTGGGGAGGGGAGGAGGTCATGAAAAAGGAGCCCTCATGAATGGATCAGAGCCCGTCTAAGAAGGCAGGAGGGTGCCTGCTTCCTCTCTCTGCTCTCTGCCATGGGAGGGCACGAAGAAGAAAGGAGCCACCCCCAGATACTGGATATGCGGGTACCTTGATTTTGGCTTTCCCAGCCTTCAGTGGTGGGAGAAATAAATGTTTATTGTTTAAGCTGCTAATCTGTGGTATATTTGCTATAACAGCTCGATCTAACTACAACAAGGTCAGACACATAGCGGGTAGACAAGGCAGTAAGTCTAGTAAGGCAAGCCTAGAAATCGGCCATGAGAATTTCGTCTTTATCTGGAGAGAGTTGAATTGTCATTCAGTTTTCTCAGCTAAAGAGAGACATGACTTAATTAAAAAAGAAAACTCGCTGTGGGTATAAGTGGAGATGAAGTTAGTGGGAAGTGAGAGTGGATGTAGGAGTGTGGGAGAGCAATTGAGGTTGTACACATGAGAGATGGCTCAAGTGATTTGGACAGATTCGGAAATCATGAAGTAAAATTGGCAGGATTTGGTGAGCAAATGGACAGAGAAGAGAGCCAGGGACTTGTCAAGGATGATGCTCAGACATTTGACTTGTAAAATTGAGTGGATACCAGTGTCATTCATTAGAAAAGAACTAAGAGGTTTATTTCAAGAAAAGTGTAAGAAAGAGCTAATGATCTTCAGACAAGAGAAGCCTAATGTGCTTAAGAAAATGTATCAGGAAAAATAAGCCCAGAACAGTGCCATTAGAATATTCAATATTGTGCTTTTAAGAACAAAGTAGAATTAAGTTGAATGTCAACCAATATAAGACTATTTCATAGATATGAAAAGCTATATCAATGAAATATGTGATGCCTATGTTGTCAATGAAAGATAAAACCAAGCCTGGGGATAATACAAATAAGCCTGATGTCTATTTTTTTCAATATTTATTTTTCATCAAATGGATCTGGATGGTCAGATTCGTTGGTGTAGGACAATACTCCTAATACAAAATTACGCTTTTTAAATGAACAAGAATAATGTGTCACTTTCTTAAACTGTCATTTGATAGAATGGGACCCTGTTCTGGTTTGAATTGTGTCCTCTGGAAAGACACGTAGAAGTCCTAGCTCCTGTAAATGTGAATGTGATCTTTTTTTTATCTTTCCTTTTCTGCCCAGCAACTATCTGTCCAACCTTGGACTTGTAATTCACTTATTTATTTATTTTTTGGGACAAAGTCTCACTCTGTTAGCCAGGCTGGAATGCAGTGGTGCAATCATAGCTCATTGCAACTTTGAATGTTGGGACTCAGGGGATCCTCCCAACTCAGCCTCCCGAGTAGCTGAGACCACAGGTTGGCACCACCATGCCTAGCTAAATATATATTTCTAACTTTTATTTTAGGTTCAGGGTACATGTGCAGGTTCATTATACAGGTAAACTTGTGTCACAGAGGTTTGTTGTACAGATTATTTTGACACCCAGGTATTAAGCCTGGTACCCACTGGTTATGGAAACAGGATCTTCACAGCACGTAAATCAAGTTAGGATGAGGTCATTGGGGTGGACCCTAATCCAATATGGCTCATGTCCTAGTAAATAAGGGAAATGCTGAGGCAGACACAGGGAGACAGTATGTGATGACGGAGGCAGAGATTACAGTGATGCAGCTGCAAACCAAGTACTGATTGCTACCCCAGCAGCAAGGAAGAGGTAAGGATAGATTCAACACAGCACCGGAAAGAGCGTAACACTGCTGACACCCTGATTCCAGGCTTCTGGCTTCTGGAATTGTGAGGGAATACATCACTGCCGTTCTAAGCCACCCAGTTGGTGGTAATTTGCTGTGGCAGTCATTGGAGACTAATACAGCCCCTTTCACTGTGACACAGGAGTTTAACTTCTGACCCTACTTTGGAGTACTCAAAAGGAATCCTAAAAGAAAAGGAAAAAGAAAAGACATAGCTCAGGAAAGTCTTAAACAAGAAATCATAAAAAATACAAAACTACACAGTTCAATTCCTGACATTTTGTAGTCAACCTATGTTGAACATTATTGAAGTGACCTGCCATCTGTCACTTTCTAACATCTCATCAGAGGGGACTTCAAAATACTGAATTTTATCCTCCTCTCCTTACCAAGTCAGGAAAATCCTTAGAAGAAGGAGATATTTTAAACATGCTGAAAGCCTTAATTGGCATCCTCTAGAAGTAGCATCTGAAAGCTTCAGAGTACAGAATGATTGAAGAGTGAGCTTCTATTTAACTCAAATGATTATCCTTCCAAAGGAAAATATCACTGGTAAGGGATTTGTATCAATTCAGTAAAATATCCAAATATATTTGTGAGAATCTACTGGATATTAAAATAAAACTGTACCATTTTAATAGGATTTTTTTAATGTAACTGGTAGAAAACACACATAAGTATTCTAAAGAATGTCTAGACTAAATCTGCTCTTTGGGAGAAAGATGCACTTTTCTCTTTAAAGTGTTCACATTTACAACTCTTAATTAAACACCGTAAGCTGTTTAAATATCTGTTTCCTTTGAACTAAAGGCTAGTATACTAATGTAAACAATTTATAAGAATTCTGTGTTCTGTCTCCTAAGGCATCCAATCATGAGTTTTACATTCAGTGTTAAACCATTCCATTTAAAATGAACTAAATATAGCTATTACTAAAGAAAGAAAATGGGACTGGGGATATTTATTACATAAATCATTTTCTAAAACAAATCACAGTTGTTATTGTTGTGTGTTAGATTCTTAGCCACCTGCCAGAAACTGAGGCCATCTCTCCCAGCAAAAATCTCTTTCTAGGAATAAAGTGCTCTCTCTTTAACACTTCTCCATTCTTGTATCTTCATTTATTATTTATTAAGTGTAAAATTTATCAGGGCAACCTGAACCAGAACGTGCAATTTATTTGCATGAAAGTAGGCTCTTTTATAACTTGGTTCCTTCTGAGAAAATTATAGGAAAAAAATCCCTCAGAAATGAAGTAGCTGACACATCACATTTATTAAAGCTGTGAAGCCTTCAAAGTGGATGACTTATGATTTTTCATCCTCAACAACGGTTTTGCCAGAATGCTGCTAGACTTGGGAAGGATGATTAACAGAGCAGATACTCACATTTAACGACAGCACACTACTAATTCATTCCAAAATAAGTTCACCTTCACGAGCAGGAGGAAAGAATACAACAATGAGACAGTTTTCAAGTTATCTTTTTCTAGGCCATCCACTTTCAATATAAGTCCAAAAGCTTAAATGATTACTAAGTAATTCCCAAAGGATATCGTGTAAGTACTGCCAGAATAAAAAATACATTTTCTGATGAGTCTACAAGACTTTCAAATAAAGAATTCTTCATTCTCACCCAAATTGATAATCAATAAGTAAGCCAAAGCAAGCAAAAAATAAGAGTTTGGTATGTATAATTACACCTCATTTTAATAGGTAATTTTAAACTCCTGGTTTAAAAAGACAAACAAGAAAATAATTAAAACTGCACCAATCATGTTAACATGAAACGATTGAAAAACTATCTGTGCTGGAGAGCTGATACCCCTTTCTAAAACACAGACCATGATGAATGGGACAAAATTTACTAATGATAATGCTGAAATTGGCTCTATTGACTTCAGGGAAAAAAAGAAAACTATTTAATGACAATGTTGTGCAAGTGAGACTGCTCTAATGACAATTCTGGAGGAAGCAAGTCAGCAACAAAGTTGCCAAAAGAACTTCCTATATGTAAATAGTCTGTTTCTCAGCCACCTATGCCTAAACTGGGGAGAACAAAATTATGGGTTTAAAAACTCATATATGCAGGCAATATCATCAGTATGATAGGCTTTAGTTAGAGGTAAAAAATTGAGTCCTAGAATAAATTTAATATTGAATCAGCTGAACGATTCCACTTTTGGCAAAGATGCAGTAACAGGGACCAGACTTGCCTCAGTTTCCTGAAACAATTAAAAAACCGAACAGCATACATGCATGTTGGACATTACTAAAATAAATGAAACTGTCCCCTGAGAGAAGCAGATCCGGTGAGCACTGACATTGCCCTGGTTTCTTCACGGGGTTCATCTCTTGACCACAGAGCAGCGCAGGGGAATCCAAGTGGAGCTCAGCCACGTTCCTGCATTGGGGATATAAGTCTGAGGTTCCAGGAGGCTAGTGTGACTGAAGTCTGCAGGGCAGTCATGAAGACGAGAGAGCAGTTCACAGGAGGCTGCAAGATCGGCAGAGACTCCCTTGTGTCTTCACATGAGTGCTGATGAGCTCATAAATGTGAGAAAACTACACAAAAGAAGGCAGAGACCCAACTAAAGGGCACAAAAAATAAACAAGCTCTGGGGCTAACACAGTCTCAGGAGGAGACTGTGTTCCCACTAGCCAGAGCAGAAAGCTTCCTACTCCATGAACCTCAGAAAAAGCTTTCAGAAAAGTATGGCCTCAGCAGCAAAGTGAAATTTTACTAGACTAACAGTTGTCTCGTCCCATATCATAGAACCTGGAATAAGACCACAAATGGATCCAACTATTTCCATGTAACTGATGTGCATGGTAGAACAAGTCAAGGATACTGTAAGAATAAATATATAGCACCCAATAAAGTAAAGTTCACAATGCCTAACATCCGATGAAAAATACTGGCCACGCATATGTGTTCGGAATTGGTATGTTCTTGGTCTCACTGACTTCAAGAATGAAGCCGGGGACCCTTGCCGTGAGTGTTACAGTTCTTAAAGATGGTATGTCCAGAGTTTGTTCCTTCAGACGGTCAGATGTGTCTGGAGCTTCTTCCTTGTGGTGGGTTGGTGGTCTGCTGTCAGGAGTGAAGCTGCAGATCTTCGTGGTGAGTTACAGCTCTTAAAGGCAGTGCGTCTAGAGTTGTTCGTTCTTCCTGGTGGGTTTGTGGTCTCCTTGGCTTCAGGAGTGAAGCTGCAGACCTTTGTTGTGAGTGTTACAGGTCATAAAGGCAGCCTGGACCCAAAGAATGAGCACCAGCAAGATATATTGCAAAGATCTAAAGAACAAAGCTTCAGCAGTGTGGAAGGGGAAGGGGTTGCCCCCGCTGGCTTTTATTCCCTTATCTGGCCCCACCCACATCCTGCTGATTGGTCCATTTTACAGAGAGCTGATTGGTCTGTTTTGACAGAGTGCTGATTGGTGCGTTTACAATCCTTGAGCTAGACATAGAGTGCTAGATGGAAAAGTTCTCCAAGTCGCCACTAGGTTAGCTAGACACAGTTAGCTAGATACAGAGTACCAGTTGGTGTATTTACAAACCTTGAGCTAGACACAGAGTGCTGATTGGTGTATTTAAGATCCTCTACCTAAATATAAAAGTTCTCCAAGTCCCCACCAGATTAGCTAGATACAGAGTGCTGATTGGTGCACATACAATCCTCCTGCTAGATATGAAAGTTCTCCAAGTCCCCATCAGGCTCAGGATCTCAGCTGGCTTCACCTAGTGGATGCTGCACCTGGGCTGCAGGCAGAGCTGTCCACCAGTCCCCAGCGGCACCTGCACTCCTCAGCCCTTGGGCTGTCAATGGTGCTATGGAGCAGTGGGTGGCGCCGGTCAGGGAGGCTTGGGCCACGCAGGAGCCTGCGGCAGTGGGGGAGCTCAGACATGGTGGGCTGCAGGTCCGGAGCCCTGCCCCATGGGGAGGCAGCTAAGGCCCAGCTAGAATTTGAGTGCAGCCCGGTGGGCCGGCACTGCTGGGGGACCCGGCGCAACATCCACAACTGCTGGCCCGGGTGCTAAGCCCCTCACTGCCCTAGGCCAGCGGGGCTGGTTGGCTGCTCCGTGTGCGGGGCCGCCGAGCCCGGGCCCGCACCCGCCAGAACTCGCACTGGTCCGCGAGAGCCGCTCAGCAGCCCCGGTTCCTGCCGGCGCCTCTCCCTCCATGCCTCCCGGCAAGCAGAGGGAGGTGGTTCTGGCCTCAGCCAGCCCAGAGAGGGGCTCCCATGGTGCTGTGGTGGGCTGAAGCACTCCTCAAGCTACGCCAGAGTGGATGCCGTGGCCGAGGAGGCGCTGAGAGTGAGGGCTGCTAGCACATTGTCACCTCTCACAAAGAAGGAGGACAATCTGGCCCATATTGAGGAGAAAAATCTATCAATAGAAATAGATGTAGAAATGACACTGATGATAGGCTATTAAAACAATATATGACCATAATTGTATTCCATACGCTCATGAAGCTGGAGAAAAGAGTGAGGATGCTAACTAGAGACGTGCAAAATATAAAAATGCATCACACTGATTATCTGGAGATTGAAACCAAGAGTCTGAAGCCAAACAAAAAACACTCTAAGGAAACATAACTATTGAACAATGTCTCTCATCAATTAGAAATACAAAAATTCTTAATCAAATCAAGTAAATTAAATTTAAATAGAATACAAAAGGGATAATGCATGATAATCAAGTGGAATTTATCCTAGGAATTCAAATTGGTTGAACATGTGAATAAATCAATCTATATGTCACTATATGAACAGACTAATAAAGATAAAAATCATAGGCTCATCTCACTAGATTCAACACCAGTATTGATAAAAATTCTCAGCCAACTAGCAATAGGAAGAAGCTTCAAAAATGGGCAAAAAATTTGAATAGCTATTTCACCAAAGAAGACATGGTCAATAAGCACATGAAAAAGTGTTCAACATTACTAATCACTAGAGAAATGCAAATCAAAACCACAATGGAATACCAGTCCACATCCAAGAGTATGACTATTATATAAAAAATATATCAATAAGCAAAAATAACAAGTATTGGTATGGGTCTGGATCTGGAGAAACTGGAACTCTTGGGTAATATTGGTGGGAATGATCACAGTCCAGCCACTATGGAAAACAGTATGGTGGTGTATTAGCCTGTTCTAGCATTGCTCTAAAGAACTGCCTGAGGCTGGGCAATGTATAAAGAAAAGAGATTTAACTGGCTCATGGTTCCACAGGCTGTACAAGAAGCTTGGGTGGGGAAGTCTCAGGAAATTTACAATCATGGTGGAAGGTAAAGAGGACACAGGCACATCCTATAAGACCGGAGCAGGAGGAACAGGAAGAAGGAGTAGGTGCTACACACTTTTAAACAACCAAATCTCATGAGAACTTTCTCAATATCATGAGAGCAGCAAGTGGAAAATCTGCCCCCATGATCCAATCACCTCCCACTAGGCCCCTCCTCCTCCAACACTGGGGATTACAATTCACCATGAGATTTGAGTGAAGACAAAACTCCAAACCATATCAGATGGTTTCTCGAAATATTAAAATAGATTTACCATATGATTCAGAAATGACACTTTTGGGTATAGACCCAAAAGAATAGAAAGATAGATCTCAAAGATATATTTGTACACCCATGCTCAGAGCAGCATCATTCACAGTAGCCAAAATTGGAAGTAACCCAAGGATAGATGAATAATTAAGCAAAATGTGGCACCACACAATAGGCTATAACTCAGCATTAAATAGGAAGGAAATATTGACACATGCTATAACATGGATGAGCCTTAAGGACATTATGCTAAGTGAAATAAGCTAGACATAAAAGATAAATATTATATTATCCACTTATAAGAGATACTTAGGGTAGTAAAATCATAGAGACAAGGTAGAATAGTGGTTGTCAGGAGCTGAAAAGAAGGAGAATGGAAAGTTATGGTTTAATGAGTGCAGCATTTCAGCTTTGCAAGATGAAAAAAGTCCTGGAGATAAATGGGGTGACAGTTGCACAACAATATGAATGTACTTGATTCCACAGAACTATACACAAAATTAATAAGATGGTAAATTTTATGTTATGTGTATTTTACCACAATAAAATATTAATATTGATAAAATATTGAAAAAAATCTATTGTATTTCCAAATACTAGGAGTAAACTTTCAGAAATGGAAATTATAAAATAATTTCATGAGAGTAGAATCAAAACTATAGATCACTTACATATAAATCTAATAATAGATATATGAGCCCTGTATCCTGAAGCTCGCAAAGCACTGCTAAAATATTAAAGAAGACCTAAATAAATGGATAGACACACTGTGTTCATAGATTGAAAGACTTAATATTGTTAAGATATCAATTCTCCCAAAATTCACCTATAGATTCAATGCAATCTCAATCAAAATTTCTGCAGGGACTTTTTTAATGTTTCGGTAGAGATTGACAAGCTGATTTTCAAATTCATGTAAAATGCAAAGGGCTTAGAATAGTCAGAACAATTTTGAAAAGACAAAGAAGAAAAGTGAACTCAAAATTATTATACAGTTATTGTACTCAAGACAGTACAAGAAAAAAACAGATTTTCAGAGGATAGGCTAATAGATCAATGAATCAGAGCACAGAGTCCAGAAACAGATCTACATAAGTATGGTGAATTTAATTTTGACAAAAGTGCAAAAGCAGTATAATGGGGAAATGACAGCATCTTCAACAAATGATGTTGTAGCAACTGAATATCCATATGGAGGAAAAAAGAAATTTTAAAAAATAATAGATCAATTCAAAACATGTCATAGGCCTAAGAAAACCTAGAACTGTAAAATTTCTAGACTACAACATAAAAGGAACTCAAGGTTTTCTTAGGGTAGCCAAAATTTATTCGATGTTAGATCGAAAGCAGTCTGGGTATGGTAGCTCACAAATGTAATCCCAGCACTTTGGGAGGCCAAAGCAGGAGGATTGCTTAAGGCCCAGAATTCAAGACCAGGCTGGGTAATATCATGAGACTCTTTCTCAACAATAAATAAATAAATAAAATATTAAATCAAAAGCATAATCCACAAAATATTTTTTAAAATGATAATTTAGACTTCAGCAGAACTAAGAACTTGGGCTCTTGGAAAGATATGGTTAAGATGGCAAATAGGCACATAAAAGGCACACAACATTAATAGTCATTATAGAGATGAAAATTAAAACCACAATGAGATTTCGCTATGTATCCATTAGAAGGAATTCTTTAATATTCTTCAGTAATGGAATGGGAGGCAGATACATGGATAATATCCTAGTAGTTAGGTGTATATGGTGGTATGAACTTCTGGATATTCTGCTTGGTATCTTTATTTTAGTCTTTTAAAATGTTATTTTTTTCTATTGAAATAAAAAACAAGGAATTAGTTTAGACTGGGAAATACGGTGCTTGGTGTTTGGATAGAAAGAAAAAAGTTATCAAATGTTATGAAGAAGAGTAGGAGATTGAATGCACTCAGGAAACATAATCACTGTGCAACCTTCCATGTACCTGCAGTTTATGGTCATGAATTTGAGACGAGATCACTTGGCCAAGATGCAGGTTTTCTCCAGCTGTATTAAATGCCTAGGTGCAGTTGCAAAGTGAGTAAGGAACAAACTTGAAGCAGGGAGGTTTCAATCCAGTAAACATGTTGAAGGAGAGTGGCAGAAGGGCTTAGGCTGGAGGCAGGGGTGTGACTCCAAGGATTTGGTATGGAATTCAAGCAGGATGAGGAAGGAGATGAGGACATGTGTGGCAAGGAGAGGAGGACCACAAACGTGGTAACATAAAGAGGGTGAGGTCTTTGAAAGACGAAGGATGACTGTTGCCATGGAGATACTAGAGCAGAATGAACTAAAGAAGCAGCAGTCAAGGAATTGGAATGTGGAAACCAAAGACTGTGGAAGGGTTGGAGTTATCGTTAATGACAGGCCTAAAATATAAACTTAGAGGCGAATGGGTGGAGGAGGTGGAGGATGGATATCTTTGAGGAAAGAAGTTTTAAAAAATTAGAGGTCTGGGTTTTGCTAAGATTATTTCTATGTGTATAGAAATCAACAGTAATCAGGACTTGAATAGTATTGAAGACAGTGAAAGGACGCCAGAGCTTAAAATGGGAAGATCTAAGGTGGAGTCTCAAGCTGGTGGATGGTAGGCAGTATAGAGGTGGATAAGTATAAAACTTAGAGTGTGTGTGCGTATGCGTGTGCATGTGTGTGTGCATGTGTGCATGTGTGTGCATGTGTGCCTGTGTGCCTGTGCGTGTGTGTGTGCGTGTGCGTGCATGTGTGCATGCATGTGTGTGCATATGGGTGCCTGTGTGTGCATGTGCATGCATGTGTGAAATGTATGTGCACGTGCATGTGCGCGTGTGCATGTGTGTGTGTGCGTGTGCGTGTTTGTGTGCGCGGGTGCTCACTTAAGGGTATTGGATGATTCTAGGGCCAAAGTAGAGAACATTGCAGACAAAAAAGTGTCCTTGTGAATTTACATTTCACAACTGAAACTTTAACATACAGATAAGCACATTTTAATAAGTAACAAGTTTTATTTATACCTGAATACTTATTTTAACCTCATGGGTTTAAATCATGAGGCCAATATGTAATTTATTCCAAAATCTGGGGAAATAATTGATGGCTCCTGAAAGGATTGGAATGCTGTACCTGCAGCATGGACTCTGATGTTGTAATCCATTTGCAGGGTTTATCATATACTTTATTAGTTCTTGACAAGTAAGGCGGATTCAAACCTAGTTTCAATACACCAAACAACTGGCTTTCTGATTGTTACATTTGCAAGAGAATTTCACTGGCAGTGATTGGTTAGAATCCCCCTCACCACCAAAAACGGATTGACAGCCTAGTATATGCTCAGCCAATGTGTTAGATGATCACGGAGCAAATCTTAGAAGTGGCATTCTTGCCTTGAATAATGAACAGATGTCCTCAAATACAGTTGCTCACATTTTTACACCAGTTTGGAGTGTCCTATCTGCCCTACAGAAAACCTATTTAAAAAGTGGAACTAAGCCACATCTTCCCTAAGAAGCTTCCGTCCTGGCTGTTGCACTGCTCTCCCCCACTGCCACATGGCTGTTCTTTTTTTTCTTTTTTGTTTTCTTTTCTTTTGTTTTCTCTTCTTTTCGCCTCTCCTCTCCTCTATTCTCCTCTATTTTCTTTCTTGAGACAGGGTCTCACTCTGTCCCCCAGGCTGGAGTGCAGTGGTGCAATCACAGATCACTGCTGCCTGAGCCTCCCAGGCTCAAGCAATACTCCCCACCTCAGGCTCCCAAGTACCTGGGACTACAGGTGTGCACCACCATGCCTGGCTAATTTTTAATTTTTGTATTTTTTGTATAGATGGGGCCTCACTGTGTTGCCAAGGCTGATCTTGAACTCTTGGGTTCAAGCAGTCCACTCACTTCGGCCTCCCAGAGTGCTGGGACTTCAGACATGAGCCACCATGTCCTGCCAACATGCTGTTGTNAACCAAATCTCATGAGAACTTTCTCAATATCATGAGAGCAGCAAGTGGAAAATCTGCCCCCATGATCCAATCACCTCCCACTAGGCCCCTCCTCCTCCAACACTGGGGATTACAATTCACCATGAGATTTGAGTGAAGACAAAACTCCAAACCATATCAGATGGTTTCTCGAAATATTAAAAATAGATTTACCATATGATTCAGAAATGACACTTTTGGGTATAGACCCAAAAGAATAGAAAGATAGATCTCAAAGATATATTTGTACACCCATGCTCAGAGCAGCATCATTCACAGTAGCCAAAATTGGAAGTAACCCAAGGATAGATGAATAATTAAGCAAAATGTGGCACCACACAATAGGCTATAACTCAGCATTAAATAGGAAGGAAATATTGACACATGCTATAACATGGATGAGCCTTAAGGACATTATGCTAAGTGAAATAAGCTAGACATAAAAAGATAAATATTATATTATCCACTTATAAGAGATACTTAGGGTAGTAAAAATCATAGAGACAAGGTAGAATAGTGGTTGTCAGGAGCTGAAAAGAAGGAGAATGGAAAGTTATGGTTTAATGAGTGCAGCATTTCAGCTTTGCAAGATGAAAAAAGTCCTGGAGATAAATGGGGGTGACAGTTGCACAACAATATGAATGTACTTGATTCCACAGAACTATACACAAAAATTAATAAGATGGTAAATTTTATGTTATGTGTATTTTACCACAATAAAAATATTAATATTGATAAAAATATTGAAAAAAATCTATTGTATTTCCAAATACTAGGAGTAAACTTTCAGAAATGGAAATTATAAAAATAATTTCATGAGAGTAGAATCAAAACTATAGATCACTTACATATAAATCTAATAATAGATATATGAGCCCTGTATCCTGAAGCTCGCAAAGCACTGCTAAAATATTAAAGAAGACCTAAATAAATGGATAGACACACTGTGTTCATAGATTGAAAGACTTAATATTGTTAAGATATCAATTCTCCCAAAATTCACCTATAGATTCAATGCAATCTCAATCAAAATTTCTGCAGGGACTTTTTTAATGTTTCGGTAGAGATTGACAAGCTGATTTTCAAATTCATGTAAAAATGCAAAGGGCTTAGAATAGTCAGAACAATTTTGAAAAAGACAAAGAAGAAAAGTGAACTCAAAAATTATTATACAGTTATTGTACTCAAGACAGTACAAGAAAAAAACAGATTTTTCAGAGGATAGGCTAATAGATCAATGAATCAGAGCACAGAGTCCAGAAACAGATCTACATAAGTATGGTGAATTTAATTTTGACAAAAGTGCAAAAGCAGTATAATGGGGAAATGACAGCATCTTCAACAAATGATGTTGTAGCAACTGAATATCCATATGGAGGAAAAAAGAAATTTTAAAAAATAATAGATCAATTCAAAACATGTCATAGGCCTAAGAAAACCTAGAACTGTAAAATTTCTAGACTACAACATAAAAGGAACTCAAGGTTTTCTTAGGGTAGCCAAAAATTTATTCGATGTTAGATCGAAAGCAGTCTGGGTATGGTAGCTCACAAATGTAATCCCAGCACTTTGGGAGGCCAAAGCAGGAGGATTGCTTAAGGCCCAGAATTCAAGACCAGGCTGGGTAATATCATGAGACTCTTTCTCAACAATAAATAAATAAATAAAATATTAAATCAAAAGCATAATCCACAAAAATATTTTTTAAAATGATAATTTAGACTTCAGCAGAACTAAGAACTTGGGCTCTTGGAAAGATATGGTTAAGATGGCAAATAGGCACATAAAAAGGCACACAACATTAATAGTCATTATAGAGATGAAAATTAAAACCACAATGAGATTTCGCTATGTATCCATTAGAAGGAATTCTTTAATATTCTTCAGTAATGGAATGGGAGGCAGATACATGGATAATATCCTAGTAGTTAGGTGTATATGGTGGTATGAACTTCTGGATATTCTGCTTGGTATCTTTATTTTAGTCTTTTAAAATGTTATTTTTTTCTATTGAAATAAAAAACAAGGAATTAGTTTAGACTGGGAAATACGGTGCTTGGTGTTTGGATAGAAAGAAAAAAGTTATCAAATGTTATGAAGAAGAGTAGGAGATTGAATGCACTCAGGAAACATAATCACTGTGCAACCTTCCATGTACCTGCAGTTTATGGTCATGAATTTGAGACGAGATCACTTGGCCAAGATGCAGGTTTTTCTCCAGCTGTATTAAATGCCTAGGTGCAGTTGCAAAGTGAGTAAGGAACAAACTTGAAGCAGGGAGGTTTCAATCCAGTAAACATGTTGAAGGAGAGTGGCAGAAGGGCTTAGGCTGGAGGCAGGGGTGTGACTCCAAGGATTTGGTATGGAATTCAAGCAGGATGAGGAAGGAGATGAGGACATGTGTGGCAAGGAGAGGAGGACCACAAACGTGGTAACATAAAGAGGGTGAGGTCTTTGAAAGACGAAGGATGACTGTTGCCATGGAGATACTAGAGCAGAATGAACTAAAGAAGCAGCAGTCAAGGAATTGGAATGTGGAAACCAAAGACTGTGGAAGGGTTGGAGTTATCGTTAATGACAGGCCTAAAATATAAACTTAGAGGCGAATGGGTGGAGGAGGTGGAGGATGGATATCTTTGAGGAAAGAAGTTTTAAAAAATTAGAGGTCTGGGTTTTGCTAAGATTATTTCTATGTGTATAGAAATCAACAGTAATCAGGACTTGAATAGTATTGAAGACAGTGAAAGGACGCCAGAGCTTAAAAATGGGAAGATCTAAGGTGGAGTCTCAAGCTGGTGGATGGTAGGCAGTATAGAGGTGGATAAGTATAAAACTTAGAGTGTGTGTGCGTATGCGTGTGCATGTGTGTGTGCATGTGTGCATGTGTGTGCATGTGTGCCTGTGTGCCTGTGCGTGTGTGTGTGCGTGTGCGTGCATGTGTGCATGCATGTGTGTGCATATGGGTGCCTGTGTGTGCATGTGCATGCATGTGTGAAATGTATGTGCACGTGCATGTGCGCGTGTGCATGTGTGTGTGTGCGTGTGCGTGTTTGTGTGCGCGGGTGCTCACTTAAGGGTATTGGATGATTCTAGGGCCAAAGTAGAGAACATTGCAGACAAAAAAGTGTCCTTGTGAATTTACATTTCACAACTGAAACTTTAACATACAGATAAGCACATTTTAATAAGTAACAAGTTTTATTTATACCTGAATACTTATTTTAACCTCATGGGTTTAAATCATGAGGCCAATATGTAATTTATTCCAAAATCTGGGGAAATAATTGATGGCTCCTGAAAGGATTGGAATGCTGTACCTGCAGCATGGACTCTGATGTTGTAATCCATTTGCAGGGTTTATCATATACTTTATTAGTTCTTGACAAGTAAGGCGGATTCAAACCTAGTTTCAATACACCAAACAACTGGCTTTCTGATTGTTACATTTGCAAGAGAATTTCACTGGCAGTGATTGGTTAGAATCCCCTCACCACCAAAACGGATTGACAGCCTAGTATATGCTCAGCCAATGTGTTAGATGATCACGGAGCAAATCTTAGAAGTGGCATTCTTGCCTTGAATAATGAACAGATGTCCTCAAATACAGTTGCTCACATTTTACACCAGTTTGGAGTGTCCTATCTGCCCTACAGAAAACCTATTTAAAAGTGGAACTAAGCCACATCTTCCCTAAGAAGCTTCCGTCCTGGCTGTTGCACTGCTCTCCCCACTGCCACATGGCTGTTCTTTTTTTTCTTTTTTGTTTTCTTTTCTTTTGTTTTCTCTTCTTTTCGCCTCTCCTCTCCTCTATTCTCCTCTATTTTCTTTCTTGAGACAGGGTCTCACTCTGTCCCCAGGCTGGAGTGCAGTGGTGCAATCACAGATCACTGCTGCCTGAGCCTCCCAGGCTCAAGCAATACTCCCCACCTCAGGCTCCCAAGTACCTGGGACTACAGGTGTGCACCACCATGCCTGGCTAATTTTAATTTTGTATTTTTTGTATAGATGGGGCCTCACTGTGTTGCCAAGGCTGATCTTGAACTCTTGGGTTCAAGCAGTCCACTCACTTCGGCCTCCCAGAGTGCTGGGACTTCAGACATGAGCCACCATGTCCTGCCAACATGCTGTTGTGCTGTTGTCTATATAAATACCTGCATAATTTATTGTCTACGTTTTTTTCATTTTGAAAATTAATTGTAGTGTTATTTATCTATCAGAAAAACCACTTCTTGATACTTGTATTTACTGGGCACTTACTACATGCTAGGTCTTGCTCTAAACACTGTACATAATTTTGTCACTTACTACATTCCAGGTCTTGCTCTAAACACTTTACATAATTTTATTTAATAATTTACTTTTCACAATAAACATGTTATTCTTATCATTGTTTCTAATTTCTGGAAGTGCTAGTTTCTTTTTAAGTTAACTCAGTTAAAATTGTCCATGACCAGGATTCCAGGATGTGAGATTAATTTTTAAAACTGGCAATACCAAAAGTGCACAAAGATGTGGAGCAATGAACACTTTCCCACACCACTGAGGGGAATGCAAACTGGCTTAATCACCGGAGAAAATAGCTGGATATTATCTAGAACTAATAAGATCCACATACCCTCTTGCCCAAGCGATTCCATCCTTGGTTTGGATCCTGGACACACTCTTGACCTTGTGCAGCCAGATACACAGAAGAGCATTTGCACCAGCAAGGCTAATGCTCAACAACCCTTGATGTACAAGCATTGCGGAACAGATACGTAAATTACAGAAGATCCAAATAATGAAATACTACACAGCAATGATAATGGAACAGGCAGCAGCCTGGTTGAAAGTAACAAACATAATATGGAGTGACAGAATCAAAATATGAAGGGGCATATACCGTATAATTCCACTTGTATAAAGGTGAAAAACAGGCAAAAGTAAGGAATGCTTATACAGGCAGGAAAGCTAAGGTAAAGCCAGGGAGATGTTTTCATAATGTAATGAGGTGTTCCGGTAACCAGGAAAAAGAAACAAGGTAGGAGTCCTGGTGGAATTGCAACCTGTCTTGAGCAGGTTACACAGGAGTTTGCTTTGAAACTCTTATCCTGTCCCCATTGTGCACATGTCTCTGCACATTATATTTCACAAACAACATTGTAACTTGAATACAAGCTCATGCAGTGTTTGGGACAATGCAAAATATTCATTCAACACCTGGTTGATTTGACTAAAGACAAATCAATGATGATCAGTGGCTCATTGCAAAGGCAAAGCTGATTGTGAAATAAAAACTACAAGTTTAGAATGTTAGCTTTGAAGGGGGGCTTTCTTTTTCCTGGTTGCATTTCTACTGTTACAAATTCCCCTCTACGATATCCTTTACCAGACATTGTAAACTTAATGGGAACATGACAAATTCATTTGTAAGTGAAGCTTCATCTTGGAACTGAGCTAATATCTACAGAATATTCTTTATGTTAAATTAGTTACTTCCCTATAATTTCTTCACATTATAAGGACAGTGTGATAGGAAGGTATAAAATCTTCCCAAGATGCAAAAAGAGAAGTTTTTACATTAATA
Source organism: Rhinopithecus bieti (assembly GCF_001698545.2). Lineage (NCBI taxonomy): Eukaryota > Metazoa > Chordata > Mammalia > Primates > Cercopithecidae > Rhinopithecus > Rhinopithecus bieti. Next base: position 855,702 of record NW_016814144.1, read on the forward strand.
AATAAATTAAAATTTTACTTTGAGATTATTTATCCCCTTGCTTTAAATTTGGGCAAGAGAATCTGTCGAGCGTATGGAATGTTGCATGGCAAAACACTGAAATCAGATGATAATTTTCTGCTTTTAAGAAGACAAACAGCGTAGGTCTTTTGTCCTAACACTGTGCTATAGATTGAATGTTTATGTCCATCCAAAATTCCTATGTCGAAACCTTAATCCCTAATTTGCTTATATTAGGAGGTAGGGGCTTTGAGACCTGATTAGGTCATAAGGCTGGGGCTGTCATGAATAGGTTTAGTGCCCTTGTAAGAAGAGACAGAGATAAATGGTCTCTCTCCTCCGTGTGAGGACACAGCTAGAAGGTGGCCATCTGCAAAGTAGAAAGAGAGCCCTTCACAAGGAACCAAATCTGCCTGTACCTTGAACTTGGACTTTCTAGTGTCGAGAACAGTGAGAAGTAACTGCTTGTTGTTTAAGCCACACAATCTATGGCATTTTGCTACAGCAATTTGACTAAGACTCCCTGAAGGGCACAATGGGAAATGAAAAGACAGCTAATGCAATGGTTGAAGTTGACTATCACGAAGAGAGAATAAGGCCCTGGTACACAAGTATGAGTCTGAAATTGCATCATCCCAAAATAATTACCATTGCAATTTCATAATAATTTTGTACCCGAATTTCCAAAGTTAGATATTTTAGTTCAAGAAGGATAATTCCCCAGCCCTGTCAGCTGCAGAGTTGCTCGCGCCGACACGCTTCTCACATTTGCAACCCCAAATAGAGGCTCAGTTCCAACTGGCACATGTATTGATATTATGAGCCTTTTGGTGCACAGCTGAATATAATTCAGGCAAAGATTTTCAGAAGTATTTTTCAGAAGAAACTTTGTGCTGAGAATGTACTGCTTGACCATTATAAAAGCACTTTACTAAAATGATTTGGCATCCATAGCAGTAATTTAAAACTTATTTCATAAACTTAAAATTATAAAATAATTCTTCTTAGAATAACTTTAATGTCTTTAAAGAAGATTGATTGAGAGAATAAAGTGTGTTCCTTTTTCTCTTTCTCTGCCATATCTTCTTTTCTTTATATTTTTATAAGTATGTACTCCTTATAACATTTTTATTTATTACTTGAGACTGACTTATGAATATTAAAAATAATTTTGGAATTTTATGTCATTGAAGAAAATTTGGTATATCACAATTGATATGTTTTTAACTCATCCTCATAAAATGTGAAGCATTGTCTGAAGAAGGTTTTCTAAAAAACATCCATATTACATTAGTAGAATTCAATATACTTAGAAAAAGGTTGTTTTCTGCTATAAATTCCAATATACCAAATATTTTAAAGAGATTAGAATTATGATTTAACTCAATATTTATTTTTCAATGTTGTATTACTATTTTTATTTGAATATTTTTGTAAACTTTATAATTTGGCAAGTTAAAATGGTCTTATTAAAGGAA
>NW_016814144.1:857352-937546 GCF_001698545.2 Rhinopithecus bieti
TTGTATTACTATTTTATTTGAATATTTTGTAAACTTTATAATTTGGCAAGTTAAAATGGTCTTATTAAAGGAATATACCACACAGACTTAATATTTAAATTGCTTTAACTATTTTGCTACTTAACTATATAAAAGTTCTTAAAATTGCACATATATACAATTAATAGTTTTTACATGCATTATTATAAGCACACGTTTTCATGTAGCAATAAAACATATTTATATTTCAAGTGCTCAAAGCAGTTTTTGTATATAAAATACATAGAAGATTTTTTTCTGGAGGTTACAGTTGCAAATTTGGTAGTTAATATTTAGATATTAACAGTAAATCAGAATAGCATGCCTTTGTCTAAACAACTGAAGTTTGCCCTGTTTAGATCACATGGAAACCTAGAGTCTCACAACCATTACTCAAGTTCATGTTCAGAGATGCTAGAATGACCACGGGGAGGCTTTCTGTTTGGCCTCTCAAACAACCAGTGAGGACAGGCAGACCTTGGCAAGGCATTGAGGCTGGCAGTAGACATTGATACTTCTGTACGTTCAATATTTTAAAATACATATGGGATCAATGACAAAAACACCTCTGAAAATATATATACCATGTAGATTTTATTCTTAATTTTTTTCTAAAAGTATCTCACATTGAAAAAAGAAATTCTAAAATACAGAACATTGTCTGCCTCCAATTTGTACCAAGAATAGAGTGCCTACTAACCTAAATGGAAATAATGATTTTATAACGATTTTATTTAAAATAACTATTTATCATGATTTTTTCCTGTAGAATCAACACTTATTAATCTATCACCTTTGTAGCTATTGCATTCAGTCTAGAGAATTTAAGTCTAGATCAATATGGTTTGATCAGCACTCAATCTCTTTCCTTCTTTCCTTTCTTTCTTTCTTTCTTTCTTTCTTTCTTTCTTTCTTTCTTTCTTTCTTTCTTTCTTTCTTTCTTTCTTTTCCTTCTTTCATTCTTTCTTTCTTTTTATTTTTACTTTTTTTAGACTGAGTCTCACTCTGTCGCCCGGGCTGGAGTGCAGTGGCCCGATCTTGGCTCACTGCAAGCTCCGCCTCCCAGGTTCACACCATTCTCCTGCCTCAGCTTCCTGAGTAGCTGGGACTACAGGCGCCCGCCACCTCGCCCGGCTAAATTTTGTATTTTTAGTAGAGATGAAGTTTCACCGTGTTAGCCAGGATGGTCTCGATCTCCTGACCTCGTGATCCACCTGCCTCAGCCTCCCAAAGTGCTGGGATTACAAGCGTGAGCCATCGTGCCCGGCCTCAATCCCTTTTTTTAAGGAGCTTTCAGAATGGCAAAGAAATTAGAGATAGTATTTGGTGTTTTGAAAGAATAAACTACAACCTCAGCATTCCATTAGTTCTGTAAGTATATTTCACTTACAGTTGAGTCTGTAACACATCTAATACATACACATAGGCTAACATATGTGCAACATGTCTGATAGCCATTCAGCATCCCTAGATATGCCTATTTCAGTAGTTTCTGTCAGTGGCTGTTCTGAAAGTCTAATACCTGAGTTGATCAGTTGTTTAACATTTTAATAGCATTTCTGCATATGCATATAAACATGCATACAAAAAATAAATTGCTTTCAGGATTCTTTTGAAATATGCAAATAAACTTTTTTGTTGGCAGTCACAGACACAACAATTTTCCATAAAAATAAAACAGATTTTAGGAACTGATTTAGAATTCATTGTATACAATGACTCAAAATTGGGCATCCCATTCCATGGTTGTTTGAAAGCAAAATAGCACAAAGAAGACAGGGAGAAAGGGACAGAGAAGACATGCAAGTGTGAGTTACAGCTTTGAATCTACCTTTACATTCTGTGTTTTAGTGTTGTTTGATCTGTCTATGTTTGTTCCATGTTATTTTACCTGGCTTGGGTGATATGTCACATCATCTGCCCCACACTAAAGATCCACTCGAAACTCCTTAGTAAAATGGATGTGCACGTGCACAAAATGAGGATGCCCATCAGAAACAAAGAGCAAGACACAACTACCCAGTGATCCTAATTCTATTCCAGGAATTGTTTCTTTCTTCAAAACTCTGATTGCTTCATCTCTTAACCTCAAATAGAAAGAAAAATAGCCATTCATTCCCACATATATCCATTTTCTAGGGCTGCCGTAGCAAGATACCATAAACTGAGTGTCTTAAAACAGCAGAAACATTATCTCACGTTCTGGAAGCCAAGAGTCCTAAATCAAGATTTGTACAGGGTTGTCTCCTTCCTGAGAGCCCAGAAAGATGAACTGTTCCTGACCCATCTCCTAGCTGCTGGTGGTTTGCTGGCAATCTTGCATTCTTTGGCTTACAGCCACATCGTCCCAACCTTTACCTCTGCCTACTTCTCTGTATTTCTGTGTCTCTTCTCCTTTTAGAAGGATATCAGGGCCGGGCGCGGTGGCTCAAGCCTGTAATCCCAGGACTTTGGGAAGCCGAGACGGGCGGATCACGAGGTCAGGAGATGGAGACCATCCTGGCTAACCCGGTGAAACCCCGTCTCTACTAAAAAATACAAAAAAAAACTAGCCGGGCGAGGTGGCGGGCGCCTGTAGTCCCAGCTACTGGGGAGGCTGAGGCAGGAGAATGGCGTTAACCCGGGAGACGGAGCTTGCAGTGAGCCAAGATCCGGCCACTGCAATCCAGCCTGGGCGAAAGAGCGAGACTCCGTCTCAAAAAAAAAAAAAAAAAAAAAGGATATCAGTCACACTGGATCGATTATAAGCCCATCCTACTTCCTGTATGACCTCCTCTTAACTTGATTACATCTACAATGATCAATTTTCAAAAAGGTCAGATTCACAGGTGCAGGTAGGATTTCAACATATCTTTTTGAGGAGGTGATTCAACCCACTTGTCACTACAACCCTATCACAGCACACACATTTTAAAAATATGTGTTACCAGATGCAAGCATCCATTGAAGCTCCGGTAGTTAAGACCACGGTGCAGCAGGCAAGCCCCTCAAAGTCAAAGCAGACCACCATCAGCCATGGATCTGGATGAGGCAAACGTTCCATGAGGATGCATGATTCGGAACATGAGGACGCTGGGGGACTGTGGCTCCTTCAAAGACACAGCCATACTTTATGCAGCCAGCAGACAAACTAAAGTCACCTTGTTTTGGTTTTATATTTCTACTATAGAATTTGTAAGATTAGTCCTTTGTTTGGGTACAGCTGATAAGAACATGATAAATAGCCTGAGGTATTTCAATAATGTGCCATAGTCTAGAGGTTGATGCACAGGGAATTATGAATGAATCATTTGTGATACCACTTAACGTGGGAAAACAGTGATATTGAAGAATCAATTTCCCTTTGTTTGCGGAGGACATCATGGAGCAGGGAGCATCTTCCCTCAGATAAACCAAGCATTGAACTCATTCAGAAAAAGCTGGGGGAGTAGTTTGGAATCCCTTTGTTCAAGGTAGGCCTTAAATGTCAGAGGAAAATTGCTTTAGCTAACCAATTGTTCCTTAGATGTATCTCCATTGAAAGCAGTTGATTTTTTTTTCTCTTAGCATCTGTCTTTCTCGCCAAATTTTACAAAAAGATCACTGTCTCAAACACCTTGAAAGATAACACACAGTTTAAAAATGGTATTCATATTTTAGCAATTTTCTTTTCAGAAAAGGAAATGATCATTGAGGAAAATAATATTTGTTAAGACAAGAATAGTTAATGGCACTTTCAAAAAGTTAACTATCATTTCTGTTAGTGTTTCCAGCTTCCGTGGCTAACGTTTTTCACTATGGGCTATGATTGAATTCCTGGTAGGAAATCCTGCCATTCAATGTATCCTTTCGCCCTGAAAGTTGGAAGTTACAAGACAGCCTGGAGGTTGTTGCCTGGGATCATGAGCTCTCCCTGATCCCACACACATAGCAATTATGGGTAGCTCTGGACATCTCTCTTGGCAGAACCAGGCAGGCACCTGGCTGGACATGTCTAGGATAAAAAGAGTCAGTGCTCCTGTTTGTTTTGAAGGATATTTTAAAGATTTACTCCATATCTCTCTCTGGGGTGGAGTATAGATTCTTGCTTACTGTATTTAGGCACCATGCACATGCTAAGTGCCCTAGAGATGGCTGTGGCCACTCAAGTGTGGTGGTAAGGGCAGGCACACAGTCAAGGAAGGACTTCAAGAACACATTTCACACGGTACCTGTGATAAAAGCCAGAGGCAGGATGCTCCCAGCATGGGCTTTTTCCTTCTTAACTGTGGATAAGGAAGGACATGTTCTTTATAAGCCTAGGAGGAAAAAGCAGAACAAGGAGCAGAAGAATTTGAACCCCTGAAAAGGCAATAATTGCACTTTATGTATGAGATATACACATAGTCTAACTATGACAGCAGAGTGGCTGCACTGTCATAATGGGAGAAAACTTAAGTTGTATAGAGTCGTAATTCTATTTAAGGAGATTCCAGTACATGCAAGGAGAAGAGGTACCATTGTAGTCGTCTTTGCAATGAAAGAGGCAGGGGTCGGAAAAAGAAGAATGCAATCCTTATATATCTCAGATTCCCTTCCTTGTCAGAGAGAGACACAGAGAGAAGTGTCCCCTACACAAGCACGGCTTACATTTGAAACCAGAGGCATTTAAGAATAGTGATGTGATTACACCACGGGGCAAAGCGGGAACCCAGGCAGCTCTGTGAAGAGGGAATCAGTGACCTAGTCCTCCAGAGGGGCTATGCAAATGGGGGTGAGAGCCCCTGAGGTCAGGAGTTCGAGACCAGCCTGGCCAACATGGTGAAATCCCGTCTTTACTAAAAATACAAAACTTAGCCAGGCATGGTGGTGGGTGCCTGTAACCCCAGCTCCTCAGGAGGGTGAGGCAAGAGAGTCGCTTAAATCCGGGAGGCAGAGGTTGCAGTGAGCCGATATCATGACATTGCACTCCAGCCTGGACAACAGAGCAAGACTCCATTTCAAAAAAAAAAAAAAAAAAAATTGCCTGAAAAGAGCTCAAGTCGGAGAGTGTGTAAACAAGCATCCTAGTGAGGAACAAACATTTTCCTTGAAGCCACACCTTGCTGAAAACAAGGAAATGGCAAAGCCAGCTTGCCATCAGAGTTGCCTGAAACGATCCCACCGGGGAGTGAAAGCAAGCATGAGCCCCCAACGCTGTTCCCAGGCTGATGGAGATGGTAGGACTAAAGGAGAGATACTTTTTCTGTGTGCTGGATTTCCATTTCCTCTCTTTCTGCTTTCCACATCACCACTGTCTTTGCTTCAGTAATGTCTCTTCCTGACCCTTCGTGAGTGGCCAGTGCCTGGGGGGAGATTCTGTCTGAGTGTGGATTGAGCATTGGCCTGGGCAGGAAAGACTGGTCCCGTGCTCATCGTGGCAGGGCCTGACATCCAGCCACTGCATAAATAAAATGGTAGACTTGTCTAATTTTGAAGGGTTTTTTTACCCTTTCCAATTCTAAAAGGGATTGAGTTAGTTTACAAGTGAAAATGCAAAACAGCTAAACATGTCATTTGGAGATTTGCAAAGAGCAAAGACATTATCTAGAAGCAGCTGAAGGATAAGATTCCTACCTGTGATGAATGTGGGAGACTCAAATATGTGTAGGATTGTTGGCCTGAAGACAATTAGGGAGAGGCAGGTGCAGAAAGATTCTCAGCTCTCCCTCTATTTGCCTAAAAGCCATACATACATTTATGACAACAAAAGGTATCCTGGCTCCTTAGTAGCCCCAACCATGCTACCCAGGAGAACAAAGTTAACCACTGAAGACCATTTTATACCCTGTGGACCTGGAGATAGTTCCAGAAGAATCTACGTGGACAAGCTTCACTAACCAGCCTTTATCTGCCACTTGTTTTCCTCCCCACAAGTTGCTGCCCTAGAGACTCAATGTCCTTCTCCTTTTTCTCATTGCCCCTCTAAAAAGTTACTGTTCTGTGTTGAAGATGCTATGTAAGCTGGAACCCAAAGCCACCTCTTAGATTGCTCACTATCTGCATGTCTCCCATGTACATATAAAATTCAAATGTTCATAAACTTGTTTATGGCGTTCTCCTTTTTTGTTTTAATACCTTTATGGGTACAAGTAGTGTTTGGTTACATGCGTGAATTGTATAGTGGTGGTTGTCTCTTGTTAACCTATCTTTTATTACTGAGGTTCGTTCACCTCTAAGAGCCTAAGGGGTTATTCTTTCCTTACATGAGATAATATTAGAGATTACAATTGTGCCTTCAATTTGGTTCTGTGATTTAGGATCAATTTTTTTTTTCAAAGTCCCTTTCCACAAGTATTTTTTTTTTTTTTTCCTAATGAGAGAAAGCTTCAGATGTGCTGAGAGACCAGTGTTCTTCCGGATTAAACTTAAGAAGGAAATTATTTTACTGATTTGAGAAAATTGTCACTGCCTAATAGTGTGTGCAAATCTCAGGTGGCAGCACTGACTGGGCTGCGGCATGGTTCTGTCCAACACTGAACACAATTCTGCTGCCACAACGCTGTGCTCATCACAAAAACCACATAATATGTGGTTAGCATCTCAAAGCTCTTCTCTCCTTTGTAGTCATAAAGACAGCACGTGTGAGTCCAGGATGTTTATTAACAGACATTCAAAGCACATGTGTCACCCAGCACAGTGGCAGCGGTTCCCTCCTGTAATCCCAGAATAATCCCAGGCTGAGGTGGGTGGATTATTTGAGGTCAGGAGTTCAAGAGCAGCCTGGCCAACACGGTGAAACCCCGCCTCTACTAAAAATACAAAAATTAGCTGGACATGGTGGCGCGTGCCTGTAGTCCCAGCTGTTCAGGAGGCTGAGGCGGGAAAATCATTTGAACCTGAGAGGCGGAGGTTGCGGTGAACCCAGATTGCACCACTGCACTCCAGCCTAGGCGGCAGAGTGAAACTCTGCCTCAAAACAAAACAAAACCAAAAACGGACACAAAAACAAAAACAAACAAACAACCACAAAAAAGCAAAGTACATGTGTCACAATAAGTTAATGGTAATAATTCAACCTACAACTAAGTTTATATTAATATGTGTTTAAACCTGAAGATGTGAATAGCTCCCTGACTATGGACAATGGAACTACACGAGCAGTTCATCATGGCAAAGGACTAATGTCTTCTGGCAGAATCGTTAGGCCTTGAATAACCTGCTTGTTATTATGTTAGTGGAAAGATCATTGATATTCAGTTGCTCACATCAAGGCAGTAGGAATTCTTGACGTGCCCAGTGTTTGTTTAAAAGCTAATACATATCACTAACTGGTAGGTATGGTGATAAGACGGTGTGGAGAATGGAATGGGAATGTTAAGGCCTGACAGTGTGGTATTTGTGGTGGACTCAATTCTGATGAGAAAGAGAAAGCAGTGAAACAGAAAGTATTATCAAGATTTTTAGAAAACGTACATTTATTTTGAGCTTGTAATTTGAGAATTGGTAACATATTTTTTACCCCGGGGGACATTTCCGCATCATTGCCCAATACCAAAGAATTAAAGGCATCCGCAGCCCAGTGAAAATATACTAGTTCTTTGTGCAAACGTGGTTTTAGAAAGACAACTTTACAGAGATACTTTCTCATTTCCGTATCCTAATGTGGTGATGAATGCGGCTTTTCTTGCGGACATTTTTATCCTGGTTAATTCACTTATTTGGCGAACACCACTTTTCCTACTGGAAAATCTGGGCTTCCCCCATCAATGGTGGGGCACCGGGGCTAGACTCTGTGTGTGACACAGGCTGTGGCTGCTGACCAGCTGCATGGAACCTGAATGGCCACGCTAGGGTGTGCTGGCTGTGGGTCACCAGCCGCATGCAGTAATTAGAAACACTTACTCCCTCGGTGCAATCGGGTTGAGGGCAGAGTTCTCGCAAGCTATTTATAATACTGCAGGAATTCTCTGTTCTCAACATTACCAAGGTTTATATAAATGGTCATTAGGAAAAATTGACTGTGCTGAAGAAAAGGACATTCTGTGCTTAGAAATGTTTTTGCATGGATTCCAAATGGGATGAGAGGAAGGGGAAGGGAAGAGAGGGAGAGTCTCACATTTTTGGAAAATCTCACATACATAAGGCTTCCATTAAAGTAAAAGAAAAAGAGATCTGAGCTGTAATTAATATTTCCAAGTTGTGCACATCCTGTGTAGGACACTGAGTCTTCCACACCCCAAATCTGAGAATGTGAAAACAGCAATGTCCCAGGAAGAATTTTGACCAATCTGAGGTTTTAAACAAAGGATATTTTATACCCACGTTCTGTTTTTGTACAACCTTGTAGACTTCTCTGTTTGTGATGTTGTTTGTAGTTTTAGCAATATTTAAATTATCATACAGTAAAAATCCATTGTATGTAGTTCAAGGTCTAAGTATACCTGTAATACAGTGATGCCTTCATTTGCGTGAAAGGCAGCAGGGTCATAAAATCTAGCACTGAAGTTTTATCTTCTCTTCAAACTGCTCAGAAATGTCCCAGTAGAACTGCACTCTAACACCGCTTGGATTCTCATTGGAACCACTGGTGACACTCTCTTTATTTTTCTTTGTCCAAGGTTTTAGTAATTATACTCCCTTGGATAGTACTTTAAAGAAGTCTCATTCTTTATACTAAAGTCTACATCTGACTTGAAATCTTCGATGCTTCCATGAGGTCTAGTGCATCCAATCATGTTAAAATAGTAGTTAATATTTACTTGCTTCTCTAGACACTAATAAAAAAAAACAAATTGTAGATTTTTCATAGAAAACTGACAGCCACTGGACAGCATCATGGTGATACATGGTAAAGTGCTGTCTTCTATTGTCACAAAGCGTGTGTGCTTTATCCAGGGAAATTGGGTCCCTTGAGTAGAAGGGCCCTGCCTTTGGCCCTCAAGGTGCTGCAGCTGCTTTTTTTGTTGTTGTGTGTTTGTTTGAGATGATGGATCTTTTACTTTTTTTAATTTTTAATTTTTGTGGGTACATAGAAGGTGTATACATTAATGAAATAAACAAGGTAGTTTGATACAGGCATGCAATGTGGAACAGCCACACTAGGGTGTGGATACAGGCATGCAAGGTGGAGCAGTCACGCCAGGGTAAATGGAGCATCCATCGCCTCACACACTCGCATCTTGAAAATCTTGCTGATTGTGCTCACCCCTCGCTGCCCTGTGGACTTACCCATAATAGAAAAAGACCCCCTAAAACAAGGTGCAGCCAAAAAGAGCCACTGTTGCCTATTTCTCCTCAGGCTGCTGCCCTGTGGTCTCTGCTTGCAGGCACATTGGGTCCCCAGATCTCTGAGCCAGATGTGGTCACTGGTTCTGCCTGTGTACAAGTTAACACCTGGCACATCCTGAAGATCCAGTTAAAACTGGAAATAACATTTCTGAAGGAAGAGTGTTCCCTAAGGAAGGAGGACATGCATTCCTACAGGATAAATTTGCATCTTAGGGCCAGGAAAGTGGGGGAGATGCTATGACATTCAGTTGGTCTAGACCAAGGGTAGAGCTTCCGGGAGATGGCAGAAGGGTCAGGGTCGAGTCAAACTGTGGGTGTCGGGGTGAGTCGGATCACCTATGAGAAGCCAAACAGACACAGTAAGGCTGGAGAACAGAAAGGGGACTGATGAAAGCACGGAGTCAGAATTAAGGGAAATGTGAATATTATTGGGAAGGATGGAAAGAGACAGGGGGAGAAATGGAAACCAATCATGGAATGTGGACTGGAGGGTCCTGTGGCTTTTTCCTAAAGCATGAAGAGAGCTCTGTGGGACTTTGGAATGACGGTGAGCTCTGCTTGGACGCTAGGACTATCTCTGGTAGGAATTCACTGCTCCAAAACTCAAGAAAGAGGTGGATTCCCAGTGGAGTTAAAAACATGGGAGGGGAAGCAATCACTGGGCAGAACTAGAAGAGAAGACAGGCAGGGAAGGAATCATCAGGGAAAACTACAGCTGAAAGGAAGAGAAGAAAGAGAACAACTTCAAAGAAAACATGGGAGGCAAACAGAAGGATGGGAAAAGCCCAGGAGCAGAAGTGAAGTTAAAGACAAAAGAATGACCAGTTGTGGTAGGAAGTGTTCCTGTCCTTGAATTCCCCAGTGATGAGTGGAGCCCCTGAGATGCAGACCCCCACTGAGCAGGAGGAGTGTACAGTGAGACGAGAGGAAGAGCCAAGGAGAGTGACAGCTAGCACGAATCACCGCCCAAATGTGCTGCTTTCACAGAAGGGTTACTTTGAGCTGAAGATGGTTAAGAAGAAGCAGACACTAGAAAAGCAGTCTGCCTTCCTGGTATTTGCTACAGCAGGACCAGTGTTTGTAAAGGTCCTCCTCCAAACCAGGAGGGTGAGGAGTCAGTTACCTGAGATTACTCTAGACCTTTATCAGCCTGGAGGAGCCAGAGGAATCTATCCAACAAACCTTACTCACTAGCCCTTGTCTTCCATTGACTTGCTTAAATATTTGCATACAAGCAATTTCTCTCCCCTAAAAACTCAAAGCTCTTTTCCTTTGTCTTGACACTTTTCTAAAAAGTGTATTGGTCTGTGTCTAAGATGCTCCAGAAGCCCAAGTTCTAACCACCCCTCAGAGTTCCTCATCCTTGAGTTATCCTGCGTGCGTGCAGGATGCACCGGGCAACACACTTGTTTGCCTTTCCCCTGCTAATCTTGTTAATCTGTCTTCTGCCAGTCTCATTTACAGGGCCCACGTGAGGAGGGTGGACAGAAGCCAGAAGGGTGGAGAGAAAATGACTCTTTTCCTCCCCTACAGTATTCATGGGCGTAGACTACGGGGTGAGCGCCAGAGCAGAGCCAAGGGTTGGGGCTCCGTGGTCTGTCCGGGTGGGGGTGCAGGTGGTGGGAGGGAGTTGTCCCTCATCCTCCTGGGTCCTGGAGGGCCACAGGAGTGAGATGGGTTAGTGGATGAAGACAGAGTGTCCTGTCAGAAGGAGCACATGCAAAGGCCAGAGTTTCAGGTCAGAAAATAGAGCTGGCATCTGGAGTCCAAGTTAGGATGAGTCAGGCGGTCAAATGTGTTATTGTTTTAAAATATGGGACTATTTACTTAGTACTGTTGCATGCCAGCGTCACAAGCAAAGGAGGGTGAATATTGACAGAACACACATCAGACTGTTGGCACTTAGAAAATAATACCCCAAATGAAGGCCTCAGAAGCAAACATTTTTTCTTTGACCTTCTCCTGCCCCGCTGTCTCTCAGCCCCATTCTCCCCAGAGGCTGGCCACAGAAACTAGAATTCCTTTCCTCAAGGTGAGTCATAGAAACTAGAATCCCTTTTCCCCAAAGCCAGCCATAAAACCTTAAAATATCATTCTAATTCCAACTTCCCACTCCCTGCATTTCTGTGTAAAACTTGACCATAAAGAAATTGTCTGACCTAACTTGTTTGATTATAGGTCATGAGAACCCCATTCTAGAGAGGCTCCTGTCCCACACCCAGGAGAAAGAAATGCATGCCTAGAGAGTCCATGAATGACCTAGACAGACAGGACTCACTGGGTTTCCCTATTGCATCCATCTGCATTAGATCAGGCCCCCTCTTTCAATTACATTTCTACATGGCTGTCCATGACACTGAGTCCAAAGCTCATACTACTCAGCACATGAACAGGCAATAAGTCCAAGAAACAAGGAGTTGAGGCAAGGAACATGACATGATTTTGGAAAGTCAGCAAACTGAGAAGATTGCACACTAATGTCCAAAAGAAGAACCATCTTAAAAGGCATGAATCTCAAGCTTGTTTTTCTACTGGGGAAGGGGAAACAAGAAGTGGGTTTAGGTCAGGAGGTGACTGTTGACACAGACATCTGGATATCAGCAGGAGTTTGAGGAGGTTGCAAAACTTCTTTGTCCTTGACCAGGTCACAGTGCTCCTATATATTGTCAACCAAACATTGCTACTTGTGTGTACACCCTGTTTATGTCCTCGAGTTAATTTTGGCAAGGGACCACTATTATCCTTGCCTGAAAGTTTAAGTATAAACTAAATTCCTCCCATACTTAGCTTGGCCTACGTAAAGGAATGAGCATTGGCAGTTTGCTTGTGAAGTTAGAAGCAAGATGAAGTTGGCTACGTTAGCTTTCTCTCACATTCGTACTTTGTTCAACCTAAGCATAAAAATAGACTATTCCCCCTGTATCTCAGGGACTTCATTCTTAAAGCTCCCATATCACATACAACTGTGATCAAACAAGTTTGTGTGCCTTTTCTCCTATGAATGCACCTGTTGTCTGTGATTTTTCAGTGAACCCTCAGAGGGTTAAGGGGAAATTTTTCTCTTCACTCCTACAAGACCTTCCAGAATGGTGCTTATTGGGGGAGGTTCACAGAGTGTGGCTGTGCTTCACCCTCAGGACCACAGGTGTCACAGCCTGAGGCCATGGTCCTGGGCACTCAGGATGAATGATGGGGAAAAACCAGCTTCTCCTCTTACATCCTCAGGAACTGCCATTCCAGCAGTGGGTTGTAACAGAACCTCAATATCCTACCCGAATCCCCAGAGTGTGTCTGCTAGGGGGATCCTGGTCTCCTTTCTAGCATGACTGGGGCCGGGATCTAAGCCTCGACATTTCAGGTCTACGTCCAGGAGATGAGTGCCTCCAGCCCCATCCATCAGCTCAGCACTCTATGAAGACAGATTGTCTTAGCACCAGTTACAGCAGGTTTCCCTGAAATTCTTCTGGCGGCCAATCTAAATCACACATTTCAAGTTAATAGCCCAGACCCTTAAGCCTCTGATTTCTCTTTTAATTCTCAGAGCAAATCAATAAAGTAGGATTTATTTTATCTCATTTTTATAAGTGACAACATTGAGGCATGAAGACGTAAAGATTCTCAAGGTTCCAGTACTCTTAGTACAGCTGAACCAAAATCTGCCTGGTCCCAGAACCGGGCCCTCAACACCACTGGATAGGAGCAGAATCACGTAGGGCGTTGAGCTTCACCCTGAAAGCAAATGAAAGCCACCGATGATTCTTAACTCATGAATGATCCAATTTGTGTTTTAGATATATCACTTGAGATAGAATTTGGAGGATGGATGTACTGGAGAGACCAGGTTAGTTGCTCAATGGAGCCACAAAGCAGATGAGAGGAAGGCCTCTGAAACTCATCTGAGCACCTCTGAGTATGGCAAGAGATACACAGAGCCATGAAACACTGTGTATTTCAGAACACCCACCCTGTCTCATTGAACAGCTGGTCAGTAAACTTTTAGATTTTATGCATTAAAGAGTGGATTATAGTAAGAACTCCCCAGCCGCATAGCTAGCTAGCACAATCGCTCATCACCAGTGAAAAATCCCACTCCTTTTCTCAGGATCCTTGCCACCCCCATTTCCCAGCTGTGCCTGATAGTGCAGCTGCCTTGAGAAGCACTTAGAGGAAAGGCTTTTGCAAGTCATGAGATGTCAAAGCTCCTCATCAGTGTTCAAGTGCTGTGGACATTTACGACTATGACTATTCCCTTGTCATGAATATTATCTCATTATGTCAAAATGCTTTATACCCTTGATAGAAAGACACTACAGACTGAAAATTCAAATGACTATTATTGCAATTATTATTATTATTATTATTATTATTAAAGTATTTGCAGAATTGTCTCATTAAAACGCAGTTTGTTACAAGTTAACTGTCTTGCATTTCTCTTTTCGAGTCTTTCCAGGGCTTTTGATTCCTTTTATAATCTCTTAGCTGTTCTCAGTAATGAAGAAAAGAATCTATTAAACACATGCTCATAGAATATAAAGACATGTTTATTCAGTAATCCCTTTTTTAACAAGCCTATTTCTTACAACAACTGAAGAAGAACATGTAGTTAATTTTCTTTCTAAATATCTATCTACATATCTATCTAAATCAAGTCATATTTATCAAGGGTCCTCATTTGTTAACAAATGAAATATTCAAGAAAAAAAGAAACAATATTCAAGAAAGAAAGAGAAAATCTAGATAATTGGTAATATACCTTTAGACAGGAGATTTGTTTGTGCATTTAAACCCCTTTCTAACATAGCATATTTAAATATGCAGACTCTATTCTAGTGGCTATTAATTTTAGGCAAGTTAAATGCCACTAACTGTATGCATTTTTTTAATGCATTTTTGACACCATTTCAAAGCATTTTTGAGACACCTTAAGTCTATTCAAGAAACCCCCACGTGCTGGAGTTCCAATTACAGAGCAATTATTGTTAGCTGACCAACATCCACTCTTTCACTGCTGGTAACAAAATAAATTCTAATTTCTTTAAGAAAACCACTCCTTCTTTTCAGTTTGTGGGGAATTAGATCCCAGAATTATCTCCACTCATGGAATCAATTGGATTAAATTGATCCTCTGTGTATCTCATCTCCCTCAAACCTAGTCACGGGCTTTGAGACTGTCAGGTAACCCAATGAGAGTCAAAGAAATATAAGAAAATGGTTGCTGGAGCTCAGGAAAAGAGAAAGGTTTCTTCCGTCCTCTGGACCTAGTGATGTGGGAGTTGGAGACATCAGATGGTCCAAGAAACACTAGCTCGAAGGAAGATATGATAGAGCCTTTGGTACTATCATTTGTTTAAGGCCTGAATAATGTCAAACCCCAAACAAGTCTCCCTGTAGTCATCTCTGTTACAGAAGCCAAGATTTTTCCAGTTTTCCTTCAACTAATTTGAGTTGGGTTTGTGGTCACATTTGGTGCAGTCCAAATGCTATGCATGAGTCTGAGGTCACTGGCCCTCACCTAAAGAGAAGCTTCTACTTCTGAAACTTGACAACATTTTAGCACTGGACTAGGTTTGATTCAAACAAGGTATGATTGGGGATTTTCCGCAAACTGTTCATGTTTTCATTCTTCAATGATAATTGAAAAGTTAAGAAGAAGTTACAGCAAATCAAATCAGGTGCATCCTGAACTTTTATAAAAGTATTGAACCCTAAAAACAGGAGAAATGAAGCAAAACAAAATAATGAAAGAAAGCTATTAGAAAAATTATTGGGCCAACTGGGAATAAGCAGGCAAAGAAGTAGAGATATTTAGATGGTTGATTTTTTTCCCTAAGAACTAAACACGGCTAGAGTTTAGTTTAGGACTCGAGGTGAATTTCTTGTTTCCATGCCACACATGTCATTGACAAGTAAACGTTGAAACAGTTTTAGGTTGAGTACATTTCTGAGCCCAAATGCAGGGATGGAGAATGCAACTTCCTGAGGTTTTCATCATAATTCCTTGCAGAGGAGAGGGCATAAGGCTTCTCATTGTGCACTGCGTGATTCTAATGCGAGGTCATTAAATGCAGAGTCCTGGATAAGAAGGGGAGAGAAAAAGAGAGAAGCCGTGGAACCTGTCTGCTGTGGGCCTGGCGCTTTTAAGTGCACACTCCACAAGTGAGAGCCACAGCCATGTGCAGGCCACACGGTCCTCTGAGCAGCAGCCTCCTCCCCTATCAAAAGGGAATCATGAGGGTAGGCTTTTCACAGGATGACCGTGATGACAAAATAAGGATGCACAGGAAACAACTCTAAGGACAATACCTGCTCCATAAAATTCATTGAGTATTGTTATTGCTTCTGTTGTTTTTCTCCTGCCACCTCTGGCACCCAAATTGTAGAATCCACTTCAGCTGGGAGCCGCCCCGTTTACTCACTTATCTCCTTTATGCTGAAAAGTATTGAAAGTGTTTTTCAGGGTAAGCAGGTTTAGAGAGGGACAAAAGTACATACCCTTCTTCTGTGAACATTTTAAAACGTATCTGCTTTATATGAACTAGTAATTGAATACCATAGTCCTGCCCTATCCACAGTTTCACTTTTCACAGTTTTAGTTATTGGTGGTACAGTGAAATAAGAGAGACCAAATTCAGATAACCTTTTATTACAATATATTGCTATAATTGTGCAATTTTATTATTCGTTATCATTGTTAATTTCTTACTCTGCTTAATTTATACATCAAACTTTTTCATAGATTTGTAGGTATAGGAAAGAACATGGAGTATGTGGGGCTTGGTAGCATTGGGGGTTTCAGGCATACACCCAGGGTGTTAGAACGTATCCCCCAAGGATAAGGTGGGAACTATTGCTAACATTAGGCTAAGAATCTTAATCCTTACTATTTCAGTGTCATTTTAATTTTCAGACGATTGAGGTAAAAGTCATGTGAGTAAAATTTTTCAATTCATGAGATAACAGAAAAAAAAAATAATATCCCAAGATTTAAACAATGAACAGATATTGTATGTTGATATTTTGTAGGTTATATATAATCTCAGTTTGTTTGTTTTTTTCTAAATACAGTAAGAAAGTAGCCTAGGTCAATTTAAAACTAATTATCACAGAAGTTTTGACTCAATGTAGAAATTGTTAAAATTGTATTCTCTCAAAAAAACAGTTTTGATAAGGTTATCAAGTTCCCTGACTAGAAAATGTTGATTATTGACAAGATCATATTATAATGGATGTCCTTGAAGGAAAAGGGGGAACATAGTACATTAGTTTTTAAAGTTGTTTAAGATATACATGACTACAAGTTACACTTTAAAATTTTTTTTTTAATTTTAAGGTCTGGGGTACATGTGCAGGAAGTGCAGGTTTGTTACATAGGTAAACACGTGCCATGGTGGTTTGCTGCACCTATCAACTCGTCACCTAGGTATTGAGCCCAGCGTGCATTAGCTGTTCATCCTGATGTTCTCCCTCCCCCTCATCCCCCAACAGGCCCCAGTGTATGTTGTTCTTCTCCGTGTGTCCATTCTCATCATTCAGCTCCCACTTGTAAGTGAGAACATGCAGTGTTTGGTTTTCTGTTTCTGCAATAGTTTGCTGAGGATAATGGCTTCCAGCTCCATCCATGTGCCTACAAAGAACATGGTCTCATTCCTTTTCATGGCTGTATAGTGTTCCATGGTGTGTATGTGCCACATTTTCTTCATCTAGTTTATCACTGATGGGGATTTGGGTTGGTTCCATGTCTTTGCTATTGTGAATAGTGCTGCAATAAACCTACTCATGCATGTATCTTTGTAATATAATTATTTATATTCCTTTGGCTATATACCCAGTAATGAGATTGCTGGGTCAACAGAATGGGAGAAAATTTTTACAATCTATCCATCTGACAAAGCTCTAATATCAAGGATCTATAAGGAACTTAATCAAATTTATGAGAAAAACTGAACAACCCCATTTAAAAGTGGGCTAAGGAAATGAACAGACACTTCTCAAAAGAAGAAATTCATGTAGCCAACAAACATGTGAAATAAAGCTCAACATCACTGATCATTAGAGAAATTCAAATCAAAACCACAGTGAGATAGTATGTCACTCCAGTCAGAATGGCGATCATCAATAAATCAGAAAACAACAGATGCTGGTGAAGTTGCAGAGAAATAGGAACACTTTCACACTCTTGGTGAGAATGTAAATTAGTTCAACCATTGTGGAAGACGGTGTGGCTATTCCTCAAAGACATTACACTTCTTTTTCAGTCTCTGCTTTTTAAAATTTTGCTCACTTCATTATAGGCTAAAAATCTATTATGTACTAAGATGAGGTAATATTTGTGTTCTCATCTAAAGTTGTCCTGGACATTTCAAAAGTGTATAGTCTGCAGGTTTTGGCTATTAAAATGGTATGACTTTTGTGTTGGTCAGAGTTTTCCAAAGAAACGGAAACCACAGGATGTTTCCATATGTAGATGTATATGTAGAATAAGGAATTGGCGCACATGACTGTAGAGGCTAAGCCCCATGGTCTGCCATCTTCAAGCTAGAGACACAGGAAAGTCAGTGGTGTAAATTCCAGTCAGAGTCTCACAGTCTGAAAATCAGCAGAGCCAACACAAGTTTCAGTGCAAGGGCCAGAGAAGACCAGGGTCTCAGCTCAATCAGTCAGACAGAGGAGAGAGCTTGCCCTCCTCTGTTTTTTGCTCCACTGGGGCCCTCTCTGGGTTGGATGAGGGCCACCAACACTGGGGAGGCAAACCTGTTTTACTCAGTCCATCCATTCAAAGGCTAACCTCCTCAGATATGCCCTCACAGACACACTCAGGTACAATGTTTAGCTAAATATCTTGGCACCCTGTGGCCCAGTCTAATTGACACATAAAATTAACCATTACAGCTCTACAGAAAGTCTTCGTCTAAGTAGAAAAGTACAGGTATAACTGTAACACTGTTAGAGTAATTCTTTTTTTCATTATGGATTTACTATAGTGCACCCTTTTCTCAATAGAATTTAAATTTTTTCCGTATGCATATTCTATGAAAGCACAAATGTCTTTGCTAGTAAATATTCTTTAAAAACACAATCTTCTGTTTCATAGCAACCAAGATTATTGCTAAATATGTGGACATTTTGGCTTATATGGTAGTCAACAAAATACACTTCCAATAATATCCAAACAAAAAGCAAAACTAACAAAATCTCACTTTTCCTCCTGTAATTTTCTACAATAATTACAAATATAATTTCTTCCATTCAGTACATACTAATATAGTTAACAAAAATTTAAATTGTTTTTTAGTTGCAAGCTTGTCTGATGAAAATGGTACTCCATTTGAGTGCCTTTTAGTATTAGTGTTTGATGAAATAGTTTTGACATGTTTATGTATGTTTATCTCAGAGCAAGAGAATAATGATAGATGTTTCTGATTTGGTATAATTGAGAAATCTAGATTAAAATTTAATCCCCTTTTATGTTGAAATAACACAAATTATTTCATCATCTTCTTTAAAACGGCCGTTAATGATTTTCTCAAGGAAGTTAAATTTTATTCACCATATTAATTAGCTCTAGTCATTCAAATGAATATAGTAGTACTATAAAGTAATTATGTCATAAAACTCTCCCCTTGAAATGTCAATAAACCTATTTCTACTTTCCCGTCAGTATATTTGTTAATATAGATGTCACATTCTACGAGGACAAAAAGCCACAAGCAACTGTAGATTGAAGTAAGCCATTGTAACACAGAATGTTTCCATTTATGTTATTGAATAAATAGGTCTATCCAGTTTACAAGTAAGAGTAAAATACAAAATCTTTTGCAGAACAACATTCATACATTTCATTTCAAAAGATCTAAAAAATAAAGAATCCTACAAGCAAAAGCAAAACAAATTGTGATAATCGTATACCCTGCTTATGTTTGCAAGGTAAAATATATATTAAATCTAAAACGAAAACTTGTATTAAAAAATCCATGAAAAAAGAATGCACTTTTAATGCAACAGTACGGCAGTCAAGAACCACTCAAAACTCAGAATACTTGAAGGAGGTGGTTATTGAGGAAATTAAATTTCCAAAGCTTGTCCCCTGAGACCTAAGAAAGTTAGAGAAGTGGAAGGTGGTGCCATGTTTGTATCTTGGTCACAGAATGTTAAAAACCCGGGTGGGTGGGTGACTTAAATGCTCATTCTCTGCTCATGACACTAAATTGGCACAGGCCCTTCAAGAGCAGTTTGGTGGCATTAAGTGAAACTGAAGACAGACATGTAATTTTACAAACTAATCACATTTGTAGATACCTGAAGGAAGCCTCAGACTTACACTAAATGAGATGATGAGGCAAAGTGTAAAAAAAAGAAAAGAAGAAAAATATTAGAAAGCAACTTGAAAGAAAAAGAAATCTCGCTTAAAAAAAACCTATACTATCCATAAACATATATGATAAAATATAACCTTCTTGAAATAATAAAAAAGTCAAGAAAAGATAAAAGGAACATTCAGATAGCCAAGAAATAGGATTTGATGTGAAATACGAGAAGGAAATATCCTAGAATCCAGAAAGTGGAAGAAAGGAAACGAGGGGTTAGGTCAGAACTAACCCCTGAATGAAGAGAACTATCAGATTTGGGAATAGGTAATCAGCACTGAGGAAAACAGAAGAGAGTTTCCAGGATGACAATTGAGAGAAGCCCTGGGCTGGCCACTGGGAACCAGTGCTGGAGCCACCTTCAGATTGCAGCAGAGGCAGAGGCCCCAGGGGACCCAAGTAAATGTCCCTCTGGTTGCTTCTCTGTTGCAAAAATATTTTTTTTTCCCTGTGGGAAAATTTCATTCTTCCCTAAATTCTGACTGAACACATTAAAATATTGTCAACTCACTAAGTACACTGACTTAAAAAAATCAAAGTGGAACATACATTCAATTGCTTTCTGAAACAAAAGAGAACCTTTTTTTTTTTTTGAGATCTCACGTGTATGACACTGGCAACTGCCTCCTCACTTTTGTCAGATTTAATTGGAAGCTGCAGCAACAAATAGCTCCTGCATTTCAGCGACTTGCAGCCCCTGCGTGTTGTTGCTGGTGTTCTGCGGGGTGTGCTGGAGACTACAGCTCCCTACGCTCCTCCTGTCTTCTTCTTCTGGGACCAAGGCTGAATAACTGTGGTACCCTGCAGCAGCTCAGTGTGTCTGTGCCTGCCAAACGAACTGCAAAAGGAGCTGCATGCCACCAGCAAATCCTAGACACACGTCCCTAAAAAAGACTAGCAAAAATAAATAAATAAAAGATCCTTCACTACATGCACTGTTATCAGAATCAGTCTTAAGGAGCATAACAGAAGAAAATAAAAATAACTGCAATATTCACACCACAGAATACTACAAAACAGTTAACAAGTTTGTTCAGGTAGCAGAATAAATTCTCCAAAAACTTTGTGACAAAAATAGGTAAGAAATGGAATGTGCATTGTGAGACACTTAAATTTTAAAATAGGCAAAGCAACTGCAAGAAAAATTCGTGAATATGCATGTATAAAGGTAGCATAAAATATGGATAAGGTGACAGACAACAAATTAAGGGTAACTGGTTATCTCAAGAGAGGAGAAAAGGGAGTATTTCAGGGCTCCATAGGGGACCTCATATTTAGTTTAATTTCTTTGAAAAATGTGAAATGCATATGCCAAAATATGAAGACTTAAAAAAGCTGGTGGTTCATTATGTTATTCCCTATACCTTTTTTTTATTCTTCATAATAAATTCTAAAATCTCTGACACTATGTAAAATGTAAATGCCCCTCTTATTGTCATCATTGGTGCAACTTGTGCAGTCCTGGGCAAGTAACCTTCTGAGTGCCTGAAAGTAAGGCTGATTACCTGCTTCATCTACTGGCATACTGGCATAAAATGAAAACTTAAAAAAATGAACCAAAATTATGACCTCAGCAAAACTGGAGACTAAAATTAACATCCCTTCTCAAAACTCACTGTATCACCCTGTACCAAACTGACAAGTCATTGTGCTTAGATATTCATGTGAAGTATTGCTAACCAACAGTTTCCCTTATAAAACTTTCTGCCCATTGTCTATCCTCTGCATAATTCTTATCCTTCCCCAAATGTTCTCCAGGCTGAGGAAGAACACAGACACATGGGTAGTAACCGAGTTGACATCACAGCTCCAAGATTCACTTCCTGTGGCTGTCTGTGTTCTCTGACTCTGATGGTCATGCGCAGTGGGTAAGCAGGTCCTGCCCAGCAGTCCCGAATCTCAAACCACCAAGGCTAAACTCACAGGAATTTAGCAAACATGCAACAAAGGAATGTAAAGGAAACAAACACATTACACAGTCCCTGTTTGCTCTCTTCCCATTTCTCTCTCAGGAATTTCTAACAGTTTTACAAAGTGTAGCTAAAACAGGGAAAATGTACAGGCTTTTCCTAAAGCTAGGGTGGCCCAAGCCTAAGGGAAAAGAAATGTAGAATATCTGTTTGTCAGGGATCATCACAGAACCACCACAAATCAATTTGCATTTTCTTAAAGCAATAGATAATTTCACTTCCAAAAAAAAAAAAAATCCTATGCTAACCTCTGAATTTTTATTTATTTATTTTGAGCTAGGGACTCACTTTGTCACCCAGGCTGGAGTGCAGTGGCACAATCACGGCTCACTGCAGCCTCAAACTGTTCAGTTCTAGTGATTTTTCTGCCTCAGCCTCCCCAGTAGCTGGGACTACAGGTGTGTGCCTGGCTAATTTTTAAAAAAATTTTTATAGAGAAGGGGTCTCATTTTGTTGCCCAGGTTGGTCTTGAACTCCTGGCCTCAAGCAATCTTCCGGCCTCTGCCTCTCAAAGTGTTAGGACTGTAGGCATGAGCCACCATGCCTGGCTCACATGCTCATTTTAGCCGGAGATCATTAGTAATAGTGGTTATAGAGTCAAATCTGTTTTGTGATTTTAGATATTTTATTGTCTGGAAGGTAAGAATTAAAGTAGTTGATTTTTTTTTAAGTTTGCTTGTGACTATATTATGTTCCTGAGCCATGGATGTCATGCAAACCTTGCAATATCTTGCTGTGTTTGGCACTCAGTGTGGCTCTTGCTGACATGAAGTGAAGACTGCATTGGCTCTGACTTAGTCATGTGTGGAATCTGAAGTCCGACGAGTCCAGGTCCAAATCTTGGGCCACCTTTAGCCTTACCTTTGACACGTTTTCTTCACTTTCTTCCCTGGGAGAAAGCTCATTGCTAAAGACCTATGATAGCTTCAACATTTGAGTGAATATTCACGCGATAAAATGATACGGGTTATTTTAAAACAAAGGAGTACAAAATAATGTATCATTCATAACATTTTTCTATATCCATTTGTTCAAGCATGAGTTAGAATCCTGTTAAACTAAGGAAATGAAATTTCCTACAGTGTTCTCTGGCATGGAAGTAGCATTCATTATGCATCTCCTAAATTTCCTCTTTACACCACCTCCCCTAAGGAAGGAGCTTGAACTCCCATGGAGAGTTTTCATCTCTCCTCATGTTTCCCTTCTCCAAGTGGATGGCCAGTCCCAAGCCACTTTGTTTTTCCTATCTTTCTAGTTTTATCTCTTTTCCCATCCTCATTTCCACGGCGAAGCTTGTGGCAAGTATAGGGAGGTAGAAATAATTAATGCGGTGATGTGGTTTGGCTGTGTCCCTACCCAAATCTCAACTTGAATTGTATCTCCCAGAATTCCCACATGTTGTGGGAGGGACCCAGGGGGAGGTAATTGAATCATGGGGGTCGGTCTTTCCCATGCTATTCTTATGATAGTGAAAATAAATCTCATGAGATCTGATGGGTTTATCAGATGGGGTTTCTGTTTTTGCTTCTTCCTCATTTTCTCTTCCTGCCACCATGTAAGAAGTGCCTTTTGCCTCTCGCCATGATTCTGAAGCCTCCCAGCCATGTGGAACTGTAAGTCCAATTAAAACTCTTTTTCTACCCAGTCTTGGGTATGTTTTTATCAG
The DNA here is from genome assembly GCF_001698545.2 of Rhinopithecus bieti. Lineage (NCBI taxonomy): Eukaryota > Metazoa > Chordata > Mammalia > Primates > Cercopithecidae > Rhinopithecus > Rhinopithecus bieti. The sequence goes on from NW_016814144.1 coordinate 880,599, forward strand.
CAGTGTGAAAACAGACAAATACACGCTGAGACCCGTGGCCTGGCGGGGCTGGAGCGGCAGATTTTATCAGGCTCCGGGTCTAGGTACAGCTGTGATGGGCATTGTGTTACTGTCCATTTGAAAACTCAATTTAACATCTTAACCTCAGCCTAGAGGTAAGAAGTATGTTATGTTTCTTAGCGTCTACTTCTTGAATACAAGTAACAATCTGTCTTCCCTGAGCTGGGTTTGCCTTTGGAATTGCTCTGAAGTTTCAAATACAGTAAGTCACGCCAGATCTTCCCATGGCTTAAAAACGCTTTAAACATCACTTAGGATTCTTGAAGTCTTACTCATACCTCTTGATCATTTCAATAAAGTGGAGTCAAATTTCTCTGTCTCATCTAATGAAGGCTTTTCCATAGGAAGTCCTAATAAAACACGGAGTCTTTTGATCCTGAACACTCAGTCTCCATTGTATTTTCTCAATGTCTCGTTGTGTCACTTTATTTTGTTTTAGTAAGCTTATTTTTTCTTTGTTTTTCTTATTTTGTTTAAATTTTTACCATCAGACATTTGTCTGAAATCCAACCTGATTAAGATAGCAACTTTCCCAAAAATTTAAGTTTCACTGGGACCTTCGTATTTATTACCCTCATAGATAATACCACTTCTTAGCAAAGACTCATAATCCATTTGTCACAGTACTGAAAACCTTTTTTGTTTTCTGAATTTTTACTCTTTAGAGCAAGGATCTTCCAGTTTTGTATTTTTCTTTCTTAAATTCCTGAACCAGCGAAATGGAACAGCTACCACTTTTTATTTGAGTAGCACAGAGAACAGGATATACATAAACAAAGTTCGTAAAAGGAGACAGGATCCTTGGAAATGTTTCCAGCAGGTGGAGCACATCATGGCTCCAATCCATGTGCGGCTCCCCTTTATTGCTTACTAAGGATACATATTTCATATCCATTAAAAATATATTAAAATCACACATGTGACGGCAAGATTTAATGAGAGTGTCTCAAGCCAAAGAACAATACCTAGCGCCAACCTGGATATTTTCTGGGGCATAGGATTGAGAAATTTCAGGAAACCTCTGAAAAAAATACACATACAAATCCCCAAAATAAAAACTCCAGAGCACCTGGTGCTCCTCCCGGGGCCTCTGCACCTGGCCATGCCCAGGACACAGGAGAAAGTGTGGGAGAAGTGCAAGGCTCAGATCCACTCGTAATCCCTGCAAGATGCCCACACATATTCCAGGAAGATGAGAAGGTATTCATTTTAATGCAGCATTCATAGTTTAACTAAATACATGACAGAACCCACGATTCAAAAAAAAAAAAAAAAAAAAGAAAATCAAAAGCAAAACCCCATTTGTTTAAAACTGGGCAACAATTCCAGAAACTAATCAGTAAGCTCTTTCTACTCAACACACAAATTTGTCATCAACCTAATCATCGTCCTCAGCACACAATTACTAAGTCCCACATCTGCAGGATGCCGTGCCAAACACTCTTGAAAACAAGTTACTCTGTCCCCACAGGACTTGAGTCTTGAATACAGATGCATAAAGCAGGGCATTTGGATTGCACAATATGCACACACACACACAAGCATGTCCATTCACACACACTCATACACGTGCATATATGCAGACACATATATACACATCCCATGGCATACTCAACTCACAACACTCAATAATGTGGTGCCCCATATATCAGCATACGATGAAACAAATTGTGCACACATACATATACATGCACACACTCGTGCACACACACACACAATCTAGTTATTAAATATATGTATTGCAACCAACTGGGACACCCTCAGCTCTACTGAACAAAGAGGAACTTTATTGTATGCCATTGTATTGCATAATGTTTATGAATTAAAAGCAAAAGCCTTAGTGTGCTTGGCAGACAGCATAGATGCATACATCCTGTTTTCCTTCTTAGAGGAACAAATTGTATTTTAACTGCTTAGAAAATCATTACATGTAGTACTCTCACATAGAGTCTTTTAGTTATGCAATAAATACTTGTTGAATATAAACGATTACTTTCTAATCTATCTGTATTGTGAGAATGATTATTTCTTCTATTTCTATATTAGCTGTTATTAAGAAGATCCACGCCTAAGTTCTTCTTTGCTGTCAATCTCTAGAACCCAATAGTCTGGTACTCCCTCAGATGAATCTATAACTTATTAAAAAGCTCCTATGAGGAAAAACACGAATTCTATTATTTGCTGCCATTTACTAGTCTACCACTGGGGTATAATGGAAACACAGGTGTTAAGTGCCACCTCAAAAGCAATCATCTATGTACATAAACTGACTCCCTTTTACTCTGTTGGCTGCTAAGGGAAAGTACCTGACATGCCATAATTAACATTTGGCTGATGCTGCTGGAATTCACAGAATTTTAGTGTTTCTTGTTCCTCCTCAGCTTGCTGAAGCCTCAGAGCCTTCACCCACAGTGTTTCTGCCTGAAACACACTTCCTGAAGGTGGTTGCATGGACTACTTCCTTGCTTTATTTAAATCTCTGCTTAAAAGCTTATTGCCACCACCACCAAGCTTCCCCACCAAGTCATCTCTCTCACTTTTGCCAACCCATCAACCTTTCGAGTGTTCGTTTACTGCTTCTCTCAGCCAACTAGAATATCAACTACAGGAAGGCAAAATATGTCTACATTTGGTCACTTCTGTGCTCCCAATGTCTAGACCAGGGCCTAGCACATATTTATCCTAGCTAAATAAAGATTTCTTGAATTAAGAAATGTCTCACAAAATACATTGAGTTAAATGTCTCACTAGATACATATTTTTTTAAAAATTAAATGTGACATTCATTCTTCTGCATAATCTGTTTGTTTGTTTGTTTGTTTGTTTGTTGAGACAGGGTTTTGCCTTGTCACCCAGGCTGGAGTATAGTAGTATGATCACAGCTCATTGCAGCCTTCACCTTTCAGACTCAAGTAATCATCTCACCTCAACCTCCTGAGTAACTGGGACTACAGGAACTCGTTACCACACCCACCTAATTTCTTACATATGTAGAGTTAGGGTCTAACTTTGTTGCCCAAGCTGGTCTTGAGCTCCTGAGCTCAAGCGATGCTCCTGCCTCAGCCTCCCAAAGTGCTGGGATTACAGGCATGAACCACCTTGCCTGGTCCGTTCCGCATATTCTATCACGCACCTTTGCCAAATGGTGAAAGGTTATGAGGAACTTGTTCCATTCACATCTGCTTTCTGCATCCCCCAATCCCAGAAAAAGCTAGGAAGCAGACGTTCCAGTGCCCGATCTCCAGGGAAATGTCCTCACCAGGCTTCACTCCCTGGGCAACCACCTGAGCTCCTCAGGGTTTACTGAGGGTGCTTGTGCTTTTACCAGCTCCACCTGGGGAAGTAAATCTCCTTGAGCTAAAAAAGGACCACACTCTTCATAATGCATGCTCCTGTCCTAATGGTCTTGCCCAGGCACCCTGGGAAAGCTTTTAGGCATCTCAAAAATTGGCCATCAGGCACTGCCACAGTTCACTCTTCACAGGTACATACCCTCATAAATTCCTGCAGCCACCAGCCCTGCTGGCCTTAGCCAAGAAGCTGAGGGTCAGCAGAGACAATGACGCAGCTTGTGGAAATGGGGACGTGAGAATTCGGTCAAGAGAGGCAGGATCTTCTTCTTTGGGAGCAAGGTTCTCATACCCCCAGCAGCCAGCAGCACCTGCCTTCCCTGTGGGCCATGATGGCAGCCAAGGTGTGGCGGTGAAGGGTGCAAATGAAGCTGCTGTTTCCACAGAGAGTGTGACGTACTGGAGGAAACCAATGTTCACATAAACAAAGGATACATAATTACAGATAAGGGAATAAACAGAGGAGATATAAAACATGTATCCCAGGCTGGAGGCAGTGCCCCCAATCCCAGGGACCCTATGCTTGGGATCCTGGGGGGCCCTGGACTTGAAACAAATGCTAGGTCCCTGAGTGGGCTGTCTTTGTAGGAAGGGGGTTGGAGGTGGCTTTGGAGCTGCCATTTGTCTTGCCTCAGACTTCCCCGAGGTACACGTTGAGATGAGGATTCACCTGTAAGCAATTGATTAAAGAGCTGCTTCCAGGAGAAGCCAGTCTGGCAATGCAAGGGTCAAGAGAGGGAAGCAGAGGACGCCAGGTGAGGACAGCTTCTCAGGGGGTCTCAGCCTCATTCTGTTGCTCACGATGCTTGCTGATGATGCTACCTCTGCAGTTTGCTGTGGAGGGAAGGGAGCTGCGCTTCACACACTCACCTGGCAGGCATTGCCCTTGTGGGAGGCCTACAAGCCCTAGGAAGATGCCCTGAGCCAGGATGCAACTGCCCGGAAGCTGAGCAGAGCCCACAGAGCTGGTCAAGGGGTCTGTGGGAGGTTAGGCGGAGCCCCAGCAATGCTAGAAGGAGCCAGCTCGCGGCGACCAGCCCCAGGGAGTGGCCATCTCAGGCTGAAGAAACGGAGGGAGCCTGTGTCCTAAGGCTGGCAGGAAGCCAGTGGGGTCTAGGGTGGGAGCTTAGTGACCTGGGGCGGGTGGGGGCAGTCATGGCGTAGGGGCTGGGAGAGGCAGGCTGTAGCTGGGAATTTAGATTTGGTTCTAAGTGTGACGCCAGCCCAGGAGCTGGGAGAGGCAGGCTGTAACTGGGAATTTAGATTTGGTTCTAAGTGTGACGCCAGCCCTTTGGAAGGCCTAAAATATTTGCATTTTAGTTTTAAATCACTTTGGCTACTATAGGAAAGATAGTTTGCAAGAGGGCAAAGGTGAATGTTGGGAAATACCAATCATACACACAGTACTTAAAATAGCTCAAACCTTTTATTTTTATATGCACCTGGATGTAATTAGGAATCAAGACGTGGCAATATATGACAATTTAGGTACTTTAAATGCCCATATAGCTATCATTTGTCTATACAGCTATCATTTATCATCTATCATCTATCTACCAATCTACACACCCTCACACACACACAAATACACACATTGTTTTATTCTGATAGTTATCTATGGCATTCCACTTTAAACCAAACTAAATTTACATTTCAAATTAAAGGAGACAAATAAGAACATCTTTGTTTCTCAAATGCTAGCCATCTCAGACATACCCTGTCACAGAATACATAGATAACCTTTTATAAACATTTTGATTTAATATCTCTTGCAATTCAAATGGCCCAGAGATTGTGTAATCAGACTCATAAACACCAAATAACTTATTTTCTAAAAATTCTAGAAAATAGCTCACTAAAGCTCCATCGAAGATTAAGCTAAATTACATTATTAAAACAAGCTGACTTCCATTACAGCTTAATGTTTGGAAATAAAGAAATATATAACTACACATTATCTGTGTTCTCTAAAAGGAAAATAAATGTGTGTGTGTGTTCATATTTTTCTATGGAAATATGGAAATCTTTGAGTTAACTGTTGCTCCTTCTTGTCTGCCATATCCCAGATCATTTTGACAGGAGTCCCCGTCTCTCTTGAGGTCTGCTGCCACCCGTTATATGAAAAAGGTCAGAAGATGTTCCCATGACACATACTCTCTGATAGTCATCTGTGATGGGCTGGACATCACTACTGCTGGTCATCTGTGATGGGCCGGACATCACTACTGCTTTGTGATATATGTCCATTACAAATATTGTGTCACATCAAATATTCACAGCTAGGGAGTATTTAATTGCTTTAATTAGTACCAAATTATATGCAAACATTATTTTTAACATTGTTGAACATTATACCCTTCTCCTACTATTTATCTTCTATACCTCTTTATTTAACAGGTTTCTGTCTTATAGTTAATATTCTTATTCTGCATTTAAAGTATGTGTATCTATTTTAAAACCAGAGACATTTGTACTAGTCTGCTTTCTTAAAGATTACAGTATGGGTTGATATTCTTATGGGATTGAAATAAAGGCCGGGTGTGGTGGTTCATGCCTGTAATCCCAGCACATTGGGAGGCCGAGGTGAGTGGGTCACCTAAGGCCAGTTCGAGACCAGTTTGGTTAAGATGGTGAAACCCCACCTCTATTAAAAATACAAAAATTAACCAGGTGTGGTAGCGTGTGCCTGTAATCCCAGCTACTCGGGAGGCTGAGGCAGGAGAATCACTTGAATACAGGAGGTGGAGGTTGCAGTGAGCTGACATCATGCCACTGCACTCCAGCCTGGGCTACAGAGTGAGACTCCATCTCAAAAAACAAAAACCAAAAGAAAGAAAGAAAGAAAGAAAGAAAGAAAGAAAGAAAGAAAGAAAGAAAGAAAGAAAGAAAAACCCGTCATTTCTTCTGCCATAGTTTTCAAAAGTTGCTTAAGTCTTTAACTTCAACAAAAATAGATTCTAAAGAGAAAAAAAAGTACCAACGACTGCCTTATAAGCAGCCATTCTTGGTTTCATCCCATGCATGTAAAGCTGCACCTTGACAGATTTCCAACCTTCTTCTGAACTGGAAGCATGCCTGTTGCATTTGAAAATAGAACTCATGCAAATAAAGATTTAAATCTCTCCAAAGTGGCCCTCTTCCCTTAAATCCTTACGTCTGCTAGATTGTACTTTTTCTATACAGACAAAAATAGACAACCTTTCCAAGGTGTGATGATCACAGCCCCAAAATGAAAATGTAGGAAACTAACTCAGTCCTACATTCTAGTAATAGCAACCATCCCCATCCTCTTCACTCTTTATTTTGTCAGAGAATTTTTTAAGTCTTTTAAAATTACAGTAGATTTAAATTTTCTATTTTATTTCCTTAATTATCTTTTCTTCTTACGATTTAAAATCTGGTTTTGTCAAAAAATGTTTAATTGAAACTTTTCGGAAAGCACACTTGTTACTGAAAAATTAATCAGCAAAATCAGTGAGTGAATTTTAATGATGATTACTATTTTAATGGGTGAATATTTTTAGCTCTATCTTGAATGCAGAAATGCTCTCTGACTTGGGGAGATTTAAAGTGAGTACAAACTGCGTTATGCCATATCTAACAAGCACAGATAGCGCATTATCTTAATTCAAATTAGAAAGATATTTATAGGATAGACGAAGATGCTGCAATATAGGTAATGAATAAATGATGCCAGAGGAGCTGAAATCCTGCTAAGTGGGTGATGACACTGCCCCTGCCCTGGCTGTAGCCAGTTAACTGTCCTGCTGAAAACTGCAGTAATTTTACTTATCCCATTTTTCTTGTTTTATGAAGAAAAAAAAATCTGTCAATTCAGGTTAGAGCTGTAAACTACTGTATTATACCTGGTGGAATATGTTTATGACTTTCATTAATCAAAAATGAGTGCTGTGTGTCCACTATGTAGTTGGAGTAGAGAATGGAATTTTCCATAGCACATCATGTTATGAATTGCTATGACTCATAATATGTTCCTATAAATAAGCCCTCCATGAAATGTGTAATACTTGCCGTGTGGAATATCTGCACCGATAGTTTTTGACCTCAGTATCTGTTACGTGAACTACATTTTCTGTCTTTTGTTTTCACAGTTGAAACATTTGATGAAACCATAATATTTACTGCTGCACATTTGCTCACTGTCGGTGTAATATATTTCGAAGCAGCCTCCTGCTATGATGGCGAGGGGAAGGGAGCCACCAGGAAGGCAACGTGTCAAGGTTTATTCGGTGTGTCAGCTAAAAAGGGCAACAAGCAACTCACTTGTTTCTAGAATACCCTTGAGTGAAGTGAATTACACTGAAACTTGTTTTCAAATAAAGAAATTGCTGCTTGAGAAAGCAACCTCATGGCACTGGGGATAAAGACTAACAAATAATAATAATAGTCATGATGACAACCATGACAATAACAGCCAGGTGGCTGTGCTTACTTGCTCCCAGGTGTCTTACTGCAGTGGCCATACTATCTCTTTGGGGCGTTCACCATTGTCAAGGATAATGATCCCTGTGAGAGAAGGCATCTCTCTCTTCCCATTCAGCCCTTTTCCTCACCCTGAAGACTGTGGATAAATAAACAATTAGAACTTTTGACTCCAGTAGCAACTGGCCTAAAACTAAAAATATTTCATATTTGGCAACTGGTGTCCATCAAACTGTGGAAGACAAAGAGATGCATCCACTGTTTACCATTCTACCCCCAGCCCAGAGACAGTCCCTGGAATAAACCCAGTGGATCCCAGTCTTCCCTCCTGTCACAAAAAGGAATAAAATTAAATTGGAAAGAAGGATTTTTCTTTCTCTGAGAAATGATTTTTGTTAATGATGCCCCTAGTGAAAATGTTTACTTAACCTTTGATAATAAATGAAATAACCACCTTATCAGATAGATACCCAATTCTATTTTTAGGTTGAAGATTTTAAATCTTCAAAAGCATCCAACCATCTGCAGAAGATACCATACAGCCACTGCTCTGAAGGGGTTCTTTTTACATGCCTAGGATCACACCATCGTATCCACTAGATGTTATATATACCACACACCAACACACTCACATCCACCTGCGTGGACCTCCTTTCCCATCACTTGAAAGATAAAGCTTACTTTCATTCACCTTAAAAGGGAGATTTTATTCTTTCTAAATATGTACCTAGCAGCAAATTGTTATTTCTGTATGTCAGAATGGGACTTTGGTAGATTTCAGTCTTTGTGAAACTAAACAGGAAGGAATGTAAGGCCAGGGGCTGTGGCTCACATCTGTAATCCCAGCATTTTGGGAGGCCAAAGCAGGAGAATCACTTGAGGCCAGGAGCTTGAGACCAGCCTGGGCAATACGGTGAGACTCTCATCTCTACAAAAAAGGTAAAACAAACAAACAAACAACAACAACAACAAAACCAGTGCATTGTGGTGGCATGCACTTGCAGTCCCAGCTACGGAGCCTGGTACTTGAGCCCAGGAGGTCAAGGTTATAGTGAACCATGATTGTGCCACTGCATTCCATGCTGGGCGATAGAGTGAAATTATCTCAAAAAAAAAAAAAAAGAATAAGAAATATAATGACTTTTCTCCCTTCTCATTCCCATATAAAGGCATGTTTTTGTCCAGCACGACAGAAACAAACATTAATAGAAAATAAAGTGAGATTCTATGATCATTCTTACTGAGATCTCATGTGTTTGACTTTTCTTGTACACCTTTTATATGCGAGCATTGTCAAAAACAAAAGAACATAAATATTTACACAATAAAAAATCCTCTCACCTTAGAAAAGTCTATTGTGAAAAATATAGACAACCGGCCACTCACCTCGCACCCTGAAGTCTTTGATAAAACACTGCATTTGCATGATTTCATTCTCTTCCTTCTATTTTCCAGTTCTCTCATAAGATTTTCACCTAGGGAAGTCATAATTTGCTGAAACTCACTTGTGGTTCTAAAGATCTTCCTCAAGGTTTTGACCTTGGGCTCTGCTAGACACTGCTCATATGATCAGGTCATCAGAATCAAGTCCTCATCCATCCCAGCGCCACACCCAATCTACTGAGCATGGTATCATAGAGACGCTCTCATTATTACAATTTCTAGACGTTTATCTGCCTTCTTTTTTTGAATTCCTCATGTTGCCTCTCCTTCTCAATTGCATTAAGTTTGTGCTCGGACATTTTTTCTTTCCTTAGATTTTATCTGTACATTTCCATCTTAGGTCGAGTTCTCCCAGAAGCAGACTTTGAGATGAGGGTTTGGGTGCAAGTGTTTTGTGAAATAAATTCTTCCAGGAGAAGCCAACTGGCCAGAAAGTGAGGACACTCAGCAGCAGAAGGTTCAGGCACAACCACAGACTCAGCCTGAGCCTTCAGGGAGACCAGGACAGCAAGTCACACTGTGGTTAGCTCCTCCTGGAGTCAGAGCTGAGTTCTAGGAGGGAAGCGGGAGAACAGCCCTCCTGGAGGAGGTGATCCTCTGATGAAGGCCCTTTAGCAGCAGACCACAGGGCAGAAAATGCACACATTGCTGGTGGAATCTGAGGGCAGGATGGGTGAGAGCAGTACCTGCTACAGCTCTGCTCTTCCAGGTTCCCAAGTTGACTGATTCATTCGTTCACTTTCTACCCACTTATTAAATCAATGCCTTCGTGATAGTGTAGTTGACTGTGTACAGCAGTGATGTGTGAGAACTCTTTCAGAGTATCTCACATTTAACACATGTCATTCATGAGGGACACTTGAGTTTGCAGAACCTTTTAAATGAAGATTTGCCTCCAGAAATGTGTAATGACAATTGGAAAAATAAGGGAAGAAAGGCAGAAAAGTTATCCTGTTTATATTACCTTAGCCACACCACTATAATAAATTAATGCCACAAATTAAAGTTGAATTTGAGTACTTTCTCTAAAACAAAAGGAAAAAAACATAAATAGCTGGTCATAGGTTTTTATAATTCGGTATTTGTGGTTAACTTAATAACTCTTATTCAGGAGATGCAAGAAAATGAGTAAGAACTTAACATTTTTTGAAAATTATCTGAGTTAGAATATAGAAATCACCTATTTTATTTCCACAATTATTGTTGTGGTTAAATTATGCTCTTGGTTTACTGATGAACAAACTAAGGTCTAAGTAAAATACTTGTGCAAAGTCGCTTAGCTGGCAAGAGATGAGCTGAGATTCAAATACGGATTTTCCTACTTTTAAAATGGCAGCTGCACTTTTAAATTTATATTATTTCCATCATAAATAACAAATGGGAAGGAAAATAGACATTGAGAGACAGAAAAAAGACTACCTAGAAACTGAGTCTTTGAAATCTGTTATTTCATCCCTCATTTACTAAAAAATTTAACCAGAGACCTAAAACTATCTTTATTTCTGTGGAATATTTAAATGATATTAGACTCTCCATTTAAAATAATGTGTTTTTACTATAAACTATGACAAACATTAAGTCATGACTGAAAATTGCATTACACAGTTACAAGTTGCCTACATTTCCATTCACTTGCACATTCCTTCAAGAAATTATTAGGCATTTACTATGATTTCTGGGGACTTGGGATAAAAAGATGATTAAGCATAACCTCTAGCATCAAAGGAGCTTATTATCTCATAATTGGAGTCAAAGAAGTTCATAAAATGCTGTAGGATCAGATGAAAGATGTGCTTTGTACCATAGGAACATAAACAGTAGAATGGCCAATTCCACATGGAAGGCCCAGGAAGGGCTTCATAAAGAAGATTCTGTTGAATCAAATACTTTAAAATTAATAGGTTGACTTCAGCTACAGAGAGGAAAAAGAGGAAACTCTGGGGAAAGGGAACCAGAAAAAGTAAATCAACAAAACTCAAATGTGTGCATCAGCATGGTTTTGTAACCTAAGTGGAAATTCCTGTGAACTGGGATATCTGGAAGCATATTCAAAGAAAAAACAGGCCACCTAAATATATAAGTTAAGGACTTTAATTAGTTATAAAACATTTGAGAAACTGTCCAAAGATAAGATGACCATATTTTCTTTTTTGTGTTTATTAAACTTTTCAATGAAGAAAAAAATACCTACAGAAAAGGCAACACATTCTGTGAATGGTTTGATGAATCGTCACAAAGGGAACACCCCTGCATAACCACCACCCAGGTCAACAGAGAAACCTGTAGCATGTCAACCCCAGGTCTTCAGAGAGAATAATTTTCCATGCATTGCGAAACTACCCCATCCTCTCCTCTAGTGTAGAATGTCATTGCCATTCCCAGCTCCTTCATTCTGTGCTCTGCAACCTTCACCTACTTTGTTCCTCTGTCTCTGCTTTCTTTAGTTTTCTACACTTACAATGCTCCATATTCACTTAAGTAGAGATTGATAGATACTTAAAATCCTCAGTTGACCCCTCTTTTCTGAGCATACAGTTACACCAAGTCTCCCTAACTCCCTCTAAAATAGAGGCGGTCGTGTGAGTAAATTCCTACCAAAGGAATAGGAGCTGATACGATAGGTATCACTTGGGTTACTCCTCTACAGACAATGGCTTTCTATGTTCCTTTACCAACTTCACCAACAACACGTACAAGACAGGGCAGAGCCATGATGAACAAAATGAGGTCCCTGAGTGATCATGTGGAGGGGAACTTCCTGCCAACCAGGAATGCAGCCTGAAATTTTTCATGAGGAAGAATAAATCTCTTATTGTAGGAAGCCACTGGAACGTTGGTGTACGTTTGTTACAGCAGCCAGTGTCACGCACATACCAGCCAGCGTCAAACCCAACGGGCAGGAAGCATTCACCCTGTAGAAAAAAAAACTGCATTCATGTGAGGGATTTTAATTTGCATGCATGATGGACATATAGACTGTTGGGAGAAAGGGGAGGGAATTAATGACACAGGCTCTGAGAGGGAGGAGACAAGATGAAAGCAGTTTGCAGAAACGTGAGCTCATGCATGTCCTCTGTCACTGTGAAGTCTTAGCTTATTGCTGGAGCAAGAGGGACAACGACAATCACTGGATAGGAAAGAGATACGATGGCATTGTGTTTCCAAATGATCACCGTATATACAACTAGACTAGAAGGTGGAGGCAACGAGAGCTGCCTCTAATCTCTTCTCAAACCAGGCTCTGAGATCATGAGCTGAGACAGTAGCAAAAGATAAGTGGATGGGTGGGAGAGAGGGGTAAAAGAGTCATCACTCATGGAAAGAGAATTCACCAGATCTGGTTGTAAGTGAAAAGAAAATGGAAGGCAAAACGCAGAGAAAACATGTTCAGTGGTTGATTGGATGTGGAGAGAGGGAGGGAAGGATGAACAGGTGGAGCACTGGATATTATCAGGGCAAGGAATCAACACTGTGTGACGCTGCAACATAGGATGCATTTATCAAAATCCATAGAACGTGTAACACAAAGCGGACCCCAGCGTCAACTATGGACTTTAGTTAATAATGACATATCATCGATAATATTGGCTCATCCATTGTAACAAATATTCCACATTAGTGGAAGGAGTTCATTATAGTGGAGGCTGGAGCAGGAGAGAGGAAGTGTCTGGGAACCCTGAATACTTTCCATTCCAGTTTCCTGTAAATCTAAACCTGCTCTAATAAATAAAAGCTAATAACTAGGGAAACAAATGGATGCTTACATGTTGTAATTGGGATACGTGTTTTAGGATATGACTGTACATTCCTAACTTGGTTTATGTCTTCCTTTGTGTAGATCTGAAGTCATGCTGGTTCTGGAGAGTGGGAAGAGGGGGCCCTTCTCATGTTACTTCGCTGCATCATCACTTATAAGATTAGAACTTGCCATCATTGCTTAATCATTCAACCACTAGCTTTAAACACTTTAAGCTAAGTTTTAAAAAAACACCACAAGTTCAGTTTTAAAAAATTGTTTTCCATTTTACAGTTACTCAAACAAAAGCAATGAAAATTTGAGTGACTTAATTTTGATCTCCTTCCAAGGGTGAGCAGAGGCTGACAATGAAGTCATTCCTCAACTCCAGACTTTCCCTGTTGTGGGATCAAGCTGGGGCTTCAGGCCAGGAGGAAGGACTCACTGATTCGAGTTTCTGTGTGTCCCACTTGACCGCCTGGCTTCATGAAGGCCAGACATTGAGAGCCACAGAGTCAGTGGCCCTGAAAACACAGGCCACTTGATATTTCCTCCTTTGATTTTCCGTAGCTACTGACAGAAGAGAATTCAAGCCTCCAGCACCACCTTCAGAAGGTACCGCTGGAGTGAGCCACTCCAGACCACAGCCCCAGATCCAGTTTCAGACAAATGTTTTCCCTCTGTAACCAGGGCTGCAGATCCCAGGGCTGAGGAAGATGAAACGTGATCGCTAGTCTACAGGATGCACATCTAGGAACAGCTTCTCTCAGCATCCTATTCCTGCCCGAGACATGAGCCTCTCTCAGCTGCACATGGGTGGGTTAGCCAGCCTGGGGATCCTCGAACCCAAGAAGGGACACAAATGGGTCATCAGGACCTGCCCTTCCACTGAACTGGGGCCACAGGCTCTCGAGTTGTGTGTGGGATGGCACCAGAATTGGGAGGGTCTTTACTGAAGGGACACGGGCAAATCCACGTGGAAGACAGGTTCCAAAAAGATTCTTCCACTTCGGGTGAGAGAAACGCATCAAGGTTCAGAACAGGGTCTCTCCACCTGCCAGGTGACTATCTGTTTTTTCTTTTGTTTTGTTTTTTGAAATGGCGTCTTGCTCCTGTTGCGCAGGCTGGAGTGCAATGGCGCAATCTAGGCTCACTGCAACCTCCACCTCCCAGGTTTAAGCAATTCTCCTTCCTGAGCCTCACGAGTAGTTGGGATTACAGGCTTGCACCACCATGCCTGGCTAATTTTTGTATTTTTAGTAGAGATGGGGTTTCGTCATGTTGGCCAGGCTGAGGTCAGGTCTAACTCCTGACCTCAGGTGATCCACCTGCCTCAGCCTCCCAAACCAAAGTGCTGGGATTATAGGCATGAGCCACTACATCTGGCCCCCAGGTGACTATTAATACTTTTAGGTCTTATCATTCTTTGTCGTGGAGGGCTGCCCTCTTCATTGTAGGATGTTTAGCAGCATCCCTGGCCCTGACCCACTAGATACCAGCAGCAATATCCCAGTTGAGATCATCAAAAAAAATCTCCAGACATTGCCAGATGTTCCCTGGTGAGGATTTAAGGGTCACAAAAATCACCCCACTGCAAGAACGACTGGTATAGGAGATGCCCCTAATGTTACAGGGACTGGTATTGGACAGGACAATAACTCTTACCTACTTTTCAACTTTTTAACTAGTTGCTGCAATGCAGCACCCAAAGAAATAATCCACTGGATTCATATTTCAGTAAATTATCTCTCCATTTTCAAAGAAAATGAGGGCTGAGAGCTGTCTATGCATCCATTGAACACAGAGCAGGTGAGGTTGAGTTTTAGCAAGCGATTCCACCAACAGAGCCTCCCAAGGTACTAAATCCCACAACAGAGAGGCTGGTTCTAACACAAAATATGTCTTCATGGGGAAAATTGCATCAGAATAGCTCATATAAAAAGGCCAAACTGCATGATTCATTTTGGAAGAGTATTTCTAAAAGTAAGCCCTATTTTAAAATTCACATTTTATTTTATCCGGGACTCTGATAGTTCCACTAGAGATCAATGATTCCTTCTCAGAGGGGAAGTAAGAAGCAGTTGAATCTTGGTCTTCTATTGCTTGAAACCATTCCACCTCTGTGAACTCATTTCATATTTTAAGCTCCAAAAAAAGACTAAAGAATTTAACAAACTCCCATGTGACCACATATTGCTAACAGAACAACTTATAATTTTTAAAATGTCCCCTTTCTGAAAAGATATTTAGTATCATCTGCCACTGGATAGATTTCAGTGCAGTTCCATCCCAATTTTGATCTCATCCAAAGCATTCATAGGTGTGTATTAATTTATCTAAAATATTATTATTGAGACTACTTTGTTACTGAAATTATCCTAAGCATTGGGAATGATTCTTCAGCTAAAAGGCATGACAAAGCCTGCATAAGACTGACAGTTCCATAGAAGATACATTCAGCTAACTGGAAACTGAAATCTTATGCTACAAGGGCTATGGTGGGGAATGCAGGGTGCTTCTGTGTGGAAAGCATATAACCTAGACCCAGGGCCATGCAAGGATCCCTGTGGGCATAAGAAAACCCTGGCAAGATAACGGCAAGGAAGATCGTGCTACACAGAGGCACATGCAGGTCCCACATCATGAAGGAATTGCTACTCTGTGGTCTCACACGTAACTACAGGACTGGCATGCCTGGCGTATTAGCCTGGAAGATTCACCCCGGTCCTAGGGGAAACACAGAAGGGAGGAGCATGTTCCATGAGGATGGTGGTGAGAATGACCCCTCCTGGCTCAGGGGCAGGCGAGTCCCTTTTCCCTCACATGCTTCACAGCCCTTCAGATTGGACTCAAAGTCTCTCCTCCTGGAAGCCTCCACTCCAGCTTTGATTTCTCATTTCTCCAGTTGGTTCTGACATTCCAGAAGGTCCTAAGTAGGCTTCCTGTTAGAGTTCTAGAACCCTAACTGCCAATACTATTCAAATAGGCACTTATTATATATTTTATTATGTATGTGTTTCCCGTACAAATTCTTTTGACTTTTTAGAAAAAAATATTGAATAAATTCTTTAGGCATGGAGAATGCCTACCATAAGATTTGTTATGTTGTTTTGTTTTGTACCCTTGCCTTGTGAGCCTTACTCAGTTCTACAAATAAGTGGCATTTAGATCTGCAAAGAAGTGACTCAAGCAAGTGTAAAACAAGAAACAGAGAAGCACATATGAGTAGGAAAAAAAAAAAAAAAACTACTCTAACAAATTGACCTCAAATGCAATGGTTCATACCACATAGAAGTTTTCTTTTCTGACCAATGGTAGTACAGGTGGATAGGTAGGTCCATCCAGAAGGTATCAAATCCAGAACCAGGTGACCTGGGCAGCTCACCATCCTCAAAACGCGTTATCCTGAGATGCTCCAATCTTTGCAACTTACATCTAGCAGGAAGGAAAGAGGTCTTTTAGATTCAAGTTGAGCATATCATGGGTGCTCATAGTCTCCTGATGAGAACTGGATCCCATGGTCATGAGGGAGCTGGGAATTATAGTCTTCCTGGACACCTCTGACCAGGAAGAATGAGGAACTGATGTGTGCAGAGAAATGAGTGTCTCCTCCACCAAGCTCACCTCTTTGATACTCTCAAGCCTATTTGCTAGCTCCCATCAATCCATTATAGGCCCTCCCTTTTGCATCTCTACCATAGGTAGAAGTACGGAAAACATTCTAAGAAAATGCTAGTTCCAAAACTGTCTAACAATAATTATCTGGGATTTGTGTATCTGCAATAGAACAGAAAACTACTCCACTATCCCTGTACCCCCACCATCGAGCATAGAAAAACAATGGTTTAACTTTTTGAGCTAAAATAAAAGAATCATGATGAAAGAGCTATTTACAAATATGACATTCTTTTATGTGCTTTTAGATAAAAGACATTTATCAGCAATGGTATCTAAAAAACTGCAAAAGTAATTTATTGCTGAGCAGGGACAATGCACGTTAAATTAATTTTTAATTTTAGGACTTTCAAAATATGACAAAGGAAGAACAACAGAAAACTCACATAACACAATTAAAAGTAGGTAAAGGACTTGAATAGATAACTCCCTAAATAAGGCATAAAATAAGCCAATAAACCCATGAAAACTTGTTCAACAACACTAATCACTACGGAAATTCAAATTAACACCACAGTGAGATATTGCCTCACATGCATTAGGATGACTAGTATTAAAAACAAAAACAGAAAATAAGACAGAAAGTAACATGAGTTGGCCAGGTGTAAAGCCACTGGAAATCTTGCGTGCTGTTGGTGGGAACATAAAGTAATGACGTAGCCACTATGAGAAACTGTATGGTGGTTCCTGAGGAGTTAAAAATAGAATTATTATATCATTCAGCAATTCCACTTATGGGCATATATACTTGAAAGAAGTGAAAACAGAATATTGAAGAGATTGTTATACACCCATAATCATAGCAACATTATTCACAATAGCCAAGAAGTGGAAGCTACCCAAGTGGTCTTCGGTCCCTCCCGAGAAATGAATACACACAATGTGGTGTCTACATACCATAGAGTATTACTTGGCCTCCAAAAGGGAGGAACTGTTGACACATACTACACAGATATTTAAAGACCGAGGTGTAGAACCTGTGGGGAAGTACAGCAACACAGGCCAAGGAAGACAAAAGACTGAGTGGGACCAAATGGCAATGAGTCTCTACCCTGAGGATATGATATTTGAACTCAGGTTTGAAGAGTGAGCAGCAGTTAGCCAGAGAAAAAGGGACTCTTGGGGATGTGGCAGTGGGAGTGAGACCGAGATCTTATGTACAAAAGTCGCTGGCAGGATAAAAATTGGCACATTGTAGGACCCAATGTCTCTGAAACACAAAAAGCAGAGGGACAGCAGAGGGACACAGCCATATGAGACAAGAGGTAGCCCACGGAGAGGTCATGAGTAGGCTTTTGCTTTTTAAGAGGCAAGGGAGAGGCCAGGCATAGTGGCTCATGCCTATAATCCCAGCACTTTGGGAGGCCGAGGCTGGTGGATCACTTGAGGTCAGGTGTTCGAGACCAGCCTGGCCAATATGGTGAAACCCTGTCTCTCTTAAAAATACAAAAATTAGCCAGGCATGGTTTTGGGCACCTATAATCCCAGCTACTCCGGCGGCTGAGGCAGGAGCGCCGCTTGAACCCGGGAGGCGGAGATTGCAGTGAGCTGAGACTGTGCTACTGCATTCCAGCCTGGGTGACAGAACGAGGCTGTCTTAAGAAAAAAGAAAAAAAGGAAAGGAGGAAACAAAAACAGAAGGATTTTGGAATAGTGGAGAGGGTCATGTAAAACCATTTTTATCTTGAAAAACCCTTCTGGCTGCAGCATGGAGATGTTCTTAGAGGTCTCTTAGAATGGGTGCAAAGATAACAGCTAATAGGTTTCTCAGTATCTGGGGCAAGAGATGATGGCAGGTTGGTCCAAGGTATAGTAACTGAGATGGGAATGACCCAGTGGCATCACGGGGAGATTGTAGGTGTGCAGTAGGATATGGGTTTTCCAATTTCAGCAGAGCTGTAATGCTACTTTGATATTTTAGGGTTTCATTGCTGTTGAGTTGACAATGGGAATCGTGGGAGTGAATAGGAAGAGAATCTAGAGTGAATATGAAGACGATCTGCACTTAAGTAACTCCAACACAGATTGATCTATGTTTAGAGGTGACACTGAAAAAAAAAAAAAAGATTGAGAAGGCTAAGTCACTGATATCAGACAAAAATCAGTGGTCATCTACTTGAAACTGAAAACATAAGTGTTTCACAAAATGGGGAGTGATCAGTAGTACAAATGCTCTTGCACAGTTAAGGAAGATGCATGCAAGTTGTCATCAGATTTGCTGGCCTGGGAATCATTGGTGGCCAGGAATGTATCAGTGGAGTGAAGGGGGTGGCAGTCAGGCTGAGGGATTAAGACATGGGAAGTTGGTCAGCAAACAGTGGCAAAATATAGTCTATATTCTTTTTTTTTTTTTTTGAGGCGGAGTCTCGCTCTGTCGCCCGGTCTGGAGTGCAGTGGCCAGATCTCAGCTCACTGCAAGCTCCGCCTCCCGGGTTTACGCCATTCTCCTGCCTCAGCCTCCCGAGTAGCTGGGACTACAGGCGCCCGCCACCTCGCCCGGCTAGTTTTTGTATTTTTAGTAGAGACGGGGTTTCACCGTGTTAGCCAGGATGGTCTCGATCTCCTGACCTCGTGATCCGCCCGTCTCGGCCTCCCAAAGTGCTGGGATTACAGGCTTGAGCCACCGCGCCCGGCCATATAGTCTATATTCTTGAGACACTTCCCTGGGAGAGGGGAAAATGGGTCTATAAGTAGGGAGGGATTTTGTTTGCCAGTTGTTTTTTTCAAATGACCTAATAGAGGTATGTTTTAAAAATATTAAACTAGTATGCTTTCCTATATATTCTCAATGAAACATGTTCTCTGGCACTGTTCAATCACCACAGCTCTAGGAAAAAGGGAGAGCAGAAGCCGCCAGAGGATAGGAGGAGATAAGAAATGGGGGAATACCTGGACAGACAGGTGGAAGCAAGAGAGATGGAGACAGAAGGGGGCAACGTTGGGGCACACATTCTCCGATCCTCTTTCAGAAGGGGAAGGATTTTGAGCAGCAGGTAGGAGGAAAGGCTGTCTCTATGGGATGAGAGAGAAGACTGATGAACAGGGTGCCCACTTACTCACTTACGATGCTGCTGTCATTACCTACAATGCAGTATCTGTGAGCATGAAGCTTGGTGAGGTGGGGAGAGCCTGGGGTGATCTTTCCTGAGGTATCCTTAGGGTTTCTGCAATATATGTTCCTTTGCCCAAAGGATTAGGAGGGTTCTGAGCACAGAGTCAAGGAACTTTTCTGAAGGTGTTTCAACAAACCAGCCAAAGTCTGCAGGGAGAGCTGCACTGGCTGAGGACTGAATGGGGTCAGATCCAGATGCGAGGGTGTACATACTGACCACAATGCCTGACCTTAGATGGGTAGAGTCCAGCTAAACCACCAAGTCATGAGAATACACTGAATTCGCCACTCAGAGAACTGGAATCAAGTGTCACTAGGGCATCCAGCAACCAGAATGACAAGGAACATCTTCAGGGACACACAAGGAACATGAACTAGGAGAAGGAGCTATGCCCGGGGCCCAGGTGATTCCTCCTTGCTCAGGAACCCAGAGGAAATCTGAGTTGATGAATGAGACCATGTTTCCTGAACACACTTTAACATTTAGAATCAGTCTTAACTTTCCGGATTGGGTGTTAAAGGGAAGTTTGAATCAGCTTTAAATTAATAAATAAGCTTCTTTGTATGTGATGTGCTCTTTGAACATGATGTGCAGGGTTTGGGAACCTCACTAAATGGGGAAGATGTGGGCGTATTGATTAATGGGGATGGTCCAGGTAAGAGTGAACTGATGAGTGTAAGGGAGAGAGATATTTATCATAGGATAGGAAGGTGATGAACGTCAGAATGTTAAAATGTTTCATCCAAACCCTTCTCATGCCACTCCACAAAATCATCTTCTAAACAATTAGTTTCAGACTTTCTGTGTGGGCCCTTTTTAAATTTTTTTTTAATTTCAACACCATCGTTTTTTGCCTTTCCCTAAACCAACACACTAAAGTCCTGCTGACGTAATCTGCTTCCAGAGAAGAGGTTCTGCATTGTGTCTACAAAGTTTCCGTCAAGTGAAAGTTGGCAACATAAATCTGTGTGAAATTGTACCTCCATAGAAGCAGATTTTTAAATACCCTTTCTTCATCAAAATGCTGGCAGTGAGAAGCAATCCTGATCCCACTATATTTACTTGTCGATCCTGAATAAGCCATGCTTCATTTTTATTCGATCATCACTTAGACAATTGTTCCATGCCCTCTCCCATGCCTGACCCTTGTGTGTGTTCATCCTCAAAGCAGAACCAGTGTAAGGGAAAGCCCAGGGTGCATGGAACCTTGTTTGCCCAGCTTCTTTCCTTCTTAGGTTTCTTTTCCTCCCACACCTTCCATGGGAAGCCCGAGCTTCTCTAACCTCAAATTTCATTATTTCTGTGCTCTCCCAATCCCAAGCCAGTAAAGCTCTGACAACCAAAATTAAACTACGTTGGTGCAATGATTCATCTCATCCTCTTGTGTTGCTCATCATGTAGTGAGTACCCCTGAGATCAGAACAGGAAACAGGCAAGGATCCCTGAATTACTTGTTTGACAGTGAAATTGTACTCATCATAGAAGGTCGGTAGAGAAACTTAGAGGTGCAGCTCATGGCCACGTGCGCCACGGTTTACTCAACAATGATGTTGTTCAGGATGGTGATGATATGATAAAGAAATATTCTGAAAACCCTTGTGGAAGAGCAAGCAGAATTTGATAGCAGTGCACTGGTTTTTAAGAATGCCTCTAGAGGACTTAAAAATAGCCATTAAGCAGTTTTGCTGAAGCAATTAGAAAACCTTAGAAGAAAGTCCTCAGACATTTAATCAACGTTTCCTATAGCTGCATCCTAAAAATAAATGTGAAGAAAAACAAGAATATACTCTGCATTGCAGTAGGAAAGTTTGGAAGGCAGAGAAAGATAAAAAGTTGCAAAAGAAAATGGAAAAGAAAAGCAGAGTGATGTGATAGCTTTGTAAGGTCACACCTGGGCCTGAATGAACTACATTCTCAAGGATTGTCTTTCCTATGTCTTCTTAATGTTTGTAGCCACTGTTGTGGAAGATTTAACCTGGGGAAATGGAGGAGCAGACTTTCCTCTTAAAAAAAAAATTAATATAGGGTCTGCTCTGTCAACCCAGCTGGATTGCAGCAGTGCAATCTCAATTCACTGCAGCCTCTGCCTCCTGGGCTCAAGTGATCCTCCCACCTCAGCCTCCTGAGTGACTGGGACCACAGGCATGCATCACCATGCTCAGCTAATTTTTAAATTTTTGTAGAGATGAGGTTTTACTGTATTGCCCAGACTGCCTTTAAAAAAATATATCTTACATACATTGTCACTAATCTGCAGATATTGATGGGAGGCACCAGCTGAACTTGCAGCTCCCTGTTTTTGAAGCTCCTTTATTCCGGGGCTAGGTGTGCATGTGTTTAGCTCCATGACAGGGAGTCCTGTCCTCTGCACCCACATAAGCAAAGGTGGACGTGATGAGAAGTGACATGGGCTCAGTTTGTCATTCGGGCTTCAACCTGTGCTTCTGGGGCCCAGCTCACAATTCCTCCTCCACCTTATACCCATGTTTTCTTCCCAGGTGTCCAGTCTGTGGACTTCAAAGTCCAGCATTAGACACAAAAGCAGTTCTGCAGAGATGGTTTAACCAGCTCCCAATGTTGTGTAAAGTCAAATACCTGAAGACAAATCTGTAGAGTCGCTACGTTTCTGGTTTAAACCTGACTTACCTGGAATTCGGTACTAAGAGTGGTTTCAGAGGAATGGAATCGTAAGGGTACAATTTGTGAGTTGTTTCTGTGTGTGTGTGTGCGCATGTGTGTGTGTGTGTTTGGAATTGGTTTTCTGATCTGATTAGATTTAAAAGCACTGAGTACCCTACTCCCAGTGGTAAAAGAGGGATAAGTAGTTCCTAGCATCAGATGGAGAGAAGGTCAGAAAAGAAAGAAGGAAGGAAGGAAGGAAGGAAGGAAGGAAGGAAGGAAGGAAGGAAGGAGGGAGAAAGAGAGAAAGAAAGAGAAAGAAAGAAAGAAAGAAGGAAGGAAGGAAAGAAAAAAAGAAAGAGAAAGAGAGAGAGAGAGAAATTCAAATTATCACCATTACACACCTTTTATTAAGTGCCCATCTGAGTGACCAAGAATTTATTGAGTTTGACTATTTTAATGAAAATGAGGAATATAATTGGGTTGGTTGGCTAGTTCTAACTACACTGGAGAAGTTGGGAAAGAAAAATGATGAATTCAGGGCTTTAAATACTAAGATCAAGTTCTATATAAGGATCCTGAAAGCTTCTAGACTGGTCGTGAAAGAAATCCTATCTCCAGTAGCCAGAGGACAAAGGCTTTTGAAAAGGAAACCCAAAGTCTCATCCTGTGGGTGGCTGAATTATAGCCAAAATTGAGTTCTAAACCTCATAGAGTCTCTTTTATTAAATTTAGGACATTTACTGGGAAGGAGTGGGATTCTGAGGTTCGGGAAAGGAATATATGAGCAAATTCTAATTAATCTGGAAACCTAGAGCCCTTAATTCTGACAGGCTTCCTTGCCTTCTTGGCCAGTAGAAGCAGTCCTCAGTCCTGCCTGAGGAAGTTAGTCTTCCTTTGCTTGAAGAATCTCTAATGCCCACGACCGCCCATTAGTACTTGCACTGAGAGCCCTACTAATCTTCATCAAGTTCTACTCCCACTCTGTCTTCTTCCTTCTAGACCCAGAGTTGACTCAAGTTTCAAACCTGTGATGGGATATGATACACATCCAAAGAGTTTCATGATCTGCCAATTAATATCAACAAACCCTGGGAAATAAGAATGGCAATGTACAATCTTAAAGGTGAAGGATTAAGATGGAAATGATATACAACTGTGTCCTGCTATATGTTTTGATGAAGATTTATTGATTCAGTGTCTTAGCTTGAGGGGCTAAGAACGGCACTAATAATTTTCTCAATTGGTTAGCTGAATCATGGACCCAGTGGTCCATGACCTATACGACTAAAGGTTAAAATGTCAGAACGTTCTTGGTATACCATTGAGAAACATACCTAAAGGTTTAGAGAAATTGGGATGCAAAAGTGAGTTCCTGTAGCAGACCTGCTCACCCACCGGGATGTGCCTTTCCCTCAGCTGAGCCACAGTGCCGACGTCACGCTCAATTGTAAGCCATGGCATTACCAGTCAATGTGAGCCATCATGAACCCATCATTATCTGATGTACTTTTCCAATGATTTTATTAATTGTTATTGCAACTCAGGAAGATAAGCAAGATTTATCCTATTGCTACTTTTCTGAGTTGAGAAAATTGAAGTTCACTTAACATTATGCATTTTGAATATTGATAAAAATAGTACATGTATCTGTGTAGCTATCAATTTGAATAGCTGAACAATCAAGATAATAATGGATCAATAGTAAATTTATTCAGTTATGAACAGTACATTCAGCCACATCTAAGGATAAATATTAAGCAAAAACAATTCAAGTCACAAACTTAAAATACTTTAAGTAAGGTCATGCCAAACTACTTTAAGAATATATCTGTGGTAAAAATACATCCTAGGCTACATTACATAGAGTGAGATTTGTGGGAAATAACTTGCCCTTTTCTTCTATTAAAGGGCAGAGTTTTTTGAAAAAAAAGATAGTTCAATTTCCTCTCTCCAAGCTGTCTTTTTAAAATAACATAACATAACACATAGTTTGACACAACTCCACATGACTCAGAAGCCCTTCTTAAAATAAGACCAGACCACATTCATGGAGGCTGAGTCACCTCTAACCTTCCAAACTTGGTGAGGATTACTAACCAGAACATATTTTTATTCCTAAGATAGTATGAGAAAGTTCTGATCTTGACAGTTCATGTAGCATTCAATCAATTATACCATTGCTCTATCTCTAAAGCTTTCTTTTTCTCCTTTTCTCAGTGTCTCACCAAGAATGAAAGACAACCTATGTAAAAACTATAGGTTTTCTAGTATAAATAAAACTACTCAACTCCAGAAAATAAACAATGACTGCTAAGATGACTGAAAAAAGAAAGGAGAAGAAAGTAGCTTGTAAAAGCGTGTGAAATTAATTCACGTTGGAATCTCCTATAGGCACTTCAGATCTGAATTCTACTTTATCCTCTGTATTTTATGCCAGAGAAGCATTTCCTTTTCCAGAGTCAGGAAAAAAAAAACTTTTTTTAAACAAAATTCAGCATTTTTTAAATTAAAAATTGACACTAATGCATATATCCTAGACTAGACTGCATTGCATATCATGCTGTTGTGTGTGATAAGTTTATGTTTTCATGATTCTATCTGAAAGCTTAAAGACTCGTGTTTTACAAAAGTAGCTCTAGTACAATAGGACAATGAAACTTGAACTCTTGAAGATCTTCACTGCAATTGTTTTCTATCAGACTACAGCTTTCAATTTCTTTATTTGATAAATGAAGATGGATAATATTGACTTCATGTGTAACTACAACAAATTCAAGGGTGTAGACATGTTTTTCAGGTCTTGAGGACTGTAAACTTTTTAAGCGTGATTGCTGTGAATGGAGGAAACACAGAGCCATCATGACTAGCCTACACTCCAAAGGGACTGAGGGACTAATTTCTTCTACTCACTGAATATTTCATTAGTGACAGGGCCCAGATAATAAAGAATTGTGATCACTTCCTGTGAGTGATGCCTTTCCCTCAATTGTATGCTGAGTAATATTTACAGTATTCATTTTTAAGCACCCATCTTCTTGGGAGCCATATCTTCTCCTAAGCTTTCAGTTAACCCTCCTAAGAACAGGGATCACTTAGGCAGTGAGCTGCGTGGCTGCTGCCTGAGTCTCCTGGACCCCTGCCCTCACTTCCAGGCACACTAAAAAACATTCAAGCTTTAACTTCAGAAATGTTCTCTAACCCACTCCCAGACCCAACTGATTAAATCATAGATTAGAGGAAAAAAATTCTTGCCTTAAATTGTCATCTTGCACGTGTGCCAATGTCCAGAAGGACACATCCTGGTGGGAAGTGACTGCATGTTTTGTTCATATTCCAAGTCCTGTTGACAAAAGAGAATAATACAGGTGTCCTCCTGAAACTGTCACCACAGTGACCTTCCTCAGTCAAAAAGAAATATAAATATTATTGTGTTTCTCATCTCTGAGGCACCTCTGAAAGCCTCTGTCTTTTCCAAGAGTTCAGCACTTCGTCTCATGGGTTTATTAAACCAACCTGTAGTGGCAAAGTTTAATGGTAGTGACAATAAACATAATCCTGTTTCTGTTGCCCAACTTTTCAGTTTCATTTTGTAATTTTTCAATACAGGGGCACTCTAAGTGACAATCCCGGATGCCAAATGATTTCCATTTCTTTCTCTGCCACCTGCCCTGCCCCAACACCTGCCGTCTTTCATTTACACAATTCAAGGAATCAGGGGGCAGTTTGGCTCCCTTTTCCTGCAGGCAAACTTTTGCAGAGTTTTAACTTACTCAGAGGGAAGAAAAGCCCCCAAAACACTGAAGCATACCAAGCAAATAAATAAATAAATGCACAAAGGCTCCCTGCAGTTGTCTGACAAGGATATTGGAGCAAGCAGCCTGAAGAACAAACGTCTGACTGTTGAAACAGTGAGATAGGAATAAACCCATGGGGCCACATCTGGGAGTGTGAGTGTGTGAATGGAACTAAGCTGGTCTCCCACACAACAGGAATTCCACCAAAAGTATGCGCTCTGTATGGGAGGACAGAAAAAAAATGTGTTTAAAATATCACTAAGGAAACCCAGATACATTATCTCTGCCAGAGTACAGAAGACAGTACAGTTAGTGCTTGTCTCAAAATGATGGAAACAGAGAACATGCTTTGATGATGTCGAAGATGCAGGAAAATAGAAAAATAAAAACAGTGGAAAGATTTTTTTTAATGCCCTAAAATGAGCAAGACACCTCCCTTTTCATAGCACCAGGAAACATTTCCATTGCCTTTTTTTCATACTTTTGGCTTTTTGAGGGCAAAGAGTAAGTGAAATTCAAGAATTTGGTCTTTCTACTCCAAAGTTTTGGCTGTCGTAAACTCGTAAACTTACTGTTCAAATATCAAAATGGTTGTTCCTGCTTTGACACCTGTGAAACAATTTGTTTCAATATCAAGACACAGTTTTTAAAGTTATGTTTTGACTCCAGAAATATGTTTGACCCCAGAATTTTGAAAGTGTGTTTTGACCTTTAGACTCTTACTTTGAGAAGACATATGTGTGCATGTGTGTATTTGTAGCACGTGTGTGTGTGTGTGTGTGTAGCCTCATGTTTTATTCAGTAACTTAGCTCCGTGTCAATTCCAGTTAAATTTTAGCATTATAATAATACAATGAATTACTCTCTAAAATAGGTTGAAATGTTTTATATTTGTGAAGTTTAGGCAAAATGACATCATCTGCAATATCTTTTAACAGATTAGCCATTGTAAAGGTATAATCGTTAGGAATAATAATTTTCTGCATCATAATAATTTCCTGTTATTCCTAAGGCAAATGCTGGATGATTATTCTTTCAGTGTGGATCAGCTTGACTTCAATCCATCTGTGCTTCGCAGGGCCAACTCCTGAATTCCTGCTCCATGCCATCATGCCTTACTGGCTCTCCTGTTGTTATGTTCGGTCATAATGTTAAAAACTCAGACTATTAAAATGTAAAGATATGAATTATTTTGGAAATTGTCAATGTGGAAGAGTCTACAATCTGCTTTCAATTTACGGGCAAAATGGCTTACTTGATGCAACAATTTCACATCATGAGGCAGCGTTTTCTATTGCTGAATTAGTGTGTTAAAGTGATAGTGAGGTTTTCTGTTGACTCTGGAAGCAGCAACAAAAATGGTGGTGCTTTCTCCATACCCGTGTTCATAGATATATCATCACAGGTGACACTCAAACTTTATTTGATTTTTTTTTTCTGTTTTGGCTGACTGCTTGAAACACATGTGGCCCCAGGAAACAAGTAGAGTCACCCCAGGGAACTAAAAAACAAGTGAGTAACCCAAAACTCTAATCCACGTGCAGTAGAAATCCTTGACTCTTGTTACGGAGATGCCTGGAGGTTAATTCACATGACAGGGATGAATTATCTATTGATGGGATATTTTTTTAAATATCACCCAAAAGTTTGTAAGCATATACATAAAATTAATTCAAATAATTTAATGTGAAAGCTAAAGAATGAATTAGTAAATTTTAAGAAAACAATAAACCCAGAAAATAAGACAAATTGTAGATGATAACAATCACAACTTATTGATTCTAAGATGCAGATTTCTACTGCTTAAAACCCTTTAAAGTCTTAACCAAATATACTGTCACTATTTTTATAAACTCATTTATTTTGAACCATTTATTAATTGATACACAAGCACACACTTTTTAGTGGTAGAAATTATAATAAATAATTCTGACACTTTAGTTAACAGTTTAATCTAGCTAAAAGATAAATTCCTGACAAAGGTGTTAAATGACAAATTTTGTTTTTCATCATAACCCGTGTTTGAGTCTGAAGGTGGTGGTTAAAATATCTAAAGAGAAATTTACATCGTGTGTCACTGGATAAAACAAGAGGCATGTCTGACTTTGGGAAATCCTGAATATATAGCACAGACAGGCACCTTTTAATGGGCCTTCGCAGGACTCAATAATCATTTTCTAAATACATTTGCAAAAAAATTCAAATAACACACTTCAAATTAAAGACCATGCAGATTCGAGTGTTTTACTACCAATATTTATCCATTTACATACCATAAAATTGCAAAATTGAACATTTGTACAAAAGTATTTTAAAATGCCCCTAATTAAAACCATATTTTCTGCAAAAATACAAGGCATAGACTCTTAAGGATCCTGACAATTTTTTTTCTCTATTAGAACACAAGGAACACAGACAGATATAAGAACAACAAAAATATCATAAATAGATTCTCTTATTCTACTTAAGGCCAAACCAGTTCTCAAGATAAATTATACTGCAGATAACTCGGAATTAAACAGGCTTTTGTTCCCCAAGCTCTCCCACCTTCCACCCAAGTTCTTGATGTTTTGAATTTTCTATTTTATATCTGGTATATGGGGATTTTTATAAGAGTATCTAGTCTTGTTATAAAATAACAAGAATGATCAGTAAGATAATCAACAGCAGTTAATTTGGCATTTATGATGTAAAATTGCCTTCGAGAAATACTTGTAACCAATACAAAGTATGCAACCTAATTTACGCCAGCACTAACAGCACTTTTCTATTAACTCGTGGGGCAGCGAGTTTCTGCCATGGGGATTCATTTTCTAGCCAGCTTGCACGGGGATGAAAGGAAAACGCATATCTGCTATTTTACAGCAGGCAAAGAATATGGGCAACTAATGCGAGAGTTAATCCTGAAGAGGGTAAAAAAAATACGAGGTACATTTATTTATAACAACAATATAAAATTGGTTTTTGCAGAACGGGTAAAAATACAGATATGATGCGTGATTTTCTACATCAAACTCTGTGACATCTCCCTTACCTACCATGCATCATTATCCTAACAACATCCTCCTCTTTCTCTCAGTCTTAACAAACAAATCAGAGTATATGTGTCATCTTAATTCTCATCTAATTTGCATCACGTTGTGACTGTCAACTTAAAAGTTAGGCAACAGATCCAAGAATAATATCAAAACGTTTAACAACCATGATGGTACAGGCAATGAATCCACAAAGATTGGCTGAAAGCAACAGAAAGCACACAGGTGTGATCTGACAGAACATTAGCCTTGCATATCGCCGAAGCCCACCTTAACCCAGCACTGGTTCTCTCTGGCCGCCTTCCCGGGGAATGGAGGGAGAGTATTGTGGAAAGGCAGAGTATTGTGGTCAGGATGCCCTGTGCAGGACCTCTTGCAATTGCTGTCTCCCTGTTTCTTCCTGGGCAAATCCCTGAGACTCACTGGGTAGACATCTTCATCTGAAAGAGAGGGTTAATAGAAAATAATCCACACTTCAGGATGTGAAAAAATCACGAATGAAGGAGTAACCATTACATCATCCATAGAATATGTGTACCTCTACTAGGCAGCAAAATTGAAAAGCCAGCACAAACAAAACAAAACAAAAGCACCTAATGCCTGGTTAGGAGCGCTGGGCCGTTTCCTGACTCAAGCTCTCTTGTACTCCCTGCACTAACTTAGCCACGCGCTTCCTCGTAGGCAGATCTCCATTGACAGACTGGGCACACAGGCAGCCCAGTCCACAGCCCCTAGGCACAGTGGACACACTAGTATGTGACGGTGCACACACGGGCTGTGCTGCTGCTAGGGACAAGGAAGGCAAGACCCTGAAGTTAAGCTTGGTGTAAAGACTGTTTCTGAGGTCACCCTTGGCTGGTGAGACAATTGTTCCCCCATGTCTTTAGGGAAAGGAAAAAAGGGATCCTACCTTCTTAGAATGCTAGAATAACCCTGGCATATGCTTGGTACTGGCCATGAGGATGGAAATGTATCTCATTTTGATTGTAAATTCTGTCCAAAGACCCATAAGAGGACATGCCTTCCACACCTGCATGGCACGGTGCTAAGACTCTGAGCCAAATGACTGCGGGCAGCTCTGCCAGTCTGCAGTGTTATGGGCCTTCAGGGCTTGCACTAGGCTGAGGTTTCCAGGTAACATTAATACTGGGAACACTGCTGTGGACCCTAATAAGAAAGGGAATGTGAAATTAGTCTAGGAGCAACAAAAGCAATAACGGCAAAAACTAAGACATGACCATTTCTTTTCTGAATTTGAAAAAACCTAGTTCCGATCCTTAAGGAATCTCCACGCTGTTTTCCATAGTGGTTGTACTAGACACAGTACACCAGCAGTATAGAAGTGTTCCCTTTTAACTGGATCCACACCAATATCTACTTTTTATTTTTTCATTAAGTCCATTCTTGCAGGAGTGAGGTGGTATCTCATGGTGGTTTTGATTTGCGTTTCCCTGATCATTAGTGATGTAGAGCATTTCCCTATATGTTTGTTGGCCGTTTGTATATTGTATATCTTCTTTTGAGAATTGTCTATTTGTGACCTTAGCCCACTTTTTGGTGGGATTGTTTGTTCTTTTCTTGCTGACTTGTTTGTTCTTTTCTTGATAACTTGTTTGAGCTCCTCGTAGATTCTGGATATTAGTCCTTGGTAGATTTATAGATTGTGATGATTTTCTCCCACTCTGAGGGTTGTCCATTTATTCTGCTGACTATTATTTTTGCTGTGGAAAAGCTCTTTAGTTTAATTAAACCCCACCTATTTATCTTTGTTTTTGTTGCATTTGTGTTTGGGTTCTTGGTAATGAAGTCTGCCAGCAATCCCACTACTGTGTATCTACCCAGAGGAAAAGAAGTTATTATATGAAAAGGATATCTGCACATGCATGTTTATACATGTTTATAGCAGCACAATTCACAATTGCAAAAATATGGAACCAGCCCAAATGCCATCAATCAAGGAGTGGATGAAGAAACTGTGGTAGATATATAGGATGGAATACTACTCAGTCTTAAAAAAGAAATGAATTAATGGCATTCACAGCAACCTGGATGGGATTGGAGACTACTTTTCTAAGTGAAGTAACTCAGTAATGGGAAACCAAACATTGTACGTTCTCACTCATAAGTGGGAGCTAACCTATGAGGATGCAAAGGCATAAGAATGATACAATGGGCTTTGGGAACTTAGGGGAAAAGATGGGAAGAGGGTAATGGCAAAAGGACTACAAACCACGTTCAGTGTATACTGCTTGGGAGGAATCTGAATCTCACAAATCACCATTAAGGAACTTACCCATGTAACCAAATAGCCCATGTTCTCCAAAACCTATGGAAATAAAAAAATTTTAAATAGTTTCAATCAATTTCCTAAAATAACCATTTTTTAATCTCTAATTTCAAAAAACAACACATCTTTATTTTCAGAACCGTGTCAGATTAAAGTCCTGAGAGAGAGAATTTTTCTCTTAAGGAAGGGTCAGTGAAGAGTTAGCTTTCTGTCTCAGTCTTAACTGTAATTCTAAGGTTTGCTTTTGCTCACCATTTTATCCACAGAAATTAAATATCGGTTAACAAATTTAATTACAGTTTTTTTTTTTTTTTCAAAATTGAATACCTTTACTGATTTTGCCTTATTGAGTAACACATACTTGGTGTTAAAAACAAAAAACCTACACACTCACAACATACAAACAAACAGAAATCTAAATTCAAATGTAAATTCTACTCACCCCCCAAAACTTTCCACCTCTTGCAATAAGAACCACATAAAACGTTATTATTATTCAGAGTGCTTTGATGCCTGATCAGTAGTGGTGCCTGGTAGAATTTGGACGTGACATGCTGTCAGGAAAAGGGAAAACAGCTGCTCTAGAGTTATGTTACAGTTTCGCTGTGCCAACCTGAAAGACTCAAGACTGTCAAAAGCAATCCAACTAACACTTAAGTCCCCATTCATTGTGAGTGAAGGTGTTTTGCCAGAGTGCCAGTGGAAAGTTCTGGGGACGCTGCTCTGGCAAGTGACAAGAGTAGTGATTTGGCTTCTCAAATCCTAATTTTTCTGGTCAAAAAATGGATTGGAAGATGTTGTCCAATGAGAAAGGTTTTGAGATTCATTTTTCCAATGGTGAGGCATTGATTCATGTAAACCTCAAAGCCTGGTAAGCTAAGACACTTTTAAGGGAACTGTAAAGTCCAAGAAAGCAGAAGGTAGAGAGAGTTTTCTAAACTATGGCTTATTTGATAAGTCTCTGTAAATGAAACTTGTCCCCTGAACACATTTTGTGTTTCTTTGGGTCAAAGACTCCCAATGTCCAGATCATTATGTGAGGACAGTTTGAGCCCAGCGCTCTCTGACTGAGGTAGAACCGCTGGGAAGGTGAAGAGGGCAGCCCTCTGCGAAACAGCCCAGCAGTTAAGAATGGGCAGCACCTCGCCAGGCGCATTTGAGAGTTAGGAATGTGGCAACAACATTTATTTATTTGGATTAAGAGAAGAGGACGTATTGGATTCCCTGAAACAATCATTGACCTGCCTGAATCCCAACTGTTGCACTGACTCCACTAATTCACCAATCCACTTGAGTTGGGAGGAGAACCCATGCATAGAGGTTTATGCATAAACAGACCTGAGCATCTAGCATGATGTTAAATTTATATGACCACAGAACTACAAAAGGAAATAACTATAATCTCACCTACCACAGTGCTGTTGACACTTGGATAACATGGGTTTGAACTGCATGGATCCACTTAGACAATAACTTTTTCAATAACTATATTTGAAATGTTTTTGGAAATTTACAACAATTTGAAAATATTGTCAACGAGCCATGTAGCCTAGAAATATTAAAAGTTAAGAAACAGTTATGGCATGAATGCATAAAATATATGTAGATATTATTCTATTTTATCATTTAATATATATGCAAATAAATATATTTGCATAAATATATGCAAATCTATTATATGAGGTTAAAGTTGATCAAAGTCTAAAGTCACGAACTCTTATCGTTTGTACATAGCACCCTTCACAGACAAAAGAAATATAAGCCAATGTGAAAATGCAATATTAAATCATAACTGCATGAAAGTGACTGTGGCACATACTGCACTACTGTCATCATCTCACAGGTACCTCCCACTGCTATTGTGGTGAGCCCACATGTTGTGAGTTTCCGCATAAAGCCCTGCAATGCTGATCATGGCCACGTGGGCAGTTTGTCTCTGTAGTTAATTGTGTACCGTAGTAAAAAGTGCTCTCACAGTTCTTGCATATTTTCCGTGTTTAGCGCAATATGGTAACCATTGAATGGCACCATGAAACCCACACGAAGGGCCACTGTCAGAAGCAGAGAAAATTCACGACATTACAAAGTCAGTTAAATGGCTTCATATGCACTGTAGACTGAGGTCTGCAGCTAGGGCTTCCCATTGTTTTAAGATAAATGAATCAGCCTAAAGATCATTGTAAAAAAAAAAAAGGACATTGAAGAGGTCATAATCACAGCCGTGCCAGCAACAGCAGTAGTTACATTTCTGAAGAGACAAAATTTGTAAGTGGGTTTTCAAGGCTCAAGGGTAACACCCTAACCCCCTCGTTGTTCAAGGGTCAACTGTATTGCAGTCAAAAACAGAAATTTTAAAAAAACCTTCCAAAAAATAAAATTGTATTACACACTTGCTAATACAATTTTAACACACAATTTTCTTCACCATCAATATAAACTATGCTACACCGGGTTTCCTTATTTGTGATAATTCGCGTATTACTTATAGTTTACTTCAGATATGGTTCTTTGTGTAAAATTTATTTATTTGTTTATTTTTATTATGTATTTATTTTTTATTTTTCCATTTTGAGACAGTCTCACTCTGTCGCTCAGGCTGGAGTCCAGTGGTGTGATCTCAGCTCACTGCAACATCAGCCTCCTGGGTTCGAGCGATTCTCCTGCCTCAGTCTCTTGAGTACTGGGATTAAGGCATGTGTCACCAAGCCCAGCTAATTTTTGTATTTTTTTTAAATAGAGACGGAGTTTCACCATGTTGGCCAGGCTGGTCTTGAACTGACCTCAAGTGATCCGCCCACTTCAGACTCCCAAAGTGCTGGGATTATAGGTGTGAGCCACCATACCTGGACTACTCTGTGTAAAATGTAAATGCTTCTTTTTTAGCTAAGAAACATAAAACTTTCTACTCATATTTTACCTTTTCTCTCCTTTTCCAAATACATATGATACCTTGTTCTTGTGGTAGAATGTTACACATAGAAATAAATTTAGTTAGAAACAGCAAACCTGAAAATGGATTAATGAAATATTTCAGACAGGGCAAGCAAGTCCATTTCCGTGTGATGGGTGTTTGCATTTATCCGTTGGAACTGCTATTCATGGAGACACAGCAGCGTCGCCTGAGAAGGCTGATAACACTGGCTTCCCTTCCCTTCAGGGGCAGGAGCAAGCTGAGCCTCTGATTTTGTGTTTGACAACACAGACGCAGCTTGGAGGTCTTGCGGGTTTGGTTCCAGACCCCTGCAGTAAAGTAAATATTAAATAAAGCAAGTTTTACACAGGCATTTAGGTTTCCCAGTGCATATAAAAGTTAGGCTTGCCGGGCGCGGTGGCTCAAGCCTGTAATCCCAACACTTTGGGAGGCTGAGGCGGGTGGATCACAAGGTCAGGAGATCAAGATCATCCTGGCTAACATGGTGAAACCCCATCTCTACTAAAAAATACAAAAAACCAGCCGGGCCACGTGGCGGCGCCTGTAGTCCCAGCTACTCGGAGGCTGAGGCAGGAGAATGGCGTAAACCCGGGAGGCAGAGCTTGCAGTGAGCTGAGATCCGGCCACTGCACTCCAGCCTGGGCGACAGAGCGAGACTCCGTCTCAAAAAAAAAAAAAAAAAAAAAAAAAAAAAAAAAAAAAAAGTTAGGCCTATTAAGTGTGCATGGGCATGATGTCTGAAAAATGTACATAGTTTAACTAAAAATATTTTATTGCTACAAATGGCAACAATCAACAGTGAATTCTTTCCAGATGTTTTCAATTTACTTTGCCCAGACCCATCAGTGGAATCATTATCTATGGCAGTTAAAACCATACCAGATGTATTTCTTCAGTAGTAAAACTTAAAAGTCAAAATTACTCTTTGATCCATGGGCTGCAGAATGGATGTTGTGTTTGCAGGCATGAAACAGAATTAATCTTCTTGCACGTCTCCATCAGAGCTCTTGGGTCACCAGGGGTACTGTCAAGGACCACTAATACTTTGAAAATAATGTTTGTTTTTTTTTTTTTTTTTTTTTTTTTTTTTTTTTTCTGAGCAGTAGGTCTCAACAGTGGGCTTAAAGTATTCAGTAAACCATGTGCTGTCACCCAGGCTTTGTTGTTTCCTTTATAACACACAGGCAGATTAGGTTCAGTGTAATTCTTAAGGGCCCTAAGACTTCTAGAATGGAAAATGAGCACTGGTTTCAATTTACAGTCACAAGCTGCATTAACTCCTACTAAGTGAGCTAGCCTGTTATTTGAATCTTTGAAGTCAGGCATTGGACTTCTGTCTAGCTGTAAAAGTCCTAGATGACATCTGCTTCCAAAAGAATGTTGCTTAATCTACCTTGAAAATGTATTGTTCAGTCATTTCATTCATGACCTTAGCTGGATGTTCTGCACAAGTTGCTGCAGCTTCTCCATCAGCACTTGCTGCTTCACCTTACACTCATGTTATGGAGTTGGCTTGCTTCCTGAAACCTCATGAACCAACCTCTGCTAGCTCCAAAGTTTTCTTCTGTGGATTCCTAACCTCTCTCAGCTTTCGTAGAATTGAAAAGTTAGGGCTTTGCTCTGGATTCCGTTTTGGTTTAAGGAAATGTGGTTGGTTTTATGTTCTATCTAGAATGCTCACACTTTCTCCATGTCAGCAATAAGGATGTTTTGGTTTTTTGTCATGCATATGTTCACTGGAGTAGCACTTTTAATTTCCTTTAAGAACTTCTTTGCATTCACAGCTTGGCTAACCGCTTGGTGCAAGATGCCTTGCTTTTTGTCTGTCTCTTCTTTTGACACGCCTTTGTCACAAAGCTTAATTCTTTCTAGCTTTTGTTTTAAAGTAAGAAATGTACAATTTTTCTTTCATTTGAACATTTAGAGGCTATTGTAGGGCCATTAATGGGCCTAATATCAATACTGTTGTGTCTTATGAAATAGTAAGGCCCAAGCACAGAGAGAGATGGGGGAATGGCCAGTGAGTGGGCAGTCGGAAAAACATGGTGTTTATCTACTAAGTTTACAGTCGTATGTGGGCATGGATCATGGTGCCCCAAAACAAAGTAAATAGTAACATCAAAGCTACTGATCACAGACCCCCATAACAGATACAATAAAAATAGAGCCATTTGAAATGTTATGAGAATTACCAAAATGTGACAGAGGTAGAAAGTGAACACATGCTGCTGGAAAAATAATGTCAATTGACGAGCTTAATGCTGGGTTGCCACATATCCTCAGTTTGTAAAAAACACATTATCGCAAAGTGAAATCAACTGAAGCGAAGTAAAATGAGGTGTGCTTCTACTTTGTGTTGAGCAGTTTTGTTTAAAGCGTCCAGGACCTGGTACACCAACTTTCAGGACTCCCCAAGTCCATTCACCTTCTCTCCCAAGCACAGCTCTCCCAGCACCCTTCTGCCAGCCCTGGAGAGTCCTTTGTGAAGCTGGACAGGGGTCTAGCACGGACAGGGTCAGCAGCCCTGGCCCACCCACCCCTTTGAGGTAAGACTACCTCCCTGGGGGTTCCTCCACTCCGTGGGGCGGAGCCAGGCCAGCAGTCTCTGTGCAAAAGTCAAAATATTGACCATACTGCATTGAAATTTTTTTTTATAAAAGAAACCTTGGGATGTATGTTTTTAAAAAAATTTTTTTAAAAACTTGGTATGGAGAATGAAACTAATATCAGCCACTTACTATGCCAAGCCTAGTACTAAACGTTCCACTGACATATTTTATGTATGTTAGCAATAAAAGAAAAGGTGAAGCTTGAAATGTTTTTCATTTCTCTCTACACTCCATGTGTGTCTCATTTTATAATAAAAATCATGCAGACAAGTAGCAGAGTATTTCAATAAAACAACATTTTAGACCTGTATTACAATGCTTTTCATTTTTTCTTATTTCAGTAATTGTTTTAAGTGCTAAAGGCTCCTATAGCTTCCTGAACATCAAGTTTTTTCTTCTCTAGTTCTCATAGAAAAGTAAAATAAAATTAAAGGAGCTCACTATTTAAATCAAGATCATTCTTTTCATTAAAATGTAATATATTTTTCAGTAAGAATGATAATGTCTTTAGCAAAAGTTTGTTTTATTTTGAATACATAAAGCATTTTGTAAAATTCTTCTTTAAATACATCTAAAAACTCTTTGATCATGATGATCAAAGGATCAAAACTGTTATTTTATACCTTTAGCATTTTTCAATGTGGGTCATAGTCACCGACCATATAGATTGACCATTGTCTTGAGAAAGGGACAGGATAATTGAATTGTAGCAATGAAGAGTAGACACTTCCTTGCAAAAGAAGGAGAAATTCCCATGCACAGCTTCATCCCTAATATGTCAATATGTCACCATCTGAAAGGTCACCCCACCTTATCGAGGGAGGTGCTACAGCCCCATTCATAACATTGTAACTGCTGGGAAGGAAACAATGTTTTTATAGCATACATGTAATTAAAAGTAAAACTCATCTGTAATGAAAGGAACTTTTCAATTAAAAAAAAAAAGGAAAAGTTATTCAGAAACACTGTCCCCTTCTAAAACTGGAAGGCATCACTCTGATACTAAGGGACGATTTTAAGAAGAATGTATTATGGACAGATTCTCAAATGCAACAGGACAGCAGCAAATTGTATAATCACTCTTTGTTCATTGTACATCTGTGACATAATCAGATTTAGGGATAATATGAAATTATAAAACTGAAGGTTTTGTCAGATTAAATTGATGAGAAAAAATATAGCTTAAAGAGACCTTGTGACATATTAATAAACGGGTATAAATGGGTATAGTCTGTAAGGAATATTAACAAAACCTGTCTGAACTAGATTATAAATCTCCAGTGAGTTTTTAAATTACTCTTGCCTCCAGGACACAGAAACAACTACTGGATGGTAGACATGTCAGATTTGCAGCTACAAGGCTTAAAAAAATAGCAAGATAAAAAGCAGTGCTTAATTAAATATGTCTAGTGATAAATTCCAGGTTAGTTTAATTTTAATTGTGGCTGTGGTCTGTGTAATATGTATGTACTTGTGGGCACGTGCCTGCAAGTACTGTAAGAGAAACTTCATCCAGTATTTATTTAATATAGCATTTTATTGGCCTTTTGTTTTTTGCCAAAAGAGTAAACTTACATTGATGATTTATAATTTCAGTTAAAAACTATTTTTCTTAGGCACTTTGTTGGTCCTTCAAATACCAATCACAGCAAACATATTTAAAGCACATACTCCACTTTGGCCACTGTTCCAAGAGCCTGAGATTGATTTCTGGTCAGTTTCACAATTGATGACTCTGAAGCTCATGGCGCTGAAGTCCTTTGGACCAAGTGACATTGGTAGTCAATACTTCTTGGACCACAGGTTTGAAACTAGGCAGAAAACTAGTTCTAACTCGGTTTTACAAACGTAACTGCACTGATCTCAACATTCTCTCACAGGTTGTGAGGAAACCAGCTCCATTGAACAGTAAACAGTTTTAGTAAACCTGAGCTTATCAATAGAAACTTCAGCAACTCATCAGAGAATGTGAGAGATAATTTAGCACCTATTTATTCTATGTCTTTCCCCATATGATTTTCCGTGGTCTACTGAGAAATGAGTTTATATTCAGGTGTGTGAGATATACGACAAAACACGCTATTTTCCTTAACTTGCTTTACCAAGGGGCAGTGTTAGGGAGAAGTGTAATTGGCACATATTTGGTGGAGTGAAATTGGCAAAGTTTTCTCAATCCCCATGAATCCATCTTGCTATGGATTTCCCAATCCCCATGAATCCATCTTGCAACGCCGCTTTATCCTGCATGGTTATTGTGGCTTTGGTGATAGCTCAGGTATTTTAAGTGGCCTTGACTGACATTTCATACTTGTGGTTGTTGAGGAATTAGGGCTGTTACCTAGCTCTTGTCTCCTGGAGGAAAGTCTTGGATTTCCCTGGATGAAGTTTGAGTCCAGGGTGAATGCTCATGGGGTTGAATCCAAGCTGCAAAACAGACTGTTGGCCTCTGACTTAAAAACTTATTTGGAAGTCTCATGAAATAGAGTTCAAAGATACAACTGGCAATTCATATTCTCTTTCATATGGATTTGCTTAATGTATGGAAAGAAAGATAACAAGACTCCATTCATTCATTCATTCATGCATGCATGCATTCATTCACTCTTACACTGTTCTATTTGGAAAAGGCTCCTATATGTTTGTTTGAAAATGTACAAGTGGTTTGAAGAGCTCCAGTATGACTACATTTTCTTAGGATAGGTGGGCAGGGCTCTGAATCTCCCATTTTTGCTTTAACTAATATTTTAAAGCATAACACTACTTGGAAAAATGAGAATTCCTTTGAGTAAAGTTTCTGTTTTACTTTTAAACAACTGATCCAGACTCTTTTAATCTCAACTTCAGATTTAAACATGTCAATATAAAATTGACATAAGTTTATGTATACAATTACCAATATTATTAAAAGTATTAGCATGAAATATTTTTCACAGTGCATTATTTCAAGTGTTATTTAAAATTATAGGCCTTCGTTTTATGTCTCTTGGAGACCTATTGTGATTTACTTTGTCATATCCATCAAAATCCCTGTTCTAGTTATGTTTTAATTATACATCTAAGGGTTAAAACTGAAGCAATTACAATTACTTAAAGTTAGTAATACATTTTATTATTTGAAAAAACTTGCTAATATTTTTTCTACCAGAATTATCATGGAAAATAATTGGTGAAAAGATTGAGTATGGTGGTATACAATTGGGTGATATTTGAAAAGAAAAAGAAGCAGGAATTAATTCTTATTTCATGCTTCAAAAATAATTAAATGAGAAAAAAATGTCTGGCATGAATAAGTTTCAAACTGGGTAGAAGCGCTTATCTCCATGGTTCAATAAATACTTAAAATGCTATCCATCATATTATTTTGAGCTCCTTACTGAATTTAACTCTACCCTCATTCATCCTATATCACTTTCTTTCTTAAAATATTTTCTTCATAGAACAGCTGAGTAAGTTTGGAACATCATCAAGGTCCCCACAACCAAGAGTAAGGAAATAGGAGTATATTATTTACATGGGCTATGGTAACTAATAAAATTTCAAATTGAATGGTTTAGATCTGTCTATTCTGCTATAAACATATTACTTAAGTACTTATATCAACGTTCTTTGCTTAATGAAGAAATATATTCATTTTCTAAATATTCCTATAGTTGACATAATTTGGACACTTCATTTTCCTTGTCATGAGAAGCTATGGAACAA
This sequence comes from Rhinopithecus bieti, assembly GCF_001698545.2. Lineage (NCBI taxonomy): Eukaryota > Metazoa > Chordata > Mammalia > Primates > Cercopithecidae > Rhinopithecus > Rhinopithecus bieti. The sequence continues at coordinate 921,400 of NW_016814144.1, forward strand.
TATCTGCCCATGTTATTACACTGGGATTCCCTATGCCTTATTGTGAAATGATTTCTGAGCAAGATAGTGAGGGGCTCGACTACCTAATCAAAACTAAATTTCTCCGGTCTAAGAAGTTAATTTACCAGAAACCACTGCACATTATCTTTTGCAAACAAAGCGAGGTAATGTGCATGTATATGTATATTTGTATTGCCTCTCTTTTTTATTAGCATATAAAGCCAAAGATAGCAGAAGCCTTGATGCTTTATTGACTAACATATCCCCACTGTGTAGAATAGTGCCTGGCACATAGCAGCTGCTCAATAAATATTTGTAGGATGAGCCAGTGGATGGAGGAAAAGTGGTTAGAGGGAGAGAAGGATGGAGGGAGGGAAGGATGGATGAATGGATAGACAGGTGTATGGATGGATGGATGGATGGGGAACAGATACATAGACAGATGGGTGGACAGATGGAGAATTGACAGGTGAATGGACGGATGGATGGATGGATGGATAACACATACATAGATGGGTGGACAGATGGAGACTGGACAGGTGAATGAATGGATGGGTGAAGAGGAGGTGGATGCATATGTGGAACATCTGATATAACTTTCTTTGGGCCTCAGTGTGATGCATTCAATTAGCTATCTTTTTCACAGAGTCTTTATTTTGAAGTGAGAGCCACTTAGCAGGCAAAACATAGATGAGATTCCTCTAAAACTGAACTAAACTAAAATTAAACAATTTAGGGAGAATGATACGTCTATATATTAATTCTAAAATTATCTTAGTTTTTCAATGAAACAAATTTCATTTTAATTTTGATGTAATAAAATAAATCGTAATCTGTGTAACACCGCCGATAGGCTTTTGAACTAAAGTTGCTCAATGTGATTGCCATGATCTCTTTGGAGCATTTAAAATTAATATTCAGCCTAACAATCTATCATACAGCTATGTCTGAAAGCTGAACTTCTAATGCTTTAATGATCTTACTTTCCAAACAGCTTCCTGGAAGTCATCCTAATTCAGTAGTGCTCTTTATAATGCTTACCTGAAAATCACTGTCTAATCAAGTTAATGCTTTCCTCTACTTTGTAACATAATTGCAAATACTCTTATGAGATGCCTTTGGACAACAGAACTCTGAAAATAGCTATATCCAGAGTCACCACAAAAGACTATGACTTTTGCATTTGGATGGGGTGAAAGATGTACTGAAGTCACAGTTAATGATGATTTGTGACTCTATAATTTAGTATTAGGCACTGGAAAAAAAGAGAAAATGTTAAAGAGAAAAAGAGTGTAAAAGCAAACCTTGATGTTAAACTCAAGTATTCAACCTTTATATTTTAATTAAGATTACACTTGTTTTATCTATGATTTTCTGGGAGAGTTGTATTAAGATCCTCTATTATACCTATTGTTTTATCAATTTGTCCCTATGGTTTTTTTCCACTGTTGCTTGATGTACATATTTATATGGTTATGCTTTCAAAACATGTTTATCTATGTGGCGAATTGTGTCTTTTCGCGATTAAAAAATACCTTTTTTAAACCTAATAGTTTCTTTTGCCATAACGTGTACTTTTGCTTCTATTTTCTTTTATTGGTCAGTAATTTTCTGATATATATTTTTAGTTTCCACCTTCTGTGTCAGTATAATTTAAAGACTTTTATTGGAATAATGCATAAAGCTGTGGTATCAGTCAGGGTTCTCCAGAGTGAGGAGGAAGATATATTTTAAAGAATTGGCTCATGTGGTTATGGAGGCTCATAGGAAATTCCGTGGGATTGACCAGCAGACTGGAAACCCACGGAGAGAAAACGATTCTGTTGAAAGTTCGTTCATCAGAAAATGCTCCCCTAGCTGTGGGAGGTCAGTCTTTCTGTTCTATCCAGAATTTCAGATGATGGGATGAGGCCCACCACGTTATGGAGGACAGTCTGCTTTACTCTACAGATTAAGATGGTAATCTCATCCAAAAGCACTCTTACACCCAGCCTAATGTTTGACCAAATACCTGGACACCACATGGCTCGTTCAAGTTGACACATAAATGAATCATCACAGCTTTTTTATCAATTCTAAAAATTTCTGTCTTTGGCCAGGCTTGGTGGCTCATGCCTGTAATCCCAGCACTTTGGGAGGCCGAGGCGCGCGGATCACGAGGTCAGGAGATAGAGACCGTCATGGCTAACACGGTGAAACCCCGTCTCTACTAAAAATAAAATGAAATAAAATAAATACAAAAAAATCAGCTGGGCATGGTGGTGGGCGCCCGTGGTCCCAGCTACTTGGGAGGCTGAGGCAGGAGAATGGCGTTAGCCCAGGAGTCGGAGCTTGCAGTGAGCCGAGATCGGGCCACTGCACTCCAGCCTGGGTGACAGAGCAAGATTCTGTCTCAAAAAAAAAAAAAAAAAAAAAAAAAATTCTGTCTTTTAGGAAATGATTTTATATTTTTACATTGTAATTAATGACATATTTACAATTCATATATTAGTAACTTATTTTTATCATCTTATGGCTGCTCTTTTTTATGTTTTCTCTCCTCCTTTTATTTTCTCTTCTCCTGTCTTCCTTTTCATGGTTTGGATTATTTTACTTGCCATCTTCTCTTTCTACAGCTTTCACGCATTCTCCTGTATAGTTGCACCCATGACTTCTCATGTCCATGCTTTTAAAAGGTATCTTTTTGCATTTGACTTTACATAAAGCAGCATGCATAATTGTCTAAAATCTGTAAAGTTAAACAATATATGTGTCATTTTTCTGATAAGACATTGAGAATACTTTTATATTAATCATTCCAATCTTGTTTTACATGTTATTTTACTCATGTATTTCAATTATCCACTTAAAGTACACCAGATTATTAATTGCTATAATTATTACATTTTATGGTCATTTCTTAGAGTTATTTATCCATTCCTTTGCTCTCTTTTGCTTCTTAGAGATATACTAGAGCCTCTTGTCTACATTTTATGTCTTTTTTTTTTTTTTTTTTTTTGAGACAGTCTCACCCTGTCACCCAGGTGGGAGTGCAGTGGCACCATCTCAGCTCACTGCAACCTCCACCTCCTGAGTTCAAGTGATTCTCCTGCCTCAACCTCCCAAGTAGCTGGGACTACAGGCCTGCACCACCATGCCTGGCTAATTTTTGTACTTTTAGCAGAGATAAGGTTTCACCCTGTTGGCCAAGACGGTCTCGAACTCCTGACCTCAAGTGATCCACCTGCCCTGGGCTCCCAAAGTGCTGGGATTACAGGTGTGAGACACTGAGTCCACCTAGATTTTATCTCTTGAATTTTTTTAAATTTTCTATGCAATACATTAGGCAATGGTAAGTAAACTTGTTTTCCCTAAGGGGCAAAATACATAATATTTTAGGCTTTGTAGGCCACATAGTTCTCTGCCAAAGCTACTCAGAACAACCACAGACAATACAGGAAAAAATGGAAGTGGCAGTGTCCCAACAAAACTTTATTTGAGAAAAAAAAGTTCAGTTGGTTGGCTGGATTTGGCCTGTGTGTTACTACAGTTTCTGATACCTGTTCCAGATAAATTTCTCAGAGCTCTCCTCCAATTCACTCTATTTCCCTTTGACCAGCTCCCTTTGAGATAGTCTAGAGTTCATCTCATACATATTGTTTTACATGACAGTATTTTTCACAGTCAATTCATATTAATTGAAAGTGATATGAAATATTGAGAGTTCTGGTGTTAATTTAATGGCAGGGTGTGTACATAATATTTATGCCACACACATAAACCATGAATGATTGCCACATTTATGAAAATGCTGATACATTTTATTTTGTTTTAAAATGGAGGATTAGGCTAATTCCATAATTTAGTGTTTCTTTATAAATTATCTTTCTAGGCCAGGCACACTGATTCATGCGTGTTATCCCAGCACTTTGGGAGGCTGAGGTGGGCAGATCACTTGAGGTCAGAAGTTCAAGATCAGCCTGACTAAAACAATGAAACCCCATCTGGAGTCCCAGCTACTTGGGAGCCTGAAGCAGGAGAGTTGCTTGAACCCAGGAGGCAGAGGTTGCAGTGAGCTGAGATTGTACCACTGCACTCCAGCCTGGGCAACAGAGCAAGGCTCCATCTCAGAAAAAAATAAAAATAAAAATGAAATATCTTTCTATACTTGACATTTTGAGCACACATAAGAATGAGCTTGGAATTCTAACATATTTTTATTTGTTCCTGATTGATTTTATGGTAAATTCTATCAGCGAAATGAGGTTTAGCTGTAGTTCAAAGTCAAATGAGGATGTGTGGTGAATTATATTACATTTAAAAACATGGGCTATAATTGATGGATGATTTTCTTTAAAAAGAACTAAAAGCGGCCGGGCGCGGTGGCTCAAGCCTGTAATCCCAGCACTTTGGGAGGCCGAGACGGGCGGATCACGAGGTCAGGAGATCGAGACCATCCTGGCTAACATGGCAAAACCCTGTCTCTACTAAAAAATACAAAAAACTAGCCGGGCGAGGTGGCGGGCGCCTGTAGTCCCAGCTACTCGGGAGGCTGAGGCAGGAGAATGACGTAAACCCGGGAGGCGGAGCTTGCAGTGAGCTGAGATCCGGCCACTGTACTCCAGCCTGGGCGACAGAGCGAGACTCCGTCTCAAAAAAAAAAAAAAAAAAAAAAAAAAGAACTAAAAGCAATAATCTTAGACATTATTGGAAACAACCGGGAGTTACAAGTTTGCACACTGTTAAGAAGATGAGGAAACTCACTGTAGTGTAAACCAGCATCAGTTCAACCCAGCTTTTACTGTATGGTATGGCTCTAACATATGCTTTGCTGGTGACTTTCTTCTTCTTACTATTAACTTTCTATGGCCAGAATAGTAGATCCTGATGATCCAAAACTTCTCCTTTATTTACATGATGTATGCCAAACATCACAATTATTTCCCAATCCTATTTGAGCTTGTGTATGAGGTTAGTCTCAACAACTCTTAAAAATAATAATCCCATTTGCTGAAAACCTACCTTAGAGACTGGAACTTGATAATGATATAAAGTACTCAGTTTTTAGAGTGCCTCAAGTGCTACTGCTTTGTAATTTGTTGAATGGTGGATGCTGTGCCTGCTTTGGGTTTATTTTTGGTAGTCTAGACAAATTACAAAATGATTAGGAAAAGGCTTTGGCCGCCATAGGAAATGGTGAATACAGACATACACCCAGACAGAGAGCTAACAATCAATGATCATTATAACATTTCTTCATTCATTCATTCATTCTTCCAAAAATATTTATTGAACACCAACTACAACCTGGCACTAGATGCTGAGACTAGATGGGTGATCAGAGAAGCTTTTTGCCCTCAAGAAATTGTAGACTTTTTAAAATATTCAGTCTACCATAATTATATGTTCTGGGAAAGTTGTTACCATATTTTTTTTTCTACAAATCCTGTTTTCCTTAGGGAATAATATACCTATTAGAAAAAAATGTGTCAGAATAAAGTGAACATTTTTGTGCATTGTTAGCACAAACTAAGTATATTTTCTTCAAATGTATATTTGATCAATTGATATTTGATCCATACATAATGCATAAAATGTTCTTAATACTCTCTGAAATTTGAATAAAACAAAGACATAATTGCATAAAAGGCAGATAGTCTCAATATTTTATAATAAATAAATAAGGTTTGCTTTACAAAGGCTCATTTGTAAGAACAGAAGCAACTTATTATTTTCTGGGAGAAGAAAAGTCTTTTCTGAGAACAGCTGATAAAATTTCATTCCTTTTGAGTTTTCCAAATTTGTCCAATTCCTTTTGAAGTATATTTTAAACTTATGACTAGATTTTCAATTCTACAGATAAGTAATACCTAGAAAATATATTTGCATCAATGTGTTTATTTTTGCCAGCTTTGACAAAAAAGTTGTATTTTAACTAGATAAAAATAAAAACCTTCCTTTTATTTAGGTTTTACATATGATATTCTTCATATGCGAAGCTGTGAATCCACCATCCCAGGGCTTGAACTTTTTCTTCATTGGTCATGATGGACTTACGTCTATTTCTCCTCATCAACTCATTTCAAAGAAGTTGTAGGATATCTCAGGGGGCTGACAAAAGGAATCTGTGGTTAAGAAACACGACACAGATTGTTGCCCCTGAAAGCTAACCTCGAGCTAGATCTTTGAAAAGAGTGCTTTGCCCACTTAACCACACTCAGTTACTTTCAATTAGGCACTTAAAAAATAAAGTAAAATTTCTACAGTTGAAGGAAGAGTATGTTTTGATATAATTTGGCTGTGTAGCCACCATATCTCATCTTGAAATATAACCCCCGTAATCCCCACGTGTCAAGAGAGACCAGGTGGAGGTAATTGAGTCACAGGGCAGATCTTTCCCATGCTGTTCTCATGACAGTGAATAAGTCTCATGAGATTTGTGGTTTTATAAAGGGGAGTTTCCCTGCACAAGCTCTCTTGCCTGCCGCCATGTAAGACATGGCTTTGCCTCTCCTTTGCCTTCCACCATGATTGTGAGACCTCCCCAGCCAGGGTGGAACTGTGAGTCCATTAAACCTCTTTTATTTATAAATTACTCAGTCTCAGGTATGTCTTTATTAGCAGCATGAAAACAGACTAATACAGTTTATAACCAAATATGTCCAGGCCACGTCCAGTGTGTGAGGAGAAGACACCAGCCTATCAATGCCATGCCTGCAGAGGGTCTCTACCAAGAAAGTACAAACATGCATTTTTCACTGCCCAGCATTTTGCAATTCTTTACTTTTATATTAATCATTTCAATCTCGTTTTACATGTCATTTTATTCATATATTTTAATTCTCCTTCATTTAAAATACATCAGATTATTCATTGCTATTATTATTGCATTTCATAGCCAATTCTTATTTAGAGTTATTTATCCGTTTATTTGCTCTCTTTTGCTTCTTTGAAATGTATTAGAGCCTCTCATCTATCTCTTATCTCTTTTTTTTTCTTTATCTGTTTCTCACTTGAGAAGAATATGCATGGTCCTTGCATCAATTATCTTTTGAGTAAGGTCTCTAATCCTGACCATCCACCCATACCTGAGTTTCAACATGTTTGTGCCAATTGGATATTCCTGTAAGACCGACCCACTTTTAACTTCCTCATATTCCAGACCTCCGCAGCATATTCTTCATCATGCTAGACATCCTTTCTACTTCCTTTCTGGCAGTAACATTATTTCAGTAGCCCACCAGCAAGTTTCCTTCTTTCTGGCTTTTCTTCTGTTTAAATGCTTTTGTTTACCTGCTGTCTTAAGCAGGGTTGTCCAGAGAATCAGAACCAATAGAGGATATAGATATATCTCCTATATATTTCCTATATATTTATCTATCTATATAGATAGCTATCAATTTATGTCTGTATAGATAGATATATTTATAGATACAGATATATAGACATTTATATCTATATGTATATATTTATTATGGAAAATCGGAGGCTGAGAAGTCCCACAATCTGCTGTCTGTAAGCTGGAGACCCAGGAAAGAAGGTGGTGTGACTCCAGGACAAGGGCAGGAGAAGACCATTGTTCCAGCCAAACGCTGAGGCAGAAAAAGGAAGGGGGTGAGGTAGAATTCTTCCTCCCTTAACCTTTTGTTTTATTCAAGTCCTTGAGGAATTGGATGATGCCCACTCACTTTGTGGAGGGTAATCTGAATCCACTTTACTAAATCCACCACTTCAAATGCTAATCTCATCTAGAAACACCCTCACAGACAATCCTAGAAGTAATGTTTAATCTGGGCACCACATGGCCCAATCAAGTTCACAATAGGATTAGCCATGTTCCCTGCTATGTCATGTCATTCATGTCATTGCAATGCAATCAGTGGTTTTACACAATCCTTCTAATGACCAGAATTTGAACTCCTTAATTTCAGAGACTTATTTCTCTTTTCAGAGACTTATTTCTCTTCTTGTTTTCAGGACCTAACATAAGGAAAGATACAAAATACGCATTCAATACTTCTTTTTCTTGAATGAATTAATTAATGGACAAAGAGAAAAGTAAACAAAATATGTGAACACCCAATTTTGTTAGTCCTTCCTTTATAATACTTTCAAACTTTGTTTCTTGCTCTTCTTTGCCTATGCCTCCTGTTGGGATGACTACAAATAAGATAATTATGTGTCTCCTTCCTCCTAAATCAACCCTTTTCAATTCACTCTGAAAATCTCAATCTGTATTATATTTTACCAACATTAATGTCTATTAGTGTCTAGAGATCTCAGAGCTATAGGAGCTCAATAATTATTTGTTACATGTTACTTGAGCTTCTAAACAGGCAATATATTACCCATAGATTTATTGGTAGCATAGTCTAATTAAGACTTTCAACAGAGAAAAAGAAGTAAGAGTGGAAGCAACTTCAATCATTAAGAAAGACTGCAGAAATCATGTCCTTTGCAGCAACACTGATGGAGCTGGAGGATTCTAAATGAATTGATACAGAAACAGAAAACCAAACGCTGAACGTTCTCACTTACAACTGAGAGCTAAACATTGAATACACATGGGCACAAAGAAGGGAACCATAGGCACAGGGTTCTACTTGTAGGTGGAGGGTAAGAGTGCAAGGGTTGAAAAATTAACTGTCAGTATACGCTGATTACCTGGGTGACAAAATTATCTGTACACCAAACTCCAATGACATGCAATTTACCAGTGTGACAAATTCGCACATGTACCCCCTCGAACCTAAAATAAAAATTGTAAAGAAACAAAAACCAAAAGCTATATTCATCTAAGAAGAAAATTACATGTCAGTGTTCAGTTAATTTCATTTTGAAGCTTCACAGGAAAACGCACAGCTTTTCTCTTCTTCAAGAAGTCTAGGAAGTTGACTTCTTTAAAAAGAGATGGAAATAGAGTTGACTTTTAATACTTCTTCTTTTTTTTTTTTTTTTTTTTAAATGGAGTTTCGCTCTGTCACCCAGGCTGGAGTGCAGTGGCACAATCTCAACTCACTGCAAGCTCTACCTCCCAGGTTCAAGTGATTGTCCTGCCTCAGCCTCCTGAGTAGCTAGGACTACAGGCACCTGCCAGCATGCCTGGCTAATTTTTGCATTTTTAGTAGAGATGGGATTTCACCATGTTGACCAGGATGGTCTCGAACTCCTGACCTCAGGTGATCCACCCGCCTCAGCCTCCCAAAGTGCTAGGATTACAGGTATGAGCCACCATGCCCAGCTGACTTTTAATACTTCTAACAAGTATGTAAACTTAAGATTTCCATTGGGATTACAGAAACTCTATAAGGAGAACTGTCTAACAATCCAGGCTTGTGTAGCTCTAGTAGACACTTGTAAACTATAATTTGAAAACACATTAAAAATAATTATACATAACAATTGAGGCAGGCTTACTACTTAAGTGCATTAATTTATCTTCAAAGATCTTTACAAATGTTAACTAATAAATTCTTATAATATTGGCCCTATGATTAAGCATTGATCATTTCTGTACTATGTTTCAAAGAATGGATGAATACAAGTAAAAATACTCTCAGAGAGAGAGGGAGGAAGAAAAGTGTTTTTGAGGACAATTTAAAATGGAAAATCCAAGTAAAGGTGGATTTGAGGACTTACAGATATTAAGTCAGAGAGGCAATCCCTTTGGGAGTAACCGAGATTAAAACAAAGCTGATTTCTTCATATCTGATAAAAATCAGTTTCAATCTCTGCACAAAACGCAAAGCAATAAACCTCTTTTCAGAAGAAACAGAACAGACGAGAGCCATTAGATGGGAGTTACACTTTAATGGGAAGTACAATGACTGCATAGGCTGCTCATTGCCAGAGAGCAGAAGGGGTCTCTCACTTAGAAGCCTCGGCTTGCCCTGAAAGTCAGTGTAAGAGAATTGCTGTGGGCCAGCAATTCTGGCCCGAGAGAATGAGAAAGGGAAAACTAATCAAATACCAGCAGTCTTTCTTCATTTCGAGGAATATTACTGGTGGCACTGACAGCTAGGAGAGCAGTCTTGAGCGTCTCCCTGCCTTCTTGCTAGCAGAGCACCCATCAGAAGAAAGCACAGGTTCCTCTGCAGCTGAGAAGTCCCACACACTTTTATGTGCTTGCATCCTTTTTAGGGCTGGGAGGTCCTGATATTTTCCCAACACTCCACAACAGGTACAGGAGCAGAACCAGCATCAGATTCTGGAGGCTGACCCCCTGAATCTGAAGATTAGACTCTCAGATCTCTGCCTCTGGTTTTCAAACATAGATAATGTAAACCCAGAAACATGCTCCAGTTCAGAGCTTCAATTGCACACACACAAAGATCAGACAAACCAAATTCTTAAAAATCCAAAGGTTAACAAGGAAACAATCATTTCTCTCTTGACCCAGAAAACAAAGGAAATACATCACTTGATATTGGTGACAAAGTTCCTCTCCATCACAATCACACAGAGTCACAGGTCAAGGTTCAGAAAATAACAACACGGAAGAACTGGTAATGATATAGCACAGTCGAAGGGGACCAATCTCCACTGCCCAAGGTGCTTCAAAGTCAATGAGATGTGTTTGACCTACAAAAAGCTAATGGCTTAGAGAATGTCATGCTGGGAATATCTAACAGAAGCTTTTAATTGCCTGTAAGATAAACCCTAGTTTCCTGCATGAAAATAATTTATGAAAATGTGGTATTGTGTAATAATTTTAAAAACTGTAGTCATCTGTGGATCAAAGACATATACATTTAAGCATTCATCTACCTTGAAGACACTGTTCGAAAATGTTTGCATTAAAAAAAGATGCAATCACAAATTTACTTTTGCTTTGCTACAGAATATTGGCAAATTGCCTTCCGTTGTGATTGTCCCCACATATTAACGATGAACAGCCTCAGCTGAGTTCAGCCTTTCCCATTCTTACAACAGAAGAATCAAATACCGGGGAATGGTAAGTAAATCTTAATACAGCTTCTATTGCTAAAGTTCGGTAAAGTCAGTCATTGCATATTTTTTTTTGTAAGTTCATTATCAGCCATGTTTGGGAGATGATTATTTTGACTGTGAAATACACAAAATGCCTTGTATGAAACAGAATGAAAATTTATCTTATGCCTATTTGGTTTCCTTTCTTTGGTGGGCAGGGGGTCAAAATACAAAGCCACAGAAATTCATTTAGAAAGAAAGATGCACGGAATTTTAATTTTCTTTTGTAGATAGTGTCCCTTTAACCATCCTGAAAGAGAAAAAACAGTGCATATTTTTAAATCAGGCAAAACTGTTAAATTAAGGGCAGCTCTAACCTTTTTTCCTCCATCCTTCTTGCCCTTCCTAAGTCAATCCAATCAATCCATCTTTAATCAGCCAGGAAGAAGTTGTTGAAGGTCTGGAATGAGCTCAACCCTGTGCCAGCCACTGGGCAACCCTAGCCACGAAGAGCAGGGTTTCTGCCTTTTCGTATGTGTGTGCCAATTAGACCCGAAGTGGGATGAAGGGTAAAGCATTTCTTTCTGAGTGCAGTGTGCATTAAATTTAGGGGATTTTCATGATGCTTTCTGGTGGAATGACTGTTCTGTGTTCTTGGCTATCAAGATGTGGGTTCTTGACTGTCATGGAGCAAGTCAGCTAACTCACGTATTTGCGTATCTAAAATGAGATTTATTACAAAAGTGTATGTTAATAAAGAACATCATTGGCACTCAATTTTGCATTCTAATTGATGCTATTCAGGGGCCTACTAGTAGGCAAAGTACAGATCCAGTTTGCATCTTATGTGAGAGAAAAGAACATTAGATTATTAAGATCCAACCATCTACATCTGCTGTGGATTTTAGGGAGCAGGTTAGAATAACTATGTTTAATGAAGTCATTACCTAAGGATATGCCATTAGGTCTATTTTGTGTCCAGTGAACCAATTTTAAATATTTTAACATCTTTATTACAGAATGCACTATTATGATAATACCTTAAAATAATACTAATTCGTATCTACATGAAGTTTCCATTTTGGTGAGTCACTGCAATTAGATAAGTAATTGGAAGAAGATGGTTGCTCTCATCGGAAAGAAATTGTGCATCAGAATAAATCAACTTCCTCTTATGTGCTTGTAAAAAAGTATATGATAGACTTTGCTCTCTGAGCTCTACTCTGCAAGCAATGAAGGCATTTATGAACATGGTGAATTCTGCTGAGTAATTGAATTGCATGTAATCAAATAAGAAGTGATTAAGAAAAAAGGCAGGGGAAACGGAAATAACCTGGGTGGATATGTGATATGGACACGTAGGGTGGGGGAAGGATAAAGGCCAAAATTATAACCAACTACAGGATGGTGCTGGGGCTGGCGGTCTTTCTAGTTCGGGGTCGCTTGTGTGAAATCTGCTCATACATTCTCAAAGCAGAGGTTCTGACTTGGAAAAAGAGGCTCAAGGGCCACCCAACAAGAGGTTTTCTTCAGTCTACCATCTCAGTGTCCTTTTCTGGATTTGAGAATTACAAACGAGAGAACAAGTCTGTGATGGAAAGATTTCATATTCCTTCATAGGCTGAAAGGCTGATGGAGCTGTAACCGGTTCAGCAAATGCTCACACTGAGATTTGAAATCAGAAGCTGACCTTCATGCTAGAGCTCTGACTGTCTCTCATGCTGACTGCTGGGACTGTCTTGCATTCCTCAAAAGAGCTCTGCATTTGTCCCTGGCATCTAACAGAGGCCCAGAGGGTGGATCTCACGGCATGGTCTAAAAATAGAATCTCCCATTTCAGAGAGAATAAAAATGTATGTAAGCAATAGGTATTCTGATTTATTTGCAAAACAAAGCCTACTTGCCATCTCAGAAAAAGCTTTGTATTATTTCAGAAGAATAGTTCAGAGTGGAGATGAGCTTAAAATGCAGGAATACAAATGGAGGTTGAAGAAAGAGGGAGAAATGGAAATCATTTCCAGGACTGGCAGAAACTCTGTTTCTTCTTGACCCTGTGAGCCAACTGTGGATTCTGAATGACACTTAGAACAGTATTCAAAAATAAAAAAATAAAAAAACAAACTTCAGGAAGAAGCAACATGCTCTTTGTTCTTTTGGGGAATTATAGATGAAGCAGAAAAATTGTGCTTAACATTTCCAATGAATTGTTTGAAGGGCACAGAGAACTAAAGCGTTTTAGGAACTACAATGAAAAAAAAAAACCTCCAGAGTTTGTTACTGTTTTATTTATATTTTCTGTGTTTACCTCAAGTTGGCATGAATTAGTAAAATAGCTTGCAAGTTTGTGCATCTGTTAATTATGTCTCAGGCCCAGTACCAGAATATATGAAATTAAACAGACTCTTACATTTTAAGTTATTCTAGAAAGAAACAAAGAGAAAAAGGGAGGGAGAGAGAGGGAGGCTATTACATTATTATTCAGAAAATATTCAATTATATAAGAAATTGCAAGTCTTACACAGAATATTCCTTTTCCCAGAATAGGAATCTATATTCAAATTTAACTCTCTTAAAGTAGTTACTATGTGGTACAGTGGGAGAATATAAAAATTCTATTAAATCTGACCCATGTTTCATTAAGTTAAAAAGCCTTCAAATAGTCTCAATTTATTTTCTCGAATTTTGGTCTCAAAACATTGGAAATTCAGCCTGGATGACCCTTCCCTCTCTTGACCAATATGGCCATTTCCTAATATGGTCATTCCTAGACAGTGTGAGGAGTTGAAGAGTGCCATCGAGGGTGTGTGTCTATCCAGCTCACCTGGACTGACACTCAGGCTCGGATATTCGCCCTCTGTGTGAACCTCAGTAAGCCGCCTGACTTCCCTGCACTTCAGTTTCCACAACTGCAAACGGGACCGTTTTCGAACGTGCTTCATAAGGTTTGTTAGGGATTGAATTGTGTCTCCCCAAAATTCATATTTAAAGTCTTCAGAATGTGACCGTATTTAGAGATAAGGTCTTTACAGAGGTAATCAAGTTAAACTGAGGTCATTAGGAAAAGCCTTAATGCAATATGCTGGTGTCCTTACTAAAAGAAAGAAATTTAGATACACACAGAGAGAACGCCATGTGAAGAAGAAGGTAGAGATCTGGGTGATGCTTCTACTAGTCAAAGAATGCCAACCAGAGTCAGCAAACCACCAGGAGCTCCTGGAGAGGCTGCAGACAGCACCTTCCTCACAACCTCAGAAGAAACCAACCCTGCCAGTGCCTTGACCTTGGACGTGCAGCCTCCAGGACTGTGGGATGATGCATTCCTGCTATTCAGGTCACTCTGTTAGTGGGACTTTGCTACAGCAGTCCCAATAAACTAACACAAGGTTATTGTGAGTTTATAGGCTGATAAATGTAAACAACAACAACAACAACAACAAAAATCCTTTGAAGCATGCCAGGAGCAATAAAGGTGAGCTCACATGATTGTTGCTATTAACACTATGTCTCCAGTCATTTTAAGTGTTAATGTTATATGTTCTGCGTCTATTTCCTTAAAATAGCATACCTACCTTAGGTTAGAACACAACTACCTTAGTTGAGAGTCAACTGACTTCTCAAGTGGCTCCTTACCCATATGTTTGATTGATAGTTTGACAAAACCAGTCAGTGGATTTGGTGGGAAAAGTTGCACAGTCGTGGGGAGATGCTGTCCTCAGTGGCCTGGATCCATTTTCTTTCTCAGGTTTCCCCTGATCGACTGGTACTTATGAAGGCACCACACAGACTGTGCTTGCACACAGATACAAACACTTGCACCCAGCATGTACATCACCATAGATAAAGCGCACGTACTCATTTCCTTTTCAAGAAAATAAGATCAAATGACGTAGACAAAATAGAACAGGGAAGAAAAGCAATTTCTCTGCCCTCACTATATAAGGCCATGCAATTCCAGGTTACAGCGGATGCCCTGGCCCCAAAACATTTCACTATCAGCTACAAAGCACAAATGCTAAAGCATATTTCCAAACTTCCCCCAAGAGTAGAGAGTACTTTGGAAAGGCTGCTGTGTGCACCAGGATGCCCAGGGCTTGTTTCCTCTCGTGAGGGATGCAGTCTCCTGTCTCCATAAACATTTCAGAGCTTTCATGAATGGGCATAGGCCATTGTCTCCAAGTAACCTCCTAATGTTCAGCTGTGCATATCTTACGCGTCAAATACTTGTCTCAAAATCTAGGGCTTTATTGTTTTGTCTTTGAGATTTTTCTCTTTTCACCTCTCCCAAATTTTAACTTGCAGATGAAGCCTCCACCACATGCAGCTGAGACATGACAAATGTCTTCCTGGTGAGTTAGTGGAGGCTTCCTGTTCACCAGACCAACAAGGAATTCCGCACAGCCAGGGATTTCGACCTCCCCACCCTCCCATCTCCCCACCCAAACAAATGTGAGCATGGCATTCCTAGAGAGGGCTGGGGCAGTGGCCAATCTTCCTGCAGGATCATCTGTGGGACTTGGGAAAAGTATCTTATTACCCAAATTCTTGAACTCCTTGCATCACACTTCCCAAGTCAGCCTTCTCTTGTGATTCTATCTTTAGGCAAAATATGGTCTAACCATTTCTTAGATGTTCTAATTTAGATATTCAAGTAACTCAATGGCTTTTGTAGCATTTCAACTTCACATACCAGCAACATGTTCTTTGTTTACATTTGTTACTGGAAACTTTAAGTATTCATTGATTGTGACAAGCCAGATAGAATCCCCTTAAATACATTGTCAGACTATTGCTAAAAAAGCTCATTGTCATCAAAAGCTGATATATTTTTATGCTTTAGAGAGTAAGCCACCATTTATATATAATAAATTAGATATAATTTATTTAATATTGATTATATATGTTATAAGATCTACAGTAGACTCTTGAACAATTACATATGTAATCCACAATTATATATACTACAGTAGACCCTGGAACAACGTGGGTTTGAAATTTACAGGTCAACTTACACGTGGACTTTCTTCTGCCTCTGCCACCCCTGAGGCAGCAAGACCAACTTCTCTCTTTCCTCTTCTTCCTGGGCTCACTCAACGTGAAGACTACAAGGGTGAAGACCTTCATTACGACCTGCTTTCACTTAAAGAATAGTAAATATATTTTCCTACCTTGCAATTTTCTTAATAACATTTTCTTTTCTCTAGCTTACTTTATTATAAGAATATACTATTTTATATATATA
>NW_016814144.1:937687-948867 GCF_001698545.2 Rhinopithecus bieti
GTCTCACAGAGAAAAAAGAGATAAGTGGGGAGATAGAAATCCCATTCCCCCTGTTTATATATATATATATATATATATATATATATATATATCTCACAAAATATATATTAATCCACTGTTCATGCTATCAGAATGGCTTTGGGTCAACAGTAGCTATTAGCAGTAATGTCTTTGTGGATTCGAAAGTTGTATCTTTGACAATGCAAGGGGGTGATTAAGACTCCTATCACCTTGTTTTTCATGACTCAGCTGTAAACTTGTATCTACATTTATTTTTAATACACTGTAAAATATTGTTTCAGGAGATGTGAAAAAATGCCTTTCCTATTAAATGAAAGAAAGCATTTTAACGACAGCCCAATGGCACCTCTGTTGTATGGGTTGAGGTGGGTTCTCAGATACCTAAATGGTCTTCAGGTTTTGATTGACAAATCAAACCTTTATTGAGTCCTCAGTATAGGCCAGGCTTTTGTAGATAAAAGAGAGCACTGTGAATAAAATAGCTCTTGGCTTCCTAGAGGCTGAAACATGTAGAAATTATAGCACCATTTAATGCTTATTTAACAGAAGGACAGATAAAGTTATTTATTTTAATAACTTTATTTAAATGCTTAAAGAAAGGACAGTGCCCAAGTATGGACTTGTAAATATGTGTGACAAATTCAACGAAAGGTGAAGTTCTCATGTCGATGGTCGTAGTGTGGATGCATTGCTAACAGCTTTCTTTTCCTACCTCTGGTCAGAGAATGTTGCTTCATGCTCAAATTACTTATTAGTTAATTCAAAGGGTGGACACTCAAGGAATTTAAAACACAGACAATTTGGGATTTTTCAGGAGAATTCATCTTTAACGTATACAAGAAGTTATGTGGTAAGGTTGATGTCCTAGGAAACAAGTGTGTACACATTGGACAAAGACTTCATGAATTTTACCTATGAAGCAGTTAACTTAATATTATAGTTTATTCAGTAGGCCTCTTAAAGATATAAAATTTAATTTATAATTGTAAGTGAATATTTAATATATGATCATTACTGTAATACAATTACTTGTCAAATGGGAAAGGAGCAGAGAAGCGATATAGTAATTTTGCTTGCCTTTGAAGTGAAAGTCTTTTTAGAAAAGGTATGTCTTGAAGAATGAGTAGACTGTAGAGTGGAAGATTCGGCACATCCGTAGAAGGGCATTTTAGAAAAAGGGAGGACAGCACCCAGGCATGGACTTGTAAATGCAAGTGACAAATTCAAAGAAAGGCACTCTCATATAGATGGTCATAGTATAGATGTGTATCTAACATCTTTTTTTTTCCTACCTCTGGTGAGAAAATATTCTGTTTCATTATTTTATTATTAGTTAATTAAAAGGGTCTTATCCTGCATGGAGAGTTAGTGGTTCTAGTTATTTTAAAGATATATTCAGTCTAATTCACCAAGTATTAGTTGGACACGATTCTATGCTGGTCGCTTTGGAGACAGGGAGGCACGAAATACCTGGGGATAATTTGGAAAAGGAAAGGATATGGACTAACTGATACATAGAAACTTCCTTTATTCACAGAAAGTGAAAAAGAAGGAAAAAATATGTTTGGTTGATCCCTGTCTTCTATTTTCTTTCTTTCTTTTTTTTTTTTTTTGAGACGGAGTCTCGTTCTGTCACCCGGGCTGGAGTGCAGTGGCCGGATCTCAGCTCACTGCAAGCTCTGCCTCCCAGGTTTACGCCATTCTCCTGCCTCAGCCTCCCGAGTAGCTGGGACTACAGGCGCCCGCCTCGTCGCCCGGCTAATTTTTTGTATTTTAAGTAGAGACGGGGTTTCACCGTATTAGCCAGGATGGTCTCGATCTCCTGACCTCGTGATCCGCCCGTCTCGGCCTCCCAAAGTGCTGGGATTACAGGCTTGAGCCACCGGGCCCGGCTGTCTTCCATTTTCAATTACTGCATTAGGAGAAGATTACATTGATTAACCACTGTCTTGGATATAAGAATAGAAATATTTTTAACGTATTGAGAGGCTGGCAAACTGTTTTAGCGACTAGACACCGTGTCACATCTACCCGGTTATCTACACCCCAAGTACAAGGGCAGTCCCATCTGAAATTCTAAAGGCCAGTTCACCCCGACAGTCGGAAGTGGGGCTCTGGGGACCTGCCACCTGGCTTCAGTGGGCCCACAGCCCAGGGCAGTCTGCAGCAGCTGGAGTCCTGCTTTCCACACTGGACACAGATGTGTTTGTCTGATAATTTGTGGTTCTATTTTTGTTGTCAGTTTTCTCTATTAGTACCATTTTTTGTAAGTCCGGTGTTTATTTTTTTAATTGAAGAACAGGCATTTTATGCAAAAAACAAAAATGCAGAGGCTCTGAGGGTATCATCTTCTGAAAAAACAGTCACTCTGTTTTTTTGGAAGAGAAGGTAGAATAAGGGCGGGCAGCCAAGTCCAAGGACTGGCGTCTCTGACTTGAGGCTGGCTCACTTTTTGCAAGACAGCTGTACCCCATTCCTGGGGGCCATCCTTTGGGGGTCCCATTAAGAACCTGGACATGGTCATGGCTACTCCGCCTCCTTGGGTCCTGAACTCTAAGTTGGTATCCAGAGCTCCAGGAGGAAGTCAAAGACCTGTTTGCCGTTACAGCTTCTTTCTGTGCTGGTGCCCGACTCTGACCTGCATAAAGATTGGCAAGTGCCTTGAGAAAAACCCTGGGTTAGTAGCAGGGTCCTGCAAGTTCTGCCTACCTCAGTGAATCCCAATCACGGTTCTACTTGTGTTTGTTTTCTCCCAAGTCCTGTGACATGCCCAAAATCTCTGCTTTGGGATTTCTGCTCAGAATTACCTGGTTTCTCTATATCTAGCCGTGAGTTCACAACAGCCTCTAAGGAAACAGAAGTGCGTGGAGTAAGTGGCTTATCTCTGCAAGCGTTCTCTGTCTCTGCCCAGCCTCTCTCTCTGTTTCTCTGTCTCCCTCTCTCTTCCTTCCTCTTTTTCTCTCTTCCTCCTTGTCCTTCTTTATCTCTGTCTCTCTCTCCCTCCCTTCTTTCCTCCCTTTCTTGGATCTTGCTCTCTCAAGTCCTGGTTGCTTCGGAAGTTCCCAATGCCTTCAAACAGCTTTTATTTATTCAAAAAATGTATTACTTATTCGCTTACTTATTTATTTACTGTTTTTCTCTGCTTTTCTCACTTTTCCTTGGGAGTATCAGTCCAGGTACTCTCCTGTAGCCTAACACAGAATTATTCTTTCCATGTGGTTTAGCAGAACCAAAACTACCTGCCAAGTCCTGGAGATGGAGCATAAAGCACTCTCCTTCTTATTGTTCCCTAGAATCTTCTGGTTGTTTTTCGACGAAGAATGAAAAACTGCTTTTTTATTATTACTATTGGTTTATGATTCCTGAAAGTCCTTCTAAGTTTGTGTAATCTTTTAAGAACCCCATTTGCCAGTGAGCCGATAGCTACATCAGAATAGTAAATCATCAATGACAAAAGGAAATGTTTTAAAGGCTCTCTTGCGATCAATGATTTCTGAATCAGTCCAGCCTCTTCTGTATTCAAGCTGCCCAATGTGAGCCTTGTTCTCTTTGTGCAGGTGCATCCAGCCCCAAAGGTTTGGGGCAGCTGATGCTGTGGGGCTGTTGTCAAGTCATTTTCACTCAGTCCAAGGGCATGGCTAGACATACCAATCTGTCACCAAATTAAGTGCTCTGGGATTTTTTAATGGTTGAGTTGAGAGATTAGATTTTCTCCCTTTGAGCTGTCATATTTCAAATAAAGGTGAATTGGCAACTTCCATTTCTGATGTATATTTTGGTCTGCCTAGGTTTGGTGTATGCTGGTGTGAGTCTATGGATATGTGGTTTATGCTGGTGTAGGTTTACATAACGATGTGGTCCCATGTGGTGTGAAGTCAGAGAAGTGAAGAACAGGAGATGTGGGCACAATTCTTTTCACTGAAACCTTTTATGTCAAGGTGCAATTACATGTAAGATGCATCCTCCTCTATGTTGCTAGAGTTTATTCACTTAGAGTTTGAATGCCACACTTTATGTGTCATTGAGTGGTCTCACCATTAATACCCCTTTAGTGTGCCATGCAGGCCCACAGCCAAACGGCCATTCTCCTTTCTTGTCCAGCAATATTCAGCCTCTCTTTCTCTCCCTTTAGAATAATGGGTCTTTGCTAGTCATATAAGGATGCCATCATTGTCCTTCTGTGACAGGGCAGGCGTTACTAAACACAGTGCTGTCTCTTATATATTAGAGACAGGGGCACTGCAGTTTGCGAAATGTTATCGACGCAGTGGGGAGTGATTTATGATATGCATGATGATAGGGATATAGAATGGGCTTGTCCCTTTCCTCATGGGCAAGTCGCTGCATGTTTATTCATTGAACTCAAAGAGATACACTTGCATTTCAGTCATGCGCTTTGAGGAGCTTCCTGTAGGTTTCCTTCCAATTTGTATCTTCTTCATATCTGTCATTTGCTTTAGAAAGTTAGAAAATTTAATGTTTCAAATATACAATGTTCATAGTTCCTACCCTTCTTGTGTTTATTTGTGGTAGGTTTCACAGTGATTTGGATTCACAATTTTTAAAGGATGCAGGGGTTAATAATCTTGTTGAATCATTTAGTACTCCATAACTAGACCCTGTAGCATGGGAGCATATTCTAATAGTACCTTAGTTTAATAATAAATGAACTTTGTTAATCTAATCCTGGGTAATTCAGGAAACAGAATGTCTTCCTCTTAATGTCTTTCCCTGATAATGATGGAGATTTATATTGATAAAATTGCTTCCACGGAAGACGGAGTGCCCCTGATGACTGCTTTCAATCACTGGAAGGACCATGAAAGTATGCAAGGTTCCTCCCGGTGAATGAAGCCAGCTTACCACCGTCAAGGGCAAGGGATCAGTGTGCGTTCACATGGAGGCCTCTCACCAAGGGAACCCAAGGGGACAGCACAGGAACTGCAGAGCCAGCACCCATGGAATGGGCAGGGATTTGGGTTTCATCCAACCAGCCAGTTGATCAATAATCACTGAGTATCTGTCACCCATTGCATCCTCTCCTGGGTAGTAAGACTAGGCCAGTGCCAGGCACCTGGAAATCTTTACTGTTCTGCAGTTGACATTTTGAGAGGCAAGTCAAACCATATATATAAACAATTAGAATGTCTAATGTGTTTCAGGAGATAAGTGCCGTGCTGGGATGAGCAGGAGGATGGAGCCGTTGCTGGGCAGAGAGGCTGATTTTAGTTAAAGCCGTCTGGGTGCAGGAAAGAAGACCTCAAAGAGGGAACGACATTTGAGCAAAGTCTTCAACAAACTGAACCCAGGAAGAAAACATTCCAAAAGTCAGAGAAAAGAGGAAGTACAAAGGGCTAGAGCCAGGGAGGAAATTGGCAGACATGCGGCCGCAGAAACGTCAGAGGCCCTGCAGCCATGATGCAGACAGAGAGATGGGTGCCATGGAGCATACGGGGCAGAGAACTAGCACCATCTGAATACTCTGCTTAGGCTGTTGGGGCGACAGCTTCTCTTGATACCAAATAGGAGGCTGTGGACATCATCTTGCAGGAAAGGACAGTGGCTAAGACCACAGTAGTCACGGTACAGATGGAAAGATGTGGCCAGATCGTAGATACATTTTGAAGGTTAAACAGACGGAACTTACTATGGATTAGATGTGAGTGAAACAGAGAGATAGAGAGAGAGAGGATAACTCCAACATGTGCTGTCTGAACAGCTGAAGGGGTAGAGCAGGATGAATAAAGTAAAGAAAAGATTGAAACGGAGATGAAGAGCCACTGTAAGTGAGACATCCAGATGGAGCCCAGTACTCCCAGGGAAGATTCCAGCCACAGGAGGCAACAAAAATGTCACCTCTTTCACGTATACATGACACAAAATCAAGAGGATAAGCTGCTCCGATTTGAAAGCCACACATTGTTCCTTTAAGGGCAGGGCTGGGAGAATGGGTTCAACCCTGACTTCTCTCCACCATCCATGCAGCACCGCAGCCTGTGGTGAAGGCTGCACACCCATGCCCTTCCCTGGGTGTTGCTGGCATTGGGGTTGACAGGAATCTGGCGCCCTGTGAAGAGAAGGTTGGGAGGGAGAAATGTTCCTGATGACCTTAGGACATAACACTTCTCCCCTGTGGCGTGAGAGCCACTGTGCCTCCAAGGACACTCACAGAAGCTGTCATTTGGGATTTGCTGCCAAGAGCAGAGCAAGGCTGTTGATGCCTCGGAACGGAAAAACCTTCTTCAGCAGCGAGGGCAAGAGGGCTGTCCATGGAGACCCCCCGCCCCTCCCTGAGTATGGACGCACCTTCTCTTAGCCTCACATGGACGGGGGCTCTTTAGAACAGTGGGCTGACCTGGGAAGAAGCCCCATGGAAGCCTGCTTGTCCCCAAATCCCCCTATCCTTTCTCCTGAAAGACAGTCTCAGTGAGTGAAGTTCTAGCATTATAGATTTTTCCCTTTGTAAGTCTGACAGAATTTATGGTTTGTGAACATTTTTTATGAGAATGAAAATTACTTTGGGAAAAGTCATTCATTTACCACCCTCACTAGTTCTTCCATAGGGACTGATTTCCAATACGAGCTTGAGACATATTTGGAATTGGGCAAATTCCTGCAGAGGGTAGGAGGACCAGGAACAGAGAAAAAGTGTGGCTGTCCCTGCAGGTAATAGGGCCCCACAGGCTCGTGTGAATTACTTGATTTAACAGCATCCTCTGCTGTTGCTGCGGAGAGAGGAGTGGCCTTGGCTTCTCACTCATGTTTTCCAGCCCTGATTTGTTTACCTGTCTCCAAGAATTGACCCAAAGTAACACCTTTAAAATGGAATGTATTCTCTCCTCTATTTTAAATAACACCCGGATGAATGAGTCTTTACAATAGATACGACTGGAAGGAGAGACACTGGGAAACACAGAGGGAAACATGGGTCATTCGCATCTGCACCTGCGCTTGTGGCAGCTTGACACTGGAAGCTACGTTTTTCTATTCAGGAAGATGAAGCTCTCTATGTCTGTGCCCCATCCCATGCCCCTGGCTGCCTATTCACATCCGGGGCCAATTAGTGCTGTTGAATTTATTCCAAAATCCTCATGCGGAATAGAGCTGTTTTTTATTGTCTTGGAGTTGACCTCTCCCTAGCTCCTCTCCACAATGATTTCTTGATTTTCACTGAAACTCTTTGAGAAGTTCCATTTTTTTGTCATTGGTTAGAGCAGCATTTCACTTTGCATTTCAATTCAATTTTTAGTGATGAATTTTGGATTTTTACGTCCACCTGCCAGCTACTTTAACCCAGAAAATAGCAGCATTGAGCGGTTCCTGCCATGGCAGAGGTCTACCAGTTGTCCCACGGTATCAACTTCCATTACCCCTTCTGTTGCATGGTCCTGAGACTGGTGAGCACCTTCATGGCTCAAGCGTCAGTGGTTGCTGCAGGCAGTTCTGCTGTTGGATAAATGTTTAGCCCTTTGAACTTTACATCTTTTTAACAGAAGGTCAAAGAAGCTGAAACAGTAAGTGATGGAAATTAAACTGGTCTTATCTATCCATATTTTAATGACTGACTTGGCATCCTAGTGTGGTAGCAAGAACCTTGGACTGAAAAAAATTTCACTTCACAGCTGTTTGGCTGTGTGACCTGAAGCTTCTTTTTTTGAGATGGAGTTTTGCTCTTACTGCCCGGGCTGGAGTGCAATGGCACAATCTCAGTTCACTGCAACCTCCACCTCCCGGGTTCAAGCACTTCTGCCTCAGCCTCCTGAGCAGCTGGGATTACAGGCATGCACCACCATGCCCAGCTAATTTCGTATTTTTAATGGAGACGGGGTTTCTCCATGTTGGTCAGGCTGGTCTTGAACTCCCGACATCAGGTGACCCGCCCACCTTGGCCTCCCAAAGTGCTGGGATTACAGGTGTGAGCCACCATGCCTGGCCAACCTGAAGCAATTTAAGTGGCCTTTCAAAATTTCAGTTTTCCTATTGGGAAAGTGTGAGTTTGGGGAAAAGTCAGTAGCTTTTACATTCTTTTGTTCTGATGCTCCTTTTCATAAAATCCAAATGTGGAAGCCATTAGATCATTCTGTGAGGCACAGTTTGAAGACCACAGGACTTCATGATTTCTGGGATCTGCATATTCTTCCAATCCCAGCTTCCAGCATCCTCTGGGTACATCAGAACCTCCCAGTAACAGAGGACGGTGTTGGCAGCTGCCCTGGGAATGTTCAGCCTCGCTGGGAATGGGTCCCCTCTTACTTGCTGGGTGACCGTGAGCATGTTGATCCCATCTCAGAGCCCCCGCTTCCTCCTCCTCTATAAATAGGATCATGGACAGTAGCTGGGAGAATTCAATAAAGTATAGTGTACTGAACACTCAGCACACGCACTAGGAGGAACCAAAAATGAGCAGCAGAACCCTCATTGATGTTTAATGTCCCCTAATTTGTCAAGGGACATTATATTGCATAAGATTTGCTTCAAAGAAAGTAAATTCCTTTCAGGCAAGTTGTTTGAGTCACCAATAGGTTTAAACCAAAGGAAGTTTTTGTCCTCACGATTTTGCATTTTTTAGTGCCTTTCCACAACAAATGTATAAAAGGAGTGTTATTTTTAAGTGTAACTATTTTGGAAACTTCTTACTTAAAACAATTTTCTACTACAAGTCAAAGGATTACAGCAAAAAAAAAAAAAAAAAAAAAGGTGAATCTTCAGCAGCATATATTGTATATGTTTTCTAGAAATACTTTTTTAAAGAAGGCAGAGAATCCTAAGCTAAAAGCAGAATTTAAATATCTAGCATTCATTCAGCAGCTGTCTCTGTAAGGAGAGAGGGTTGAATTGTGTCCAAGTCAAGCATCAGATTTTCAGGGAAAGCAAAGGAGAAATTAGCAAGTGTGCAGGAAGCAGCAGAAATGGCTGTTAAAAGGTGATAGCCTTCTAAAATTGATGAGACTTCTTGGGTCAGATAACAGACCCAAGGGCTAGAGGTCTGAATTCAGGCATGGTTGGGGGAAGAGGAGGGGAAAGTGTACAGAAAAAGTGGGTCAGTGCCAAGGGCATCTCAGCCTGTTTGGAGGAATTCTAAATCATTTAGGTAAAGGGTTAGAGGTCAGAAAAAATGATCAGCACAGCAGTGAGGGGTCATTGGGACGTCCTTGGATGGAAGTCCTTCAACCCAGCAGCGTTGCAAGGCCTCGGGTTCCTGGTACCTGTCAGTTTTTGCAGCTCGAAGAGGACAGCCTGGGATCTCAAGCTTATGCTTCATAAAATCGCCATCCTAAGCTTTGGCATGACAAAGTCTCTCTCCCTGACAACGTTCCTTAGGGCCCTCTCAGCCCTTTTTTCAACGAGGATGCCACGTTGGCTCCCATCCTCGCTGGGCCTGTACAGCTCCGTTTCATCGAGAATCCTGCTGAGTCAGTTTCACAAAAACGTCCCATCCTTAATGCCTGATCATCGCAAGCATCTGATCAAATTTCGTACCCCTGCCTTGGATGCCTTATCACCTTGGCCTGCCTTCAGCAAGGATTTGTTGTCATTTTGGTTGTCGTTTGTTTGTTTGTTTCTTTTATTGAAACAAGGTGGGTTCTAGGCTTTATGATTAAACTATCCACAGGCTGAGGGCCAGATACTCTCTCACTACAAAGCATGAGCGCATATAAGTTCAGTCCCATGTCACAAACATCTGTGGCCCTTTCAAGCCAGATGTGAAATCACATCTTAACCAAAAATACCATTTTTTTAATGTGATGTTTGGGAGTGCTTTTAAGATTTTATCTTTACCTACCATGACATTCATCATTGAATCAGTCTCACTCTGCCAACTCAAAGCAACTGTATTTTGTGCTTTTAAAAACCATCTAACATGCTACAATGCCCAAACCACATCCAGATTGTTATTGCATTGGGTCATTGCATAGTCTTTCTGGCTTCGCATCACTGCCTCCTAAACTTCCCCAGTCACCAGCACGGTCTCTCCAGGAGCACTATGCTGTCCCAGAAAGCTCCTCAACCCATCCCTGGAGGGTAGTTCCTGCTTTCCAAATAGCCCAAGTCTCCTTGATTGTCTCCTTTCATCCCCCAGTGCTTGGGGTACCCATACATTGACAGCGGGTATTAAGAAACAAGGTCATCTAAAACCCCTTCCAGATGTGATTACATTTTAACTCAGTGGGAAATGGCTTATCATGCACTTCACGCGGAATATGAATTTTGGCATTTTAGGAAACTGTAGCCAGTGAATATGAAACAGATGCTGCCCAAAGGGCTGGTCATCCAGGGTGCCACCTGCTAGCCTTGTGGTACAAGTGTCCCGGGCCGGAGGAAACCCGCCTCTCAAGGTACATGGGAAAAGAACTCATCTGCCATCTTCTGCCTCAAAGACAGCATGGCTATGTAGGAAGATTGAGTGGGGTAAATATCTCCCAAAGAAAACAAAAAATAAATAAATAAAACAGAACACCAAGGAGGAAAATATTAGCTGTAAGTATACGCCAGAGTGAATTAAAATCCACCATGGAGAAGAACACACATGCTGAGATGGACTCTCTCCTTGGCCCTGCCTTCCTGAAGGCAGCGTGGGGAGAGAAGGAGCTGGCTTTTGATAGCAATATGGACACTCTGGGAGCTGTGCTAAATGCTTCATACTTTCCTTAATGTCATTTCCACAGCATCACCAGAGTCATGACTGTCTCTGCTGTACATGGAGAAAAACTTGAGCTAACAGAAGTTAAACGGTTTGCCAGTGATCACACTTACATGAAAAAGCCAGGTATTCTATCTGTCTGAGAACTTGAGCCTGGCCGTTACATTTAGTTCTATTGTCTTCAAAATGAAAACCTTGAATTATGCCATCTCTACAGATTTTTTCAGCACAGAAAATGTTTACATAAGCTATGATCATAACTTTAAGGTGGTGTTTTACCAAAATTTACATGAATCATCATCCCCAAGAAATGTTAATTTGATTTGAAAAACAGAGTTTCTTGGTTCAATACCTTAGAGAAACAATGAATACTTTTTCTTCCCTTTAAAAGATTTAAGATGCAAATTAACAAATGAAGAATTGTAAGAAATTTTGCTACAAGCAAAATGGTTTATCTTTGTTTAACTCAGAAATGCCTAAGCAATTCGTAATAGATTTTTTTTTTTTTTTTTTTTTT
>NW_016814144.1:950494-952867 GCF_001698545.2 Rhinopithecus bieti
TTTTTTGAGACAGGAGCTCACTTTGTTGCCCAGGCTGGAGTGTAGTAGTGCAATCTCAGCTCACTGAAACCTCTGCCTCCCAGACTCAAGTGAGTCTACTGCCTCAGCCTCCCAAGTAGCTGGGATTACAGGTGCATGCCACCACGTCGGGCTAATTTTTTGTATTTTTAGTAGAGATGGGGTTTTATCATGTTGGCCAGGCTGGTCTCGAACTCCTGTCCTCAAATGATCCACCTTCCTCAGCCTCCCAACGTGCTGGGATTACAGGCATGAGCCACCGTGCCCAGCCTCTGTAATAGAATTTTTAAAAGGTAGAATTTATTAATTCTTTTGAATAAATGCTCCATAGACATATTTTCAAACACTGGGATCAGAGTCTTAATTTTCATTATAAAATTAAAGGAATGATTCAGATACGTGAGACAAAGAGGTAAAAAAATCTGTGTACTTGATCCGTCACCACATTTTCTGTACTTGATCAAAGGAATGATTTCTAATGGGGGCATGACTTTGGGCTTTGGTGGTTCCTGGGGAGGGATTTCTTTAGGATTTGTGCTAGTGGCAATCTTGGGGGCTACTGACAAAGAGACGTAGTCGTGAAATACGATCATTTTACTATGATTCCCTGCTCCAGGTCCACCATTCTTGCATTCTCTCACAGGCTCCCCGCACTTCTGTGCTTACTTGGGGCTTACCTCAATTACTGTCATGTCAAGCACTGAGTGACTTGATGTAATCTTTAAATAAATGGTACAGATGTGTACAGGTAGGAAACACACAGGAAACCCTATGCCAGTCACAGGAGAGCCAGGCGAAATCATCTCCCCACGTGGAATGCCTCGAAGGGATACAGAGTTCCCTGCATCTTTACCGCAACGAATAAAAACACTGAGAAAATAGATTTAAATAATTTAAATTGAAGTGAGTTGGCTGAAATCTGAAAGAAAATTTTTGTGATTCCACATCATTGTCACTGTTCTTATTGTAGCTTCCGTTTTACAATGAATGGGGAAATCATCAAAGTGATCCAAATATGGAACCCCAAAAAGTCATACCCTATTACATGCTGGGAACGAAGTGATCCAAATATGGAACCCCAAAAAGTCATACTCTATTATATGCTGGGAACGTAAACAAATTTCAAGGTGAAAATATACACTGATTTCTAAAAGTCATACCCTATTATGTGCTGGGAATGTAAAACAAACTTCAAGGTGAAAATACATACTGATTTCTTGGTAATCTAAAAATAAATTTCAAAATGAAAATATATACTGATGTCTATGGAATATGCTTTGAAAGACAACTACAGCAACAGCTGAGATGTTCATTTTCTCATTTCTTTCATTTTGAATTAGTCACACATTTTATTTTGTACTCCCCAAAATCACAGTATGTACGTGAACACACATGTGAACAAGTGTGTGAGGACTTGAAATTCTGTTGTTTGCTTTATTCTGATATGGGTAATAGACACGGAAGGATAAAAATACATAATTATAATACATGTAAACGAACTACCGATCATTGCTATCTATCTAGTCATCCGTATCCAACCATTCATCCATTTATCTTTCTATAATCTGTCAAATTGTATCGTATCTATCTAATCAACTCTATCTACCTATCTGTCTATCTATCCTCTTACCTATCTATCTATCTTTATATTATTTATCTAGCTATCATCTTTCTCGCTACCTGTCTGTCTTGCTAAGTAGAAGATGAGGCCACTGGAAGTTGGGTACCAACATTTAATTCTGAGTTTTTCGTGGAAGAGTTGTCAGAGCAGGAATAAAAGTCCTCGCAACAATTTTTTTTTTTTTTTTTTTTTTTTTTGTTGAGACAGAGTCTTGCTCTGTCACCCAGGCAGGGATTTCACTTGTGTAAAGGTTGAGATTATATTTTCCTACCCGATTTGGATTTTAAACTTCCTTAAACACAGTAATTAAGTAGTATCTCAGAAAAATGTTTACAGGATCAGAATACCTTTTCCACGACACCCATCATCAATTGTTAAGTCATGTACCATTTTGCTTTGTCTACTTTTATTTTGAAATCTTGGGGGTCACATATGGCAGATGTGGTAAAACTACAAAGAAATTGTCATATGGCCAGGTCTGACTTATTTTTTTGTTGTACTTAACTTAGTCATTTTATAATTAAAGAAAATGAGTCTAAAATTATTTCAATTCAGTTTCAAGAAGATTATTCTACATAGTAAATATAACTGGTGTTTTATTTATTACATATGTATTATCTATTTTTATTATTATACTTAACAATATATTATTCATAAATAATATAACATGATAAATATTAAATAGGATAAATAATATTAGTAAATATATTTACAGATAATAAAATTAATATATT
>NW_016814144.1:955010-957463 GCF_001698545.2 Rhinopithecus bieti
AGATAATAAAATTAATATATTGTTTATTCTGTATTATTATTTATAATTATATATTACTTATATCACTGGTATTTTCTCTTAATTAAATCAACTACCATGTTTCGTTAAATATTTCAGACAAACATATGTGCATCATAGAAGGATTCTTTTTTAGTGAGTAGTTATATTTGGGAAATAGAAAATAAGGTTTGGAGAGATCATACTAAAGAAAGTTCACAAAATGCAGGAATGTCACAGACTGATACCACAGAACCACAAATTTAACTCAAAATTTTGAATGAAGTCTAGCAAGAAATGCAATTAATTAAGTGATTCAGAGATTCCATGAGGGAAAAGAAAATTACTCATTGAGGAGGGACGCATCTATTTTAGTTCACTGGCACAGTTTCCCCATGGGTCTCCCTAAAAAGGACAGCGTGTGACATGGTAAACACCGTTCATAAGAGTGTTCCACCCGGAAACACAGCGGCCATTTCCATTGTGCCCCTAGGGGGCACGATGCCAAAGTGCAATTCCATAGGAGAAGTGTCCTGGAGGGACAGGCTGGAGAGAAGACCCAGGTGGCTGGCAAGCTAAAGGGTGCCGTCCAGAGACGCAGCTCTCTTCCAGTCTAACTTAGAGCAGCCTGCGTTTCAGGATGGATGACATACTCCTCAGGCAATAGTCCAATTATGTATTTCAATGAATCCTTCTTGTAATTAGTCTTTTAATAAATAATGAGCATGAGTTAGTAGCAGGTTAGACTCCCCAAAAATATCTGGAATACAGCAGCTATTCCATGCTCCTGGCTTAAGGTAGAAGCTTGTGGTTTAACAAGATTTACCTCTTATGAAACCTGAGGTACCAGACAAGAATATATAGCTATGTACATAGTTGAATTCCCAGCTCACATAAAAAGGACAAAGGGAAGTACAGCCTAAATGTTCCTGAAGAAGTAACGCATTAATTCTTCTTGCGTATGGACTCATGCACCTGCAAGAATGCAACATTTTATTCCAGAGTCGAGTATAGTCGAGAATACCCACCATTTTCTTAAGTGGGTGTGACCCAGAATCCTCCTCAGCTTTATAAAGATAAACATAAAGCAACTTTAAAAACCACTGGAATGTACGGTAAGCATTTAATTTGAACTAGGGAGTCCAAGGGAGTCCGAGGTTGCAGTGAGTCGAGATCACGCCACTGCACTCCAGCCTGGCAACAGAGCAGACTCCGTCTAAAAAATAATAATAATAAATACAAAAATAAAACAAAAAATAACAGAGTGCATGAAGTTCCTATGTAAAGTTACTAACTCAACTCATTCAGTTAAATGTTGAGGAACATAGGCCAGACTTGATAAACATCGTTAGAATAATTCATCTGTAACTTTACATTGTGATAATTATTGAGATTTCAGAGTCAATAGCTTATTTACCTCCCTCCGAGTCTATGTTGGTACAAGCACCTGGCCTAAGTACACAAGTGTCTTAAATTCTCTTCTTTACGGCAGATGCGAAGGAGAGACCCGGGGAAAAATTCTCTTCACTTCAAAGGATCACCAAGTTGTCAGTGTGCACGTTCATACTAGAAACACTAAGAAAAGGAAGCGAGACCAAGTTCTTGTCTTCAACCCTTTGGAAGAATTATTATCAGATCTATGAGTGACCATTTCTTGGACTTTCATTATTGATTGCCCTGTTGTTAAATAGCAGGTCCTTAAAGAAATAATGGTAGAGAATTCTTCCTAGGGTAACAAGATCTGTAATGTTCCTGTCTAAATTCCTGGAAAACATAACTGAGTTGGTCACCTGTCCACATGTGCAGCTTTATCACCACACTTCCTCACATTTTGTGCTTTGATAAGAACAAATTGGTTTTCATTCCTGGGCCTCCACATGTGCTTCGTGCATCAGTGACTCTGCAGGAGCTGCTTTCTCTTGTCTGGGATGCCCTCCTTCACCTTGTTCATCCTGCAAACCCACCATGTACGCTTCAAGTCACATCCAGACACCTCCTCTTCCAGAAATATCCTTTCTGCCCTCCCTCAACCCTATGAAGAAGTATTAATTCTGTCTTCTAAGCAAAAAAATTTAAAAGGACTCCTTAATATTTCTAGCAGCAAAATCAATAGGTTTCTAGTAGCAAGGAAGTCCACCATTCAGTATGAGAGCCTCTCCTTATAATTACACCAGGCTGCATTGTTTCAGGCATAGCTGCATCTAAATCAAATCATATTTTCTTTATGCACTATAAACCAATCTTAAATTAGAGTCAACACCTTATCACTTTACATCAAGATAATGTCAAAATTCTCAAGGCTTAAGTGTGTGCACTTTACATACAAGGAACTAAAGCAAATCCAGGAAGGAAGAAAATGCTGATCTTGTCTTTTGGTAATCTGCTTTACTTCTTTATGCCACAATTTTTTTGCACATTTTTTTTTTTTTTTTTTTTTTTTTTTTTTTTTTTTTTTT
>NW_016814144.1:957695-1018383 GCF_001698545.2 Rhinopithecus bieti
TTTTTTTTTTTTTTTTTTTTTTTTTTTTTTTTTTTTGTCAGGCAGCCTGGTAACACGCTACAATTGATAGTGTAATTTAGTCTCTTCATGTTTCAATTGTATTCCTCCAGAAGGCTCATTTCCTTGAGTGTCTTCCAGCTGGAATTCAGAATTTCAAATGAAAGTTTAGCCAGGAAATTCAAGGGGTACTGAAGAAATAAGTCATTTCTTTTATTATAGGAGGGTTTCTAGGCAGATTAATGAAATGCAGTAACAAGGATATTACTTGTTAATAAGGGCATGGCACTTGGTCTACTGTATGTCATCTATCACCCATTAGATTTGATTGATGGGACACACTGTGTCTAATATGATGTGCATTGAGCACTTTCCCTAAAGGATTAAAACATTGACATCTTGTGAATGAGAAGCAGTTTAATATTTCAACAAGGATGTTTCCACTGTGATTCATTAAAGGTAAAGCATAATTTTCATACTAGTGAAACCAAAACTAGGTACTATTCTGTATTCAATCTTCTATCCCATATATACTGCCTTCACAGTACTTCTTAGACAAGCATATCCTGTTCTTTCATTAGAACAAATAATCATCTGAGCCCAGATACAGCGAGTGGCAAACAAATATTTTGAAGACTTGCCTGTGAGCATTGCTTCACGGTAGAAATGATTCCACCCAGGGTAATGTTTTCTTTGGAAACTGCTGTAAACTGACCTATCCAGAAAGAAGAGGTCTGGAAAATTGTGTGATGATTAGTATGCACTTAGCTCAACAAAAAGATAATAGGCTGAAAATATAAAGTACGTCTCGTTTGCCTTAACTAAATTCTGAGATGACAGGTCTATTACAACAATGCAGCTCAACAAATAGCCCTAATAATAGAAGCTCTAACAGCAAGGGAAACATCTGAGAAACACAAGAGGATACTTCCGGTTTTTGTTAACTGTTTTCAAAGTCCTGGGGGACGAATATAATCCTTTTTTGATTCATCTGAATTCAGGAGAGAATGAGACAAAGTTGGGAAAGTATGAGAGGAAAACTATGATCATGCTTAAAAACAGAAAATAGGAAATAAAGTGCTAGGCACCCAGGCAGACTTAAATACTGTTAAATGTTAAGGCTGTAAGTGAAATTAAAAATACTTTTATACCATCATTTTTTTTCCTATTTTGCAGTCAAAGAAATTATAGCCAGAAAAGTGAAGTTGCTTATTTAATGCCATAGAACTAGCTAGACCCTAAAATGGAATGATAACATCGACGGTCTTGCAGTAGTACCATGCTCTTCACACAGCAGCAAGACTCCATCTGCAAATATTAATACATGTTAAAATAATCAGAACAGAGACCAGAAACAGCAAAACACCTACTTACCCACCACCTTTTAAGTGTAAGAAGTGTAATAATGGGTCCAAAGAAAAAGGTGGCAATCGAGACTAATGTAAGTCATTATGCACAGCTGCTTTGGGAAATTTCCAGAAGGAAAAAGTTTTCAGAAAACCACCATATGGCTTTGTTTTGTATTCATTGACTCCATCCACACTGACAGAATTTGTCCTATGTAAAACATGGAGGATACAGGGCAATGTTGCTGCGATTTCCCTGTCATCACGGAAGGTTCGGGCTGCTTCAAGATTGGCATAAGGTCTAGGCAGACCTCAGAGACTAGACACTCCATCCCTACTCCATCAGGCATGTGAAAATGGACCCAAATACTACATTAGGGGAAAACTCTTACGCAGGTTAACTTATGAAATTTTTTGGCTAGTGTTGTTTCATTCAGCTAATAACTTGGCCGTAATGTCCAAGAAATCCAAGTAAATGCACTCTGCACTTTTTTTTTTTTTTTTTTTTTTGAGATCGAGTCTCACTTTGTTGCCCAGGCTGGAGTGCAGTGGTGTGATCTCAGCTCACTGAGACCTCCACCTCCCGGATTCCAGCGATTCTCCTGCCTCAGCCTCCCAAGTAGCTGGGATTACAGGTGCACACCACCACACCTGGCTAATTTTTGTGTTTTTAGTAAAGATGGGGTTTCAACAAGTTGGCCAGTCCTGGCTCCGTGAGCTCCTGGCCTCAAGTGATCCGCTGGCCTCGGTTTCCCAAAGTGCTGGGATTACAGGCGTGAGCTGCTGCGACCCGCTGCACTCTACTTTCAACTCCACAATTAAGCCACCTCAATTGGATGCTGGGACAGGAGGATGCAATGAAGTAACTGCACAAGCAGCAGCTCCCTGAGTGACTCAGGGTGACATCAGCACAGGACCTATGGAAACCATGAGCTTCTAGACTGGACTTCCGCACTCTGGCCAAATATAAGTGCTCAGGCCCCTCAGGCCTCCTGGTGTTTGAATTTACTTTGCACCTCTGTGCAGCCTGCTCTGGTCAGAGCTGGGCTCCGGCAGTGCAGGCGTGGAAGCCCGGCTTGGTGCTGTCGGTACAAATGTGGCTTTTATGAGTAACTAAGAATATCCTTCAAAATGTGGTTTGATTTTCCATAAAAAGTGCCCTTTGGGAACAGTTGTACCAGTGGCCATCCCCATATCCTGAATTCTGCATCTTCAGTCTCAGCCCAGGACATGGGTTAGGCGTCCCCATGGTGGAGATGCCAGCCTGGGTTGCTGGGTTCCTTTATTCATTCAACATGGGAAACGCAGCAGTGGGCGTCTCTCATTGGCTGACTGTCCCATCGGGATCCACTCCAAGCACAGGTGGGGCTGTGATCCGCCTCACCTGTGCTGTTGGAGAGACGCTCAGACCCATGGCTGGCCAAGGGCCTCTCGGCATGGCAATGCCATCATATTGGTTGTGACTGTTGTCACAGGGAAGTGGGGGCAGAATCACGAATTCTGTTCAAGACCTTTTTATACCCAAAAGGTCTAGCAAATAACTAAGGGAGGTGTTGAGTTGGCAGAAACCATAATGCTTGTTTGGAAACACAGTTGGTTCCAATGCAATGGTATAGTAAGAAATAATTTGAACAAAACAGAAATTCTCAAATGTCATGTTTGCTTATGTCTACGAGGAATATTAGGTCAATGCAGAAAGCCACCCAGATGTACCAAGCTAAGGAGAAACACACAAATGCACCCACGCATTCAACTTAAATTTCTCCCTCATGTCCTGCGCTCACCTCTGCACAGCTGGGATTAGGATGTACTTACCTGTATCAAATACCCCCTGCCACCACTTCATAACCCTCAGGACACCCACTTCCAAAAGCAAATGGGAGGTCTTTTTCAAAATAAACTGTCAGACTTACCGTAGTTATGTCATCTCAGCCACTTAGCCCATGCAAAACTGTGCTCAAGTCCTCATTCATTTTCTAACTTTTTCACTTGTCACTGATGAATTTTTGAGCACTGGGCCTCACCCCATTTTCCCTGTAAGTCCTGTGATTTTGACCGCCTGATTTTACTCAAAGCTATGATCTTATTTCAGAACTCACTGTAAAAGTGCCTTGTGCCATAGTGAAAAGTCAGGATGAGAGATGGGAATTTGGGAGTCTGGGACACCAGAGTTAGAGGACGTCGTCTGCGGTGTGCCTTCACCTATGATCACAGAGTGTGATTTCTCAGGAGCTGGCTTCCTGCCCTGGGAGCACTGGGTCCTGGTCTCCATCTCCACATCTCACCTTCTAGCACAGGGCCTGGCTGCGGGAGCTGCTTGGTGATTTCCTCAGCGAACAGTTCCCGGAACAATATATGCCATTCTTCAAAATCCTAATCGCCGTGAATAAAATGGTGTTTGTTGCAACTTTAACTGAGTCTGAACAGAGTTGTACGCAGGCGTTAAGTCCATTTTGTTCCTAAACACGGGTGCAAATGCTGACTCTAGTTTTTGTTTGTTTGTTTGGGGTGTGCATGTTTTGTTCCATTTTGGAGGCTCTGTAAAGTTCTCCAGATTCTGTCCCACTGACCCCTCCGAATAATGGAGCAGGTGTGGTCCGCCCCATGGCCCTCTCTGGGGCCCTCATGACAGTTTGTGCCTGAGCTGTGGCCCATGGCATCCGCGGACCCACAGGAAACTTCCAGATCTTTTTCACTCCAGTTGTGCCATTCTGGGCTCCATGAGCATCACACCCACATTCTCCCCAAGTCCTAGTGCATTAGCCCCCATGGCAGTTGGGGTTCAGCTGGTGTGGAGGGCAGTGTGGCTTGGGCAGAAAAAGCGAGGCAGAAAAGAGAGTGGCTTCTTTAGAATAATGTTCTCTCTCTCCTTCTGTAGCCATCTTTATAGAAGGGAGGATAGGGGATTTGCTCAGTTGGTTTTGTTAGAATCACCCATTTTAGAAACATGTGCAGTAAATAATATGGCTGGCACAGCAGTGAGAAAGTCTGAAATCCTCAAAGGTGAAGTTTTAGGGCTTTTGTCATAGCTGTGGGCAGAACAAGTGCCCTACCCATTCATGTCAGAGCTGGTGAAGTGGGGCGGGGAGGGATGTGGGTAGGGCCTTTCCTTACCGCTCTTAAATCCCCTCCATGTCCCTGCTAATCAGCTGCTTTCTCCCAAAAAGATTTTCTTTGTGCTTTCATTAAACATGCTATTTTATCTGAATTACGCAATGGGCAAATGCCAGTAAATAAATGCTACTTCTTGATGTCTCATAACCCGCTTCCTGCAACTGCCCACCACTGCTACCTCCAGGACCCTTCCCAGATCTGGCCCAACAAACATTTGATGACTGGCTCTCAAGCAGACCCACTTGTGTCCAAAATCCTTAGCAAATGGGCCCAGCTGGCTGCCTTCCTGCTTTGGTACGTAAAATTCAATGTGTGTAAATAATCACACTCCCCTCCATTCACTTGAGGAAGGTTATTGTATTTCACATGCTGTTAAAAACCCAGAGTGTCAAAGTCATGCTTTATAGTATCACCCCGGGCAGATATATCATCGTCAGACATCTCATTCCAATAAAACCTCTTTATGGGTGATAGATTTTATTTGTGAGTTTATGATAAATATCTGAAACATCAGGTATTCATGTTGTAATCACCTTTTATGGGCTTTAGTTTTCTCCCATGGTCAGAAAGAACATGCACACCATTGCCTAGGATTTAGAAGGGCTGAGACTTGGATACTCATTCCACTGGAACCCTTGGGCAGGTTGCTCAATTTCCCCATGTTGGATCTTTATAAAACCTACCTCACACAAAGGTTATGATAATTAATTGGGCATTAATTCTAGTGTTCTCTGAAGATTTTAAAGTGCTCTTTGTGGCTATCACGTCAATAACTTTATGACTTTGGGTCCTTTTACCGGTTTTACTGATTTTAAAATTAATACATTAAAATTAACTCCTAAATGAGAATGCTCTTCTGGCATTTTTTTCAGTTTTGAAGAGGAACTTTTCAGGTTTGGCAATACAAACTGACATAAAAACATGCCAGGATTTGCATTAGTGAGATTTACTATATTTCTTTGTTCTTAATGCTAGAGGGTGAGAAACCTGCCATGCACACAGGCAGGCTTGAAATATATTCTGCAGATAGTTTGTTCTAAGAAATGCTGAGTGAGTAGTACATGTGATTGGGATGCCATTATACGATGGCACAGCCTGCTTGTGGAAGACTTGGTCCATTTCCATAGGGAGGAAGTGAGGACTGTCCAGGCAGCTGCTGAAGGAGGAAATGGCCAGCAAGGAGACAGACGTCCATGTTGTGAACTGTCTTTCTATACAGGGATGAGGTCAGGCATCTGAAGCCAAAAACCCAGAGATCCATGGGTCCTCCTTTGGACATGGAGGGCAATGCGTAGGGCCCGCCAGACACAGTCATAAATGCCTCTGGGTTTCTTGAAAGCAGACACTCTGGAAACAGGAACAGCATTTCTCTACCACACACTCAGCATTGGGATAAACCAGGCCCGCAGATAAGGCAGAGAGGTTTCTAGAAATTGTCAAACTGGCCCTGGAATCTAGTTCTATGCATGCACCTGCTGTGTAATCTTGAGCACATTTTATGAATTGTCTCATCAGCTGCATCCTTATCAATGGAAAAACAACAACAAAAAAGCATGATCTCTTCTGAGAACAGAATGCATTGAAATTTCAAATTGTGTATTATTAAGTAGAGGTAGGTAGAAAGTTAATTTTTTTTAAGTTGAACCATCTTATGGTGAAAAATGAATGCTTGTACACTGTTGATGGGAGTCTAAATTCATTTAACCATTGTGGAAAACAGTATGGCAATGCTTCAAAGACCTATCATTTGAACCAGCAATCCCATTACTAGGTATATACCCAAAGGCAAATAAATCATTCTACCATAAAGACACATGCACACATATGTTCATTGTAGCACTATTCACAACAGCAAAGACATGGAATCAACCTAAATGCCCATCGGGGATAGACTGGATAAAGAAAATGGGGTGCATATACACTGTGGAATACTACGCAGCCATAAAAAAGAATGAGATCATGTCCTTTGCTGGAATATAGATGGAGCTGGAGGCTATTATTCTTAGCAACCTAATGCAGACATAGAAAATCAAACACTTCATGTCCTTACTTATAAGTGGGAGCCAAATGATGAGAACAGATGGGGACAAAGAAGGCAACAACAGAAACTTGGGCCTATCGGAAGGTGGAAGGTGAGAGAAGGGATAGGATCAGAGAAAATAACTAACGGGCGCTCAGCTCAAATACCTGGGTGATAAAATAATCTGTACAACAAATCCCGATGACGCAAGTTTATCTATATAACAAATCTGCACATGTACCCCTGAACTTAAAATAAAAGTTAAAAATAAAAAGTTGAACCATCTAACATAAGAAAGTATATTTAAAAGGCATACACATTGCACGAAAGTAAGCTAATCATTAAATTAGATTTAGAAGTGGCACAAAATACATTAACTTGGGAAAATAACTACACACTTGGATGCAACATAGTGACCTTTTCCCTCAGCATGTTCACCGTGTCAGCTAACAAGCTTCCTGACTCCATTCCAGAAACAGCAAGCATCCACCCAGTCAATGATGCTCTCCATTCTGAACCATATTAAATTAGATACTGTATATTACAACTATGACAAGCAAAAGAAGCAATGATGGCAAGGAACTGCTCCTACATTTCACACACATTCAAAAAATTCAAAGTAAATCTCAGTTGGTTGAACTCCAAATAAGAAAACTCCAACAGTAAAACTCAAATGAATTCTCAGTGTTTAATCTGGCAACTAAGCAGTCATTGTAAAAAACTGTCAGCATTGCTAAAATTAAAAGTGCTACATATTCAGACATGAGGTAATCAATGAATCTAGGGATGAGCTCAGGCTAGGTATAGAGTGCCTACAAAAAATAAAAATTCCCCTCTGCTATTTAATTCTCATCACATTTTGGCCATGGATGAGGAAAGGAGTCACATTTTTTAAAGCCTAAAACATTTTAATTATACTTTCCCTTCACTTTTTTCCATACTACTTTTATAGCAATCAAGCAGTATGATTTACTTTGTAAAGTAAGATGTATCTTTGTACATGAAGTTTACTAAGTGGAATGTACACACTGACATACCAATTAATTTCTTAAAACCTATCATTTGCTTTGAATATGTAAAATAAAGAGATTTAAATTATATTTATTACTCACAGAGAGCCCTACAGTGTGTTTTAGGGAATGAAAATAAGTGTATGACTAGAAATAGGTGTACAATGATATGCACACCTGCAATTTAGACAAACAAAATAAAGTGGTTTTTTTTTTTGGTGTCCAGGCCACTGGAAAATAGAAATGCACTGAATAAAATCCAGAGGGGGGTAAGTTAAGGGTGAAATGAGCTAGAGGAAGTCTGATCGCAATAGGCCCGTGCTGCCTTGATTGACGCCCGAGGCTGGGGAGCTGAAGCCGGAACTGAGGCCCCAGGCGGCGCTCTGAATGCCGTGGGGAAATCCGTCCTAAACTCCATGATGAACCCTGTCCTCTGCAACACGTTCCGCGGCGCTGCAGCTCACATGCGACTGGAACGTGACAAAACGCAGAGCACCAAGCGGATGCTTTGGAAGCAACTTAGGGTCGGTTTCTTGATGCGAGCGTCATAAAACGTCCTTTGTGCCCAAGCTGCGTCGTAGGAAAGAAGAGAATTCACAGTGAGGAAGGAAACGGCGCTCCCGTGGTGAGGCTGACAGACCATGCGGCCATCTTGGTGCATCATTTCCAGGTTCACAGGATGCTTTGGGACTCGGGAGTGCTTTAAATCCAAGTCTAGGAAACTCAAGTCTGTGGCCCCGCATGGGAACCTTTCCTG
This sequence comes from Rhinopithecus bieti, assembly GCF_001698545.2. Lineage (NCBI taxonomy): Eukaryota > Metazoa > Chordata > Mammalia > Primates > Cercopithecidae > Rhinopithecus > Rhinopithecus bieti. The sequence goes on from NW_016814144.1 coordinate 965,940, forward strand.
TTCCCTTCAGCACCGCAGCTCCACCACCCCAGCGCCTGTGCCCCTGCTCCCCTGCTCCCCTGCTCCCCTGCTCCCCTGCTCCCCTGCTCCCCTGCTCCCCTGCTCCCCTGCTCCAGAGTCTGTTTCTCAAGGTGTGGCCCAGCAGCAGCAGCAAGCCCCGAAAGGCTGCGGAAATGCAACGTCTCAGGCCTGACCAGGATTCACTGAATTAGGATATGCATTTAAAAAGAACCATCGGGTAACTACTTGCACTTTAAAGTTGGAGAATGGCCATGGATTAGGAAATGAATAACATTTTTTAAAGCCTAAAATGCTTATTTTATTTTGCCTCTACCTTTTTCCATACTGCTATTGGTACATATGCACATATTCCATGTACATATACGCCATGGAATACTATGCAGTCATAAAATAAGAACCAGATCATGTCCTTTGCAGGAAAATGGATGGAGCTGGAGGCTATTATTCCTAGCAAACTAATGCAGAAACTCAAATACTGCATGTTCTCACTTATACGTGGGAGCTAAATGATGAGAATGCATGAACATAAAGGGGAAGCAGCAGAAATGCTTGAACCTGTCAGAGGAGGGAGGGTGGGAGAAGGGAGAAGATCATAGAAAATGATTAACGGGTATTTGGCTCAAACACCAGTGTAAAGCCTGGATCCTTTCTCCCGACATTGACATTTGTCATTATTCAAAGCTAAGCCGGCATGGGGTCTGCCCTTCCACGCTACTGCTGCACGCTCAGCATGTGTGCTGGATGGACAGGTGCTGCCTCACCTCTTTTCCACACTGGGCTCAACGAAGGAAGGAGCCTTGTTTATCTTCACTGTCTGCAGCATCTGGTCTAGTGCCTCTCTGAACAATTCGTTGCATGAATGAATAAGAAACTTTGGAGAAAAATTCTGTCCCCTCTTTCCGGAGCTGCGGAACCCAGATGGTGTAACTGTGACACCGCAGGCAACTGTTACAGCAAGCTCAACAGAGACGGGCAGAACACAGAAGGAGCTGTAGTGAGCCAGGCCCTTGGGGTTCTCAGGAAAAGGAAGAACTGTCAGTCTGAAGAGGTAACAATACCAGGCGCTCTCGTAGACAGCTTCTCATTGCCTGAAAATGAAAATGTCATTTCTCAGCTTTATATAAAAGTCTCCAATTTGACTCCAAGCTACTTTTCTCAGCACTTGCTCCCAAGCCATATTTTGTCCAATCCGGGGCATGTTTCAGGGGCATGAGAATCCTTGTTGCTTTTTACGCATGGGCCTTGTGTCTTTCAGCCTCGATGTCTTTACGTTCGTTTTGCTCTTATGAACTGAGCCTCCTCACCACACACACCTGCTATCGGCCTACCTTTCTTTCTAGATAGGGTTTTCATCTTCCTTCACCCAAAGAATCGTTCCTTAACATCTATCCAGAACTTTTACCAAAATCGTTTGATATCATGATGCTTGCCCTTATCAGAGTGAACTTGGTTTACAATTATTTGAATCTATTAGAATCAGTGACGATCTTCCATAAAATTTGGAGTCATTTTTGTGACTTCCTACTACCGACTTCAGGATCCTGCACATACTTCACCCTCAGAATACTTTCTGTATTACGTTGGATAGAATTTGCTTAGTGGAGCAGGTTTGAGACGGACTGTGCTCTGCTAAAACCTTGGGACTTGAACAACTTTGGAGAGGTCTTCATAGGACACTAGAAAGGAAACCATGAATTTCATGTGAACAGGACATATGAAGACTTTAAAAAGTCATTGCAAATACATGTCCTTGAAAATCCTCACAAGTGGAACTCCAGTAGGAATATGCCTTGGCCTGGCCTTGTATCTGTCTCCTTCTGTCCATCCCTTCTCTGTGCAGCTTTATTCATTTCATCCAAATGCTCTCAGCGTGTATCCTCTAAGTAATACACATACTAAATAAATAGTTCTTTCTCCTGCCTGCTTGAGGAACTCAGCAGCTCTTTATACTCAACGCCTTGAACAATCCAAAGATTAGAAGTATGGCTTATTTGATCAAGTAATTCACACTAATGTTGAAGGGATATAATGTAAATACAGAAGGCAAGATAATAAATAAAGATGCAATCCTGTAACAGAAAGTAGGTTTGTACATTGTGGTGTATTAATAAATGCTCAATTTCAGACACAAAGTAAGACAATGAAACACAAAAATCATATAGTTAAAAAAAACACCTTCGGCTGGACATGGTGGCTCATGCCTACAATCCCAGCACTTTGGAATGCAGAAGTGAGGCAAGTGGATCTGTAGAGCCCAGTAGTTCAAATTCAGCCTGGGCAACATGGGGAAACCCCGTCTCTACTAAAAATTAGAAAAAAAGAAAAAAAAAGCAGTGATGCACACTTGTAGTTCCAGCTACTTAGGATGCTGAGGCGGGAGGATTGCTTGAACTGGGGAGTTCAAGGCTGTAGTGAGCCGTGATGGCACCACTGCACTCTAGCCTGGGTGACCTGAGTGAGAGCCTATCTCAAAAAACAAAACAAAAGCAAACAAACACTTTCTAGAGCATTAAAATAAATAAAATAGGAAATAAGAAGACCTACCATCCTGAGATATAACTGAATTAAAATGTTTTGTAAAAGGCCACTTCTAGCATAACTGAAATAATATAGAAGGTGTGATCTAGAATTGAGGAATCATACTAATTAAACACGATCCTCCCTTTTGTGTCTTGTGGTTGTTCAGGTAAAAAAATCAATTGTAATCTAGTTTTAAACTGCAAACTGCACAAACGGTTTCCTTAAATAAGTTCCCATCTGTGTGGTGATATCTCCCTCTTCGAATCAGCTAATAGTTGAAGATCTAGCGACTCACAAGTGCCTCACTTTGCTTCTGAAATCCAGGAGAATATCTCACACTTGCTCCGCTTTAGTCTTTCATTTGGTTCTTTCACTGTCATGGTTGCTCTTGAGGGGATGGTACATCACATCTGCTAATGGCTGCTTCGTTAAATGGAATCAGAGGATTCCAAAGAGCAAATGCTGGAAGCAAGCCTCCGTGCCCAGGTTTGTTCAGCTCCCTCCCACCAGTGGAGTTGAGTTTTCATTTCTAGTCACAAGATGTATCTCTAAAACTGACAGAGGGGCATGGCACTGAGGGCCAGGGAATATGGTGGAGATGGACGGGAGCTGTGTGTGTTCATCACGGAGAGAACTTCCAAGTTTATTTTTGCAGCCGTGTAGAGTTAGAGAGTGCTGTGGTGTCACTGTGAAAGAGGACATTCTCTTCCCTCCATTAAGATAATAATAATAAAATTCTTTAAAAACGGAAATACAAGGTGTATTCTAAAAGGAAATGTTGACAGCCAAGCCAAATGGGCAGGTCAGTATCGGGATGCACGGTGACTCCAGCAGATTTCCTTCTGTTTGGGGAGATATTCAGATGCTGAGAATTAAACCAACTTCAGATTTTTTTTTCTTTGCCCAAAGGCTGTCAGAAATTAAGCAAGAAAAACTACTAAGAAATTCAATCCTGGTTTTTGTTTTGTTTTCGTAGGTTATTGGGGAACAGGTGGCGTTTGGTTTCATGAGTAAGTTCTTCAGTGGTGATTTGTGAGATTTTAGTGCACCCATCACATGAGCAGTATACACTTCACCCAATTTGTAGTCTTTTATTCCTCACCCCTTTTCTCTCTTTCCCCTTGGGCCCCAAAGTCCATCATGTCATTTTTATGCCTTTGCATTCTCATAACTTAGTTCCCACTTATGAGTGAGAACAATGTTTGGTTTTCCATTCCTGAGTTACTTTGCTTAGAATAATGGTTTCCAATCTCATCCAGGTTGCTGTGAATGCCATTAATTAATTTATTTTTATAGCTGAGTAGTATTCCATCATATATACATACCACAGTTTCTTTACTTGTTGATTGATGGGCATTCAGGCTGGTTTCACATTTTTGCAATTGCAAATTATGCTGCTATAAACATGCGTGTGCAAGCATCTTTTTCATATAATGACTTCGAGAATCACATTTTCCATCAGTTCGGACTTGTGGCCATGTCCTCTCCTAGAATGTAGCCATTAATGGACAGAGTTGCACACCCTCCGCAAGTATCTTAGACCAAACAGGCCATGAGGGAAGGTTCATCTTCCACTACTGGGGAGGAACAAGAGTTTGGGAAGCAGAGTGTTTTGGACACAGATTTATGACTGCTTTTCAGAAGTATTGAATTGAGAAGTCAATAACTATTAGGAAATATAAATAAAGAAGTCCTATTTTTGCTTACTCTGTGTGGTATTTGGCCTCACCAATGTTTAGGCCTCCTAAATAAACAGCAGGAATGTGGTATGGCTTTTTGCCAGAGGATGCAGTCCAAATGTAATAACACACACAGTTTCTTTGCTAGGCTGGAGTCAATACATTACTTCATTTTTTTTTAAGAGGTCAGTATGAGTATCATCTATTGATTGTAGCTTCAGGTATGAGATGGAAGGTTCTAGCCTGTTAACAAAATACACTGCCAAACAAACCAAAGCAAAATCTCCACGTTCCTCTGTTTTCAAAAGAATCAAATCATTCTGCACATCAGAGAATGCCAAGACCGGCTCGGCTGGGGAGACCCTAACCCAGTGGTGCTAGAGGAATTAAAGACACACACACACAGGAACACAGAGGTGTGAAGTGGGAAATCAGGGGTCTCACAGCCTTCAGAGCTGAGAGTCTCGAACAGAGATTTACCCACGTATTTATTAACAGCAAGCCAGTCATTAGCATTGTTTCTATAGATATTAGATTTATTAGATTCACTAAAAGTACCCTTTATGGGAAACGAAGGGATGGGCCGAAATAAAGGGATGAGTTGGGCTAGTTATCTGCAGCAGGAGCATGTCCTTAAGGCACAGATCACTCATGCTGTTGTTTGTGGCTTAAGAATGCCTGTAAGTGGTTTTCCACCCTGACTGGGTCTGGTGTTCCTTGCCCTCATTACAGTAAACCCAAAACCTTCTAGCGTGGGTGCTATGACCATCATGAACATGTCATAGTGCTGCAGAAATTTTGTTTATGGCCAGTTTTGGGGCCAGTTTATGGCCAGATTTTGGGTGGCCTGTTCCCAACAAGAGAAGCTATGCCTGGCGTTTACTTTGGAGCATGTACATGGACGTTTGCAAAGAGATTAAATGTGGTGCCCTCAAGAGGTCAAGGGTCACCTTGGAAAGAACATCAGGTTGAGAGTCAGAGACTGCTTGCTTCATGCCAGGGCCACCTACACCAATGGAGGAGAAACCGCCACTACCACTGCAGGAAACTGTGCACAGAAAGCCTCATTGCTCCTGTGGGACATATAGTGCCCTCTTCCGCTATGAAGATAGCATAGCAATTTCTAGAGGCCCACTGCATTTTTTAAAAAATGCATAAAAACAACATTCCAGGCTGATTGACAACAGTGGACAACTTCATTCAATCAATAGATATCACCTCAAATACACATGGTATAGACTCAGATAATATATGAGAGAAATAGTTTCATTTGCAAAGCTTCTAGTTTCAAATCCAGGCTTAATTCTGTGGCCCCAGTCAATATCATTATAAACTTTCAGTGGAATTTGATTTGGAAATCCTTATGGTACAATCAGGAGTTTACAGTCATTCTGTAATTCCTTGACCATGTGATTTGAGAACATGCAATCTGGTGGGATGGCAGATGTGATGGTTAATATTGAGTGTCAACTTGACGGAAGGATGCAAAGTATTGTTCCTGGGTGTGTCTGTGAGGGTGTTGCCAAAGGAGATTAACGTTTGAGTCAGTGGACTGAGAGAGGCAGACCCACCGTCAGTCTGGGTGGGCACCATCTAATCAGCTGCCAACATGCTTATAATAAAAACAGGCAGGGCCGGGCGTGGTGGCTCAAGCCTGTAATCCCAGCACTTTGGGAGGCTGAGACGGGTGGATCACTAGGTCAGGAGATCGAGACCATCCTGGCTAACACGGTGAAACCCCGTCTCTACTAAAAAATACAAAAAACTAGCCGGGCGAGGTGGCGGGCGTCTGTAGTCCCAGCTACTCGGGAGGCTGAGGCAGGAGAATGGCGTGAACCCAGGAGGCGGAGCTTGCAGTGAGCTGAGATCCGGCCACCGCACTCCAGCCTGGGGCAGAGCGAGACTCCATCTCAAAAAAAAAAAAAAAAAAAAAGGCAAAAGGGTGTAAAAAAGGAATAGACTCCCTGATTCTTCTGGCCTCCATCTTTCTCCTGTGCTGGGTGCTTCCTCCCCTTGAGCATCAGCCTCCAGGTTCTTCAGCTTTGGACTGTTGAACTTACACCAGTGGTTTGCCAGGAGCTCTCGGACCTTCGGCCACCGACTAAAGGCTGCACTGTCAGCTTCCCTACTTTAGATGTCTTGGGACTCAAACTGGCTTCCTTACTTCTCAGCTTGCAGACGGCCTATTGTGGGAATTCACCTTGTGATCATGTGAGTCAATTCTCTTTAATAAACTCCCTTTAATATATACGTTTATCCTATAAGTCCTGTCCCTCTAGGGAACCCTGACTGATACCCTGGAGATGACAGGGTTGCCATCTTGGATGCTGTGTCATTTTCTGGTCAACCTCTGTCAACTTGGGCCCAGGAGTATTGTCTTTCTNAGGAGGCGGAGCTTGCAGTGAGCTGAGATCCGGCCACCGCACTCCAGCCTGGGGCAGAGCGAGACTCCATCTCAAAAAAAAAAAAAAAAAAAAAAAAAAACAGGCAGAAGCGTGTATAAAAGGAATAGACTGCCTGATTCTTCTGGCCTCCATCTTTCTCCTGTGCTGGGTGCTTCCTCCCCTTGAGCATCAGCCTCCAGGTTCTTCAGCTTTGGACTGTTGAACTTACACCAGTGGTTTGCCAGGAGCTCTCGGACCTTCGGCCACCGACTAAAGGCTGCACTGTCAGCTTCCCTACTTTAGATGTCTTGGGACTCAAACTGGCTTCCTTACTTCTCAGCTTGCAGACGGCCTATTGTGGGAATTCACCTTGTGATCATGTGAGTCAATTCTCTTTAATAAACTCCCTTTAATATATACGTTTATCCTATAAGTCCTGTCCCTCTAGGGAACCCTGACTGATACCCTGGAGATGACAGGGTTGCCATCTTGGATGCTGTGTCATTTTCTGGTCAACCTCTGTCAACTTGGGCCCAGGAGTATTGTCTTTCTACATATTTATGTATCCAGAGGGGACATGTAATGATTCATTTACTTACTGAGTAACAGAATGCTAATACAGAAAAAGAGGGCAAATACATATATTAATTACTTAGAAAAAAATAAACCTATACGCCTAGGAATGAACACCACCGTTATAAAAACTCATTACTTTCAGTTGCCCCCTTTTAATAATGTGTATTGTAAACTATTTGCATCATTAAAATGTCGCTGAACTGGAATAGAAACAGAATGGTGGATTTGAATGGTTAATTATTATCTCTGAGGCAAAACACAAATGGCTCAAATTGTAAATATTCTCCAAGTAAAATTGTTATAGAAATGCCCATGGTAATTAAGCAATATTTTCATTAACCAATAGCCTGCAAAAGCTTGTTAGCTTGATTCAAAACCTCACATGTCTAACTTAGTAAATGATATATTCACATGTCCAGAAGATTACATTGTAGTTTTTTTAAAAGTCTGGCAATTTCAAAACAAGAATTGAAAGAAAAAGTGAAAGCAAACTACTTTTTTTAAGGTAGCATTACTTAAAACAAAAGTAATTCTGAGTTACTTAACCAGAAAAATTATATCCTAGTAACTTTCTTGCACAGTATTAAAATTAGACAATGTGATCTTGGCTGAGCACCAAAATGGTCTCTTCTTATGATCTGGAATTGTTTTCAGAATAACAGGAAAAGGGAGGAAAGTTGAGCTGAAAAACCCATCTGCTTCTAATTCAAAATTCCCAATAAACTCTTGTGCACCAGCTCCAAAAAAAGAAAGCCAAATTAAAACGTTGCTAATTTGAGGGAGCAAATGGAAAGACACTCCGAAAGATGAAGTCTCCTTTCTTTTAGAATGCCACTTTCTCATCATTACTGGAGATCCCATTGCCGTGTGTCTGGCTGATGTGGGGAGGTCCGGAGACTGTTTTTAAATTAAACATGCAGTTTGTCTGGGAAATGTGTCTTTCCTAATGGCTTGTTAAAATTATATCTAACCTGGAATAAAGAACCTTTTTTGTAGGCATCACATTTGGAATTTTTTGTTTCATGGGTATTTTCAGCGTCTCCTGATTCCCTGTTTTTGAGAGCCACTCACTGAATGCTCTGTTTGTGGGTCTGCCCTCATGGCTCTGCGATCAGGCCTGTTGCTGACCATCTGTCTGGGCTCTGTCTCTGGGCTGCCCTTGTGCTAGAGCAGTTTCCCGATTTTGCTGTGGGGTGGGAGAATGCGGGGAACAAGAGTAACTCAGAAACTCAACAGAAAATGAAGGTTTCTTTGGTTGCCAATGCTTTGCTGTGATCTTTTGAAAATCCAGTTGTATGCAATATTCCACCATGTACAGAGCAAAGAGAAAGATGTATCTCTTCACTACAGCTTGTAGTTTTTTTCAGCCTTACTTAATACTTAAGTGTCTTCGTAGAAACATGGGATTTCCAAATACTGGCGTATTAGCATGGCGATGAGGTTCCCAGCGTGACACATAGGTTCTATCTATTATCTGTGCATAATATAGATTTATATATGTGAACACTAATTGTAGAAATGGAGAAAACAGTCAAGATTTAAATATGCAAGCAAAAGAGAAAGGCAAAATCAAACAAACTTACAAACATAAACCACTTCAGTTTCAGTAGCACAGCACTATTGAATTTTTAAAGATTTTGTATCTAAATTGGGAAAAGAAAGAGGTTTGAGTGTTTTAATGAACCTTGGGTTCTTCAGTGAATTAAAGAGTAAATTATATTTTAAATTATAATTGAAAAATGAATATTTAGACAATATCCCTGAAGAGCATAAATGCACATGAAGGGGCTAGGTTTTATAAATAAAACACAATATAGATTGGCTTTGCGGGGCTCAAGTCCAATTGATATAGTTGAAGTCAAAATAAAATATAGAGACAAGTCTCTGAATCGAATGTTTTATTTGGCAATCACCAAACTGCAATTCAGGGCATCACGGTAGACTGGGTGGTCTTCGGGATGCCCAAAGATCGAAGGGGAGGCTGGGGATTTATTAGAAAGAGAAGTGTTACCTACTGTTTTGAAACAAAGTTCACTGGCACTAGAGATGCTTTGGGGAGCTGGCAAGTTCTGATAGGTGAGCAACAGGTCACAGGTCATCTTGGCAACTACCAGGTAAAGCTGGTCCCAGCCAGGCTTGCGGAAAGTGCAATTCTAGGAGTAGGTGTTATTTACCCTGAGTGCTTTCCCCCTCAGCCCATGACTCTGATTTAGTTTGGAATGATATGAATGACCCAGTTCGTATAATCAACTTTCACCACATCATTTCACACACAATGGTGTTGGGAAAGTTCAGTTCTAACAGGGCTCATTACTGAGTAAAAGTTCAAATGCCAGATGCTGCTGGTGGGTTAGAGTGTCCAGAACAGAACCATGTCCATGAAAACCCCAACATTGTAGGGCAAAAATAGACCCAGTGCTAGTCCGTCTCCCCCAGGACCGGCATGTTGAGTTCTACCATCATTTAAAATAATATTCTAATATCTTTCCGATCTTAAAACAATAGATTCATTTCTAAAAATGCAGGGAAAAGAAACTAATATAAGGATAAAAATAAACGTCACCATAATTATTTTACCAGGATACTAATAATATTCACATATATTTCTTCTCATTTTTATATCGATTTCTAAATACCTACAGATGTTTGTGAATATAGTTTTAAGAAAATTCAATCTACTCTGCGTCACACTTTGATTTTCTACTTTTCTTTCTTTCTTTTCTTCTAAATTGTTTTCTAATTTACACAAGGCACTGAATGATTCTGAATCAAGATTGGCTGCATTTCCACTTCAAATTGTACAATGTAGAAGACATTGTGTGCATTTCACAGAAAACGTGAGTCAATGATAGAGTGTTATCTTCCATATAATACAAAATATTTTTATAACATAAGTAATGTCATCCCAAGTAGCATCTTTCATATAAAAATGCTAAAACTGGCAATGTGTTTTAAAGATTTCTGGCATTTATATTATATTTGTGTAAGATATTGCTGAATACCATATTTCAGCTTTTCTTTCTAAGCTTTAACACATAATCCTGTTTTCAAAACAAACTACACATATCTACACATATTTTCATTAGTGAAGTAGTACTCATCTTCTATGAAATCCAACTTTAATTATAATCATCAAATAAATATTATTCTAATGTTAAAACCTAAGAAAAGCATGGTTTACTTCAAAATCAGCAGTGCATAGAGATTTTAATTTTCTTTCATTTTATAAAATCAGTTGCATATTTGAAAGCAATTCATAAGCCCTGTGGTTTTTTTGGAAGGTGCTTTTATGACTGTTGTAAGAAAATGTTCTCCATGTCAGTAACAAATGGCTGTCATGGAATTTTGGCAGCAAATGTTTCAGCCGTCCACATGAAACGGAGGAATATTTCTCCACTGAGATTAGTTTCTGTTACACTGTGTTACTGGAGAGAATGATAATGGAATTTCTCTTCTGGGCTTGTCATGGATAAAATATTGTATCCATTCTGTCACGTGAAAGGGAGGAGTAAGATTAGACAGTATTTAAAGAGAACGGCTTCCAGGATGGAGTCTTCCAAGGAAAAGGTGGGGGTCCTGGTGATACTTTAAAAAGTTATCTTGTTGGAAGCCAGCTCTGTCTCACTGCTCAGGACAATGTTTGTACCGTAAACCTGGAGGCAGTTTTAAATGACAAAATGTCAAATAATATGGCCACAGGTCCATAGATTCAGGGCCAGTTCTCCCCCAAAAGGAAACAACATACTTACACAGACAGGAATGACCATACTATTAATATGTAATCATTCTGAAGGTTTAAAAAGGGGATTAATTGCATTTGGCCAACAGTAATGAAAGGTGCCCCCAACATCTTGAGTCTGGCTTGCTTTCTCTGCAATCTGGTCAATGCTTCATCTTAGATGAGCACAGTAGATCTGCGCCGCCCTGTCCCAGACTAAGTGGGGGTGACTTTGAACACTGGCTATGTGGTTCTTGGAGAGATGACATGTCACAGCAGGCTTAGTTGGTTCCAGGTATACACATACATGTGCATGCACATACACATGTACACATACATGTGTGCACATATACACACAACTATGTGCACATACACTTGTGTGCACCCATATACACACATGTGCACATATGCACATGCACACACATCCACACATATACACACAAATATGTGCACATACGCATACACACATCCACACATATACTCACAAATATGTGCACATACACATGTGTACACAATACACTCACAAGTATGTGCACATATGCACATGCACACACTCATGCACACATATATACACAAGTATTGACCAAAGCCACATGTACACATATACACACAAGTATTGCACATAGTCACATGCACACATAAACACACATATACACACAATTATGTNACGCATACACACATCCACACATATACTCACAAATATGTGCACATACACATGTGTACACAATACACTCACAAGTATGTGCACATATGCACATGCACACACTCATGCACACATATATACACAAGTATTGACCAAAGCCACATGTACACATATACACACAAGTATTGCACATAGTCACATGCACACATAAACACACATATACACACAATTATGTGCACATACACACATGCACACAGTCAAAGACAGGCAGGCCATTTCATGCCACCTCCTTCTAGACTGTCAAGGACACAGTTTGTTTTTTTTCATCCAGTTTGGCTTCTTCATCAATATATTTTTAACAAAAAATTCATGATACATCTTTTTTAAGTTCCTTTTTTTAAAACAATTTCAGTTCCCCATTCACTTTAATCCAGTGATTTTTCAGAAACAAATGAACTAGCCACACTGCTTCTCCTCTTATGCCAATTGTCCTTGGAGTCTTTTTTTTTTTTTTTTTTTTTTTTTTTTTTTTTTTTTTTTTTTTGAGATGGAGTCTCACTTTGTCTCCCAGGCTAGAGTACAATGGCACAATCTCAGCTCACTGCAACCTCTGCCTCCCGGGTTCAAGCGATTCTCCTGCCTCAACCTCCCGAGTAGCTGTGATTACAGGCACATGCCACAATACCTGAGTAATTTTTGTATTTTTAGTAGAGATAGGCTTTCACCATGTTGGCCAGGCTGGTCTCGAAACCCTGACCCTAAGTGATCTGCCCACTTGGACCTTCCAAAGTGCTGGGATTACAGGCATGAGCCACCACACCCGGCTATCCTTGGAGTCTTTGATCTGTGCACTAAAGAACTGGCAAAGCCAATAATGTTCTCTCTCCCTTTGAGGATAAGAATTCTTTGGTCCACCCAGAATTTGTGTGGTCTTGCAGCTTCTAAAAACAAGTGGGAGGAAGAACAATGAAAACCTAGACACTACTGTTTAGCAAGTCTTCTTTGAATAGCATCCTGATTGGCTGCACATTGGTTTAACTTTCCTTCTACTTTGAGACTTCTGCTTCTGAATCACCAAAAAAACAACCCGAACTTGGTGTTCTAGGGCCCAGCAGCAGCCTGCAGTCCTGGCCACTGTCTGTTCCCCTTCTTATCCATATTTCTTTGTCTCCCTCACACCATCTGCTGAACCCAAGTCTGAGGGGACACTTATTTCTAAACCCAAGTCATGTCTATGGTAACAGAATAAGCTGAGCAGGGGTCAGCGGAAGCTGCTGTCACTCATTCCTCTCAAGGCTGGGGTCCCTCGTCTCCCTGTCTTACCTTCTATGGGTGTAAGGTTGCAACTCAGGCCCACGTGGCGGTCTGTGGAATAATGTTGGTTGTCCTCCTCCAACCCTCAGTTGTCAGGTGGCCTGAGCTGCTTCAGACCAGTGGTTCTCAACCTTAACAGCCTGCTATAATCCCAATGTCCAAGCCACACCAAGGCAGGGACAGGACACATGTGTCTGCGTTTTGCCATTGGTGTCTACACATGCCAGCTCTGGAGTCAGACAAGCCTAACTTTAAATTCATGCTCTGTCACTTCTGAGCAAGCAGCAACTTTTGTCATGATGCAATTATTCTCTATGAAAGTGGTTCTACCACCTTAAAAATGGAAAGATTAACTCACGAGATTATAAATAACAAGGCTTAAAACAACCCAAAATATAAAAAACCAAAAATGAGAGAGAATGGATGGGGAGATATATTTTAAAATACCAGTGTATATAAGCGGGGTTTCCATAAATTTAATCTAACCATGGACATATTCAAAGGCACATGGACCTGTAGGAACATTTTCTAGAAAGTTTAAGTGCAGAATATGCGAAGCCTGTCAGAAAATTTAATGGCACATGCACAAACAGAAAAACAAACTTGTTGTTTTCACTGGGTGTTTGACAAAATCATTTTGGGCAAGGCGTGAAGGTGACATGGGGCAGACAGAAAATAAAATTGCTCTGTTCCACGGTTTTTAAATCTTCTTCATCAGAGAAAATAACCTCCCCAGTTTGGAGAGGTGAGGTTAACCTGTTCAGATGGGCTGGATCAGGACGTGCACTTCAATGTTTCCATAAACACCAGGCCCTGTGCTGCCTCAGGAACCTCCACGTGTGCAGGAAACTGACGATTCTTCATGAAAGGAAGACGTGCCACAGACTGGCTGTTTTCCTGATTTTCAAGGAGAAATTCTGGTGTTGAGCCTGGAAAAAATTCTACAGCAGTTTATGAGGCACATACAATAATTTATTGGTGTTTGCAAAAAACAGCAGGTTTTGCTAAGAACGGATGTAGAATGATCACTCTTTTGAGATAGCAATGCCAGCGTGCAGCATCATCTCTCCATTTTTTTTTTGTTGTTGTTTCTTTGTTTTGTTTTGTTTTGAGATGGTCTCGCTGTGTCACCAGGCTAGGCTGCAGTGGTGCGATCTCGGCTGACTGCAACCTCCGCCTCCCAGGTTCCAGCCACTCTCCCACCTCAGCCTCCCCAGCAACTGGGATTACAGGAGCACACCACCATGCCTGGCTATTTTTTTTTCTGAAGAGGAAGTTTGTTTTTTAGTAGAGGGAGAGTTTCACCATGTTGGCCAGGCAGGTGTCCAACTCCTGACCTCAAGTGATCCACCCACCTTGGCCTCCCAAATTACTGGGACTACAGGTGTGAGCCACCGCACCTGGCCAGCATCATCTGGCAAGCATATTTTTCTTAAATTCTGCATGGTGGTTGACTCAGATTCAAGGAGTGTGAGTGTGGTTCCTGGCCCCCTTCCATTGGCAGAAACCAGTGAGAGGGAAGGAAGAGGTTCTGTTGGAGTGACATGGATCTGACAGTCCCAAGGTGATCCCTGCCTGGAGGCTGCCTTGTGTCAAAGTGCTCTGATTTGGTTCAGGGACAGGGTACTGTGAGTGTCTGGGATGACGATGACTAGGCTATCACAGCAGGGCAATCTCCAGAGGAAAGTGTCTCAGGAAGGAGATAGCATGGCCACACTTTGAGGAGGTTGGTGAGAAGACATTTCCACTGGGTGCAGTGATATGGAAAGGGCTGGTAAAATCGGTAAGAGCCATTCCAGGAGGCACAGGAGGAAGGCGATAGCATGGCCACACTTTGAGGAGGTTGGTGAGAAGACATTTCCACTGGGTGCAGTGATATGGAAAGGGCTGGTAAAATCGGTAAGAGCCATTCCAGGGGGCACAGCAGGAAGGCACCACTGGACAGGAGATGAGCAAGAGGACACTTCCTGACAATGATGGCAGAAGGAAAGCAGGTGTTGACTTTTTCTCTCTTCTGAAGCAAAATAAACAATTCCAAAGGGATTTGTTAAAGACACAAACCTGTAATGAAAGGGATAAAGCAAAAGGTAAAAACATCATCACACTTTAAAAAAAAAATTCGAAAAGTAAAAACATTGGCACACTTTAAAAAATTGTTAAATTTGTATAGATTTAGGGGGTACAAGTGCAGATTTCTTCCAAAAAAAAAAATCTTAAAAAGAAAACATGGTGGTTATGCACAACATAAACCCGCAGAGAAAACATGAACCCGCAGGTTTAGAGAAAACATAAATCTGAAGAACAGAGAAACATACTTGGAAACTATGCATCCAACGAAGGTCCAATCTAATCTCTAGAATCTACAAGGAACTCAACTCCACAAGAAAAAAAGCAAATAACCTGATTAAAAATTGGGCAAGGACACAAACAGACATTTTTCACTGTGCAGCAATGAAGCCTGGGCTTTCATTGTACCTGTTACCCAAGTAGTTAATGCTGTACTCGGTAGGTAATTTTTAAACTCACACTCTCCAAAGCCTTCTACATTTTGGAGTCTCCAGTGTCTGTTATTCCACCCTGTAGGTGCGTGTGTACCCACTGTTTAGCTACCACTTAAGTGTGAGAACATGTAGTAGTTGACTTTATTTCTGAGTTATTTCACCTAGGACAATGGCCTCCAGTTCCATCCCTGTTGCTACAAAAGACAATTTCATTCTTTTCATGGCTGAGTAGTATTCCATGGTATATATACACCACATTTTCTTTATCCAGTTCTCCAATAGTGGACATTTAGGTCAATTTCCTATCTTTGCTATTGTGAAAAGTGCTGCAGTGAACACATGATGACAGCTCTCTTTTTTATATAGTTACTTCTTTCCCTTTGGGTAGATACCCAGGAGTAAAGTCACTGAAATGAATGTAGTTCTACTTTTAATTCTTTGAGAAATCTCCATGCTGTTTCCCATAGAGGTTATTCTAATTTACATTCCCACCAATGGTGTATAAGGGTTTGTTTTGCTCCACATTTTGCCAACAGTGGTTTTAGAAATTTTTAGGAATAGCCCTTATGACTGGTGTAAGATGGTGTCACAATTGTGGCTTTAATGTGTATTTATTTGATGATTAGTGATGTTGAGCTTTTCTTCATAAGTTTGTTGACTACATGAATGTTTTCTTTTGAAAAATGTCTGTTCATATCCTTCGCCCAATTTTTAATCAGGTTGTTTGCTTTTTTTCTTGTGGAGTTGAGTTCCTTGTAAATTCTGGAGATTAGATTAGACCTTTGTTGGATGTATAATTTGCAAATATGTTTCCTCATTTTGCAGGTTTACGTTTTATCTATCGATTTTTTTTTTTTTTTTTTTTTTTTTTTTTTTTTTTTTTTTTTTGCTGTGTTTACTTTAATTAAGTCCCATTTGTCTATTTTTGTTTTGTTGCATTTGCTTTTGAAGACATGGTCATAAATTCTTTGCCTAGGCCAATGTTCACAATAGTTTTTTCTAGGCTGTCTCCTGGAAGTCTGATATTTAAGTCTTTAATTTATCTTGAGTTAATTTATGTATGTGATAGGAGGTCTGAGTCTACTTTCATTCATCTGCATGTGACTATCTAATTTTCCAACCACCATTTATTGAATAGGATGCCATTTCCCCAATGTACATTTTTGTTGACTTTGTTGAAAATCAGTTGGGTATGTGACTTTATTCTTGCTTCTCTATTCTGTTTCACTGATCCGTGTGTCTGTTTTTATAACAGCACCACACTGTTTTAGTTACTATAGCCTTGTAGTATAATTTAAAGTCAGGTCATGTAATGTCTCCAGCTTTGGTCTTTTTGCTTGGGGTTGCTTTGGATATTCAGGCTCTTTTTTGAGTCTATGTGAATTTTAAGATTTTTTTTCTAATTCTGTCAGTACACTTTTAAAAGCTGCAAAGCAGATGTATGACAGTAACTACTGACCCAGAGAAATAGAATCCAAACCTGGATGTGAGGAAATATTTAGCTAATTATTTATTTAATTATGGTCATAAAACAAGGAACCACCTAATATCTGAGAAAAGCCTCTAACATGAAAGTAATTATATCCAAAACAAAAACAAAATTGCAAACAATAACAAAGGAAAATCACTTGAAAGAAATACGACTATGCAAGGAGAAGAAAATTTCCAAGCATATAAGCAAAGAAAAATTATTAATATACTTGGGGATAAAAAAAAATTGCATCTGTGAAGCAAGAATATGGGCATTATATTATATACAAATGAAATATCCAGAGACCAAAAAATAGCACTTAGAAATTAAAAGCATGATATAAAAAATAATCAAGAGAATGTTTGGAACTTATGTTGAGGAAGTCCACCAGGAAGAACAGCTATACAGAAGAAAAAAAGGTCCAAGAAGAGAAAAAAGATTTAAAAAGAAAAAACATATAGAAATCTAGAGTGCAAAATTGAAAAGAGAAGCATAATCTGTCTTTCATCAATAATAATCATAATTAATAATTGAAATAAATAAATAAAAAAGACCTCTAGGATTATCTAGAAATGGAGTAGTGGCTTCCTCAGCAAATGAAGCCAGCTTCAGATAATGGAGAGTTCTGTTTTTGGGCACCGAAGAGGAGAAGGACAGCCTCCACCCTGGTTTGCTTTGCCTCAGTTTCTCTGCTACCAACTCAGTGATGAACACACATTTTCACCACTGATTTCAGTGGCTTTTGGAACTTCAGGAATACACTGCTTTAAATTGTTCTGCAATTATAAACTAATTGAAAGTAAGGGCCTGAACTTCTGGTTCACTTCATGTTGACACCTGTTTGGCATACACTTTGACTTTGTAACTCACCCACATAACCCTTTGACCAGTTGAAGCAATGTCATGCCCCATCACTCTTCTAGCTTCAGGAGAGAAAAAAAGAAGGTTTTGTTGGATAGTGATGGCCTTTATTTTAGTAACAAGTCCAGCCACTCTCTTCTTACAAATGAGCAGACCTTGCCCACTAAAACACGAGGAGCTGGTTTATCAGCAAGACTCAAGCCTCTCCTCACCTCCGGACTTCGGTTTCACTGCCCGCCCTAGGACATCTGGGACTTTGCTGAGTTCTTGCTTCCCAGCAGGCAGATTTCTACCATTTTTTCTCAGCACACCCATAAACCTTGAAATTCCTCTCTGTGCACAGCCAGAAATGATATTCATTGAGAGGCAGGCAAAGCCAGTTAGACCTGCTGGCTCTCTCACCTCTCCCTTCTTAAGGGACAAGCAAGTGGATTATATCAAGTCATGAAGGAAAATCACAAACCCTGTACGGAATGTTTTTAAAAAATACCTTTTGTGTATGAACTAATTCTGCATTTGCTGCTTAAAGAAAATGTAAAGCCTTCCTTAGGCAAGACACTGCTAGTACCACAGTGAATTACAAAGTAGATAATTAAACAGTCCCTTGCTTTCACCAGCTTTCCCTGATAAGAGTCAAAAGCATACACACTGGCAAACACAAAACGTTCTACAACTAAAGCCCAAGTTTGAGCTCTGTCCATCCAGGAATGTCCCCGAGTAGCAGTAACAGGAACGTCCTAGGAGGCAAATTTGACTACACACCTGCACCATTGCCTCGGGCTCATGTGCCAATTTCGTGTTAGTGGATCTGCTTACTCATCATCTCGTCGTCATAGCTAACACCGATGGCACATTTCAGGCACCGTGGTGCCCCTGTGTTCCTCTGCTTAATTTTCCAACACTGAGACAGTAGCTTTCTTCCTCTCTATGCCCAGGTGAGAATCTGGAAGTGCAGATAATTTGCATAGATGGTCCCAGGTCAAACAGGATGGGCCAAGGCAGGAAGAAACCCCGATCTGTAAGATCCCATGCCTTCACATGCATGTGTGTTACAGGACAATTCACTCCTTCATGTCGTGTAAGGACGTCAAGAAAGGAGGAAGGCAGAGAATTCCAGGGCAGGAGAATTCGTAGAAAGCTGCAAGGTTTGTAGATGCGATTTTACCTTTCTGTTTCTTAAGAAAATGTTTGCCCTGTCTCAGTCTTGTGGATAGACTGCAAGCTCATGAGATAGTATGTTTATTTCTTGATTTGAGAGATGATTCTGTGCTATCACATGATCCTTAAACCCCAGAGGCTCAACAGAATCAAGACTTTTTTTCACACATTCTACCTTTGCAACATGTAGAGGAAGGCTCAGCTCTATCCCTCAAGTGCTTTGTTCCACCTTCCAGAGCAGGAGGCCACGAAGACACTGGTCAAACAGGGGCCAAACGCGCAGAGTAAACCCAGGCTCATGTTAAAATTCCCCTTGGGTTCAGCCCACAAGTAGCACATGTCACTTGCATTCACAGCACATTGGCCAGAAATTATCATATGTCCCCACCTAAGGCTCAGTGGGCTGGGAAATGGAGAGAAACATGTGGCTATTGTATAGGCAGTGAATAGACTTTTACTTGCTTACTATGGACCAGGCATTCTATGGTCTTTTAAATACTAATTCACTTATTTCTCATGTCGACCTCTGAAAGGTTGCTATCAAATCTTTTTTTTTTTTTTTTTTTTTTTTTTTTTTTTTGAGATGGAGTCTCACTCTGTCACCAGGCTGCAATGCAGTGGTGCAATCTCAGCTCACTGCAGCCTCCGACTCCCTGGTTCAAGCGATTCTCCTGCCTCAGCCTCCTGAGTAGCTGGGTTTACAGGTCGGTGCCCCATGCCCGCTTTTTTTTTTTTTTTTTTTTTTTTTTTGTAATTTTAGTACAGACAGGGTTTCACCATGTTGGCCAGGATGGTCTCGATCTCCTGACCTTGTGATCTGGCCACTTCAGCTTCCCAAAGTGTTGGGATTACAGGCGTGAGCCACCAGGGTGGCTATCAAATCTTAAAATGCATAAATGACCAAGAGATGAAATTTCTTCCACATAACAGGAACAGAGAAGGGCACAAAAAAGTCACAGTTCATCTGAATTAAGGAGAAGCCTAAATTATAGGATCCTACAAGTCTACCAGCAGCAGCTAGGGGCATTGGGCAGATCAGAGTGACCTGTCATGGCCCCATCAATTGTTCATGAATGCCGGTGGGCCCCAGGTCTGCATTCCTCTCCTGTAACCCTCATTTGCATGCATGGCTCACAGAGTGAAGGAAACTGCTGCAGGTCACTCCCTAATTATCATGGGCTCTAAGTCAGGAGAATGTTAATGACTGTATAGGGCTTCACTGTGCTCAGGTGTATTGCCTTTAGTTTGGTCCTATTCTAATCGAGCTTAAAAGTGTTATCAGGTTATCATATTACACAGAGTTCAGTCATTCTGTTCACTGTTAGGAGTCTTTGCGTGCAGGCAACAAAAACAAACTTTTACCTTAGAATGAGAGTTTGTTGTAAGGACTTAGGGGTGTCTCGTGGAACCAAGGAATAGGAATGCAGGGGAGCTACAGGACGAAACTGGAACCAGGGCTCTGCTTCCCATGCACATTTCTTTCTGTAAGTTGCTCTCTCTCTCTTTTTCTTTCTCTCGTGTCCTTTCTTTCTTCCTTCTCTCCTCTTTCCCTTCCTCCAGCTGTCATCTCTCATCTCTCAATCCATCCATCTGTCCATCTCTCTTTCTGTCTCTCTCCATCTATCCATCTGATGTCCTATTTTGCTAATTCATGTAACAGGATCCGGCAGCCTCTTAGTTCCCAATTGTTTGTCTATTACAGTTCTAACCCTTCAATGATAAAGACTGAATTCCAAATCAAAGAGTGAGAAGATGATAGCCCAGCTTCCAGGAGGTGTCTGTCCCTAACCTACTCAGCCATGGCCAACCTGTGGAATTACAGCTATGGAGATGGGTGTCAGAGGCCTGTCCCTCAGATGGGGAAGGACCTCACTCTCTTTTGGTGAAAATTAAATGAAGCATCATTGGGGTAAAACCTCCATGCAGTGCCTATGTTGAGGAGTGCTCTCTCAGTGTTAGATTGTCCACTTCTTACCTGACTGCCTTCTCCCCCTTCCTGTCCTGTTTGTTAATCATTGTGTTATAGTTACCAATACAATAACTGAAGTTTCTTGGGTGTCCTTGAATTGTTTCTGGATGGCAGACTAAGTACTAGAGGAAAGACAGCAGCCATGTGAAGAACTGAGCAATGTCAGCAGCAAATAGGAGCAAAAGCAAATTAAATCCTTCATTTAAAAAATGTAATGATATAAATAAAACAAGGAACCATCACCAATTTTTAATAGACGCCAGAAATGGATGTTTCACTCAGAGCAATATTCATTCCCCAAAACAAACAAAGCCTTGGCTGACAACAATAGCAAATTCCTTTTCTAGCTAAACCACTGGTTTCTTGCCAGCCTAGCCATCCTTTCACCAGATTTCCATTTCTTCTGAGACAGAAACCCCTGGGATGGCAACGCTTCCACACTCAGAGCTGAGCTCACCATAAAGCTGTTCATCTCCAGGAGTCCGGGATCCAAACTGCTTCCTGTAACCACCGACAGCTCTGCCAGAAATTACCTGGAAGCCTTTTGATTCTCTGAGTCCTGGAAAGCTCAATGACTCTGCTGCCTCCCATCCTTGTCCCCTCCTTCTGCAGACGTTCATCCTTAAGCCTTTTCCCTCGGGGTGTGACCTGCGCTTCCCAGGCTGGTGACTTCCAGTCGTCTGGAGTGTGTATCCCTCAGAGCCGTGACCCACACGCCCACGCAATGGTGTTCCAGGCATCTGGAGTGTGTATTCCGCTCCATCTTCAGGTGTAAATGGAGACCTAGACAAGGGCCTCACCGCTCTCCTCTCCCCTGGAGATTCCTGACCCCGCCTCACGGTCAATTCTCGCAGTGAGAGCAGGAGTTTATTACCTTCCCCATCAAGGAGCAAACGTTTCTACCACTGCCTCTAAACCCCATCTTATCTGGAGTACAGAATCTATATACTTTGTAATGTATCATTTCAGCCTGGGCTTTTTAAACGATCAAAGCGGCTCCTTTTCTTGTTTTTATATATCCAACTTTCTTTTAAACAATTAAAAATTGTAAGACAGGAATAGCCTTCACACTGAATAGAAGGATAGGTGAAGCAGTATAGTCACTTTGGCATGCTACCATCAGCACTTCACAGTTCAATAGAGGTGATACAAGACCACAGGAGGTAATATCAATACATCCAGAATTCTTCTGAAGAATTTGCAGATGGAACCACTTACCATTCCTGGGAATAAAAGGGTTGTGTCATGAAGCTTGGTATTAGTGAGTTGTCAGGGTTACGTCAATGGAAACCAGCCCAAAAAATCCTCATAGTGTATTTGCTGTTAAATGGATTGTTCATTGGCAGGGAAAATAATGAGAACTTGGGGTGGGGACATAGTCCATTGGTCTGGCTGTCCTTGGAGGCAAGTGTAATAATGGGAGTGGTTTCTCTGGGTGGCACCTCCCAGAATGGGCTACGTTGATCTGATTCTTAACTCTTAGTCAAGGCTCCTGAATTAGAACACGCTTCCTTTCAGAAGCGTAAATATTTAAAAATATATCCTTTTTTCCTTGAGCATTCATTTAACCTTTTTCTCATGTGCTGTGTCAATTCTTCACTGATGCAGATTAGAGAGTTCATAAAAATGCATCATAGACCCATTTAAACTATGTGATTAACTGCTAATATGTGATATTAAGTTGTAGGGTTTTATGGAGATGAGCACCTATAATTATATTTGATGGTATATGATAATTACCTGTTTGGTTGAATTTTAAAGTATGTTGACTTAAGAACATTCATCAATCCTTATATGGCTCAAAGTCTGATATAAAATTACAACTCATTTTAATTGTTTTTTAAGTAATCAAACTGACATCGCTCATAACATAAAGCTTAAAGGAGACTGACTGATTTTGTAGAGATGATGTTAATAACAGTGATTGGAGTACTAGTTGAAAAATACTTTCTAGAAAATGGGAAATGCTAATCAATATTTTCCAAATGGACTAATTAAGTGTGAATGGAATGTTTCTATATTTCCAATAAAACATACAAAAATTCAGCTTGGGCAGGGCACGGTGGCTCATGCCTGTAATCCCACCACTTTGGGAGGCCAAGGTGGATTGATCACCTGAGACCAGGAGTTTGAGACCAGCCTAGCCAACGTGCAAAAACCTGTCTCTACTAAAACAACAAAAATTAGCCGGGCATGGTGGCGGGCGCCTGTAGTCCTAGTTACTCCAGAGGCTGAAGTATAAGAATAGCTTGAACCCAGGAGGTGGAGGTTGCAGTGAGCCAAGATCACGCCACTGCACTCCAGCCTGGACAACAGAGTGAGACCCTGTCTCAAAAAAATACATATATTCAGCTTGGATTCTTGTTCCTCTAGAAGACCAGAGCACAGAAACTTCCATGGAAAAGGTGTTGTTAATAATGGCAGCAGAGAAGTCAAACTTTCACTACCTCCTTAGAAAAATCTTCACAACTTTCTTTAACTACTCAACCACACCTCTCTTTTTTCTTGTACCATTTTTGGCCTTTTGGAAGCTGGCTCTTTCTCTCCACTACCTAGTGACAGATTCCATCATAGACACAAGATTCCTCATGTCACCTGACAAGCTCCATGTCACCTGACAACAAGCTCCATATCCCATTGGGTCCAGACACAATGTTTGTTGATGTTTAAATAGTCCTTGGGCCTTTGAAATATTCCTTACCCCCATGGTTTCACTGCTTCCTGCAATGACTCACCTCGCGATGAATCCTAAATGACACTACACAGCTGACATGCAGCTTAACCTAGAGTTCCGGGTCTCCTTCCACTTTGAGGTATACATACCTAAAATGTTGACACTTTGACCCCATAAATGGGGCAGGACCACATCCAATGATGAGACCTATGTAGCATCTGACCTTCAGGATTCTAGCACCCCAATTGCCTCACATTTGCAATTTGAACAAAGAGAAATGAGCAAATAGTGTGAGCAGATTGGCATGAGGAAGGCATCTTGATATGTGCAGGGATGATGCAGGAAGACAGAGTTCATGCCAAAGCCGACCTATGCACCAGCTCAGAAGACACGGCTGCTCAGCTGCTGGGGTGACAAGGAAGAAAAGGGTAAGAAAAGGGTGGGGATTGGGGGAAGGCCAGACAGAAAGCATACATCATGCAGGGTCTGACATGTATATTGTGTGCAGAGCAAATCTCACTGGAAAGATACACTTTCCATATCCTTAATTGTTTCTGTTCAATTCCTGCTGCTGTATATGTTTCATATAAGCTGATGAGAAAGTTAGAAGACGGTAGCTCTAACAGAATAGACATGATTTTTTCTTTCTTTCTTTTTTTCTTTTTTTTTTTTTTTTTTTTGGTGAGGCTATCATTATTTGGAGCTTAGTTAATAAAACAGGAATTCTAGTGTTTTACAAAACTTTACATTCTGTTTAAAATGCATTAGTTAGGTCACACACAAGTAAATTATTTTCCGTTTGTACATGTACTGCCTTGCTAAAACAAAGTGAAATATAACAGTCTGAAGACAACTCTGTTGGAAAAAAAATAACTTAATGCTCAATTTTCCAATTATTACTAAAATTAATCTTTCCTGCTACAATTTTAGAATACTAATAAAATTATTAAATTGAAGACTAGCTTCAGCTGACAAAAGTGCTTAATGAGGAGGGTGCATAGATTTTATGCACATAATTGAAGTTTCAAGTTGAGGACTAATTTTCTAGTTAACCCCTTCTGGGAGTTAAGAGACTCAATCATTTATACTCATTGAACAGATTCATGAGCCAAGAATCTAAGTGGTGATCTCCAAAAGAGGGGTGCAAATCAAAGATGAATAGGATATCCGCAACTCTGTTTAGAGCTCTTAAAATGTATGTGATATTGTCATGCAATAAAACAAAAGAGATGGTGTTATCTCGAGTCTAAAACAAGATCATTTAACATTAGAAATGTGTTCCACAGATATCAAATACTTATTGAGCCAACAGTGTATAGGATGCTGAAGTGTAGTCACCAAAAAAGCAGATAACGATTGCTGCTCTGGAGTAGGTAGCAATGTGGTAAGAAAACCGGATAAGGAGTTTCATCATCTGAATCAGGGATGTCAGTAACTCAGTCCACTCCAGAAAAGTTCAAAGCTGTGAGTCTGAAGTGGCTCCAAGTTGGCAGAGAAGGCTTTGTGGAATAAGAAGGGCTTGTTCTGGTACCCAGAGGATGAGGAAGATGATGGATACAGTTGTGCTGGAACGGGGAGCCGCCACCTGGTGATTGTGCATGCCTGCTGAGTTGAGTGAAATCAAAATCACAATGACAGCATGAAGGGAAAAGCACCCTGCGAGTGACAAATTTAAAACATCGAAGAGAGAAAGTCGAGGCCAGGCAGTTTGACACGACAGTGCAGGTGGAATGTTAATAACTGCAAGTTCAGAGTGCCACAGCACTGCCACGCCATGGAGACTCTGAGATTTTATACCAAAAAACAAAGGATTTATACCTTTTCTATAGGTAAGTAAACTGTGTAAGTGAAGACATGTTGGGCCCCTAACTAATTCAACCATGAAATAGAAGTCAAATTCTGAATCAGATATTTTATTTTTTAAAAAATTTAGATTTTAAATGAATCATCAATTCATTTAAAAAAAAAAAAAAGTAGCAAGTTAGGGAGACAATGGGAGACTGAGCAAGACATGTGAGCAGGATTTCAGGGCCAGAAGCAGAGCTCCCAGCCTGCAGCACCCTGAAGCCTTATTGCACACAGTCAGCCCGGGCTCTGGTGTCCTCTGGCTGGTGACAGCACCCCTCCCTCACCCCCGAGAGAGTGTCTGCTAAGACAACTTTTTCATGAAAATAGGGCTCTCTGCACAAAGATGAACTGTTGATAAATTTTCTCCAAACCTAGGAAGGCCAAGGAACCCTGATTCTGAGTAGGGGAAGAAAAACGATGTCTTCTAAGAAATTCAGACCACAAGCTGATCCTCATGGAAATGTGTAGTCTAAGTTTATGCAGCTTGGGAACTCCACTAAACATGAGGCTAGTCATTTGGTCAAACTTGTCCAGGGCTGGCAGTGAACCCAGGCATTTGGCAGAAATGTGAGTCCTCCATACCCTGAACCGGAGACTCAAAGGACAGCTACGGATAAAGTTGCAAAGGTCTCTTATCACGCAAGGAAACAAGTTCTAGATCCACAAACAAGTGCCAGCAAGGAAAACAACAACAACAAAACAACAACTGCAGGAACTAACCAGCAAAAATATTTTGATATGGAAATATTGCACATTGAATACAAATAGGCATTTCGCTATGTTTAATTAAATGGGGATGCATAAAACGTGACCTAAAATAATCAGGAGATTTTAAAATTAAACTTTCCTATGCTAATTGAAATGAGAAATTCAATGAACAGACTTATCATTGTATTGGGAAAAAGCTAAAGAGTGAACTAGACAGCAGATTTGGAGAAATTACCAAGAATACCATAAAAGCAGAAAAAAACAGTAGCAGAATATCATGTGATTTAGGGTCAGGAAAGGATTGTTTTATAAACAAAAACAAAGCAAACAAAATATCTTGGAGAAGCATGATTCTGATGAATTGCATTCCTCAAAATGAAGAATACTGTAAAGAAATGCAGTAGCTACAAAAATAAGAGAATATATTTTCACTGGCCAAATAAATAAAAATAATATTTACGTTCCAGTATTTAGAAGAATTTTCTGTAAATAAAGAAGGAAAAGACAGCAACCTCTAGTAGGGAAAATACAGGCTTTATATATACATATGCATATATAACACGTACATTATATATATGGCTTGGTTGTACATATACAACATGTACATTTTATATATATATGTGTGTGTGTGTGTGTGTGTGTATATATATATATATATGGCTTGGTTCTGTGTCCCCACCCAAATCTCATGTCAATTGTAATTCCCATGTGTTGGAAGAGAGGCCTGGTGGGAGGTGATTGAATCATGTTGAATCATGGAGGTGGACTTCCCCTTTGCTGTTCTCATGATGTTGAATGAGCTCCCATGAGATTTAGTTGTTTAAAAGTGTATAATTCTTCTCCCTTTTCTCTCTCTCTCCTGTTCCACCATGGTAAGATGTGCTCGCTTCCCTTTCGCCTTCCACCATGATTATTATGTTTCCTGGGACCCTCCAGCCATGAGGAACTGTGAGTCAATTAAACCTCTTTTCTTTATAAATTACTCAGTCCCAGGTAGTTCTTTCTAGTGATGTAAGAACAAACTAATACTATATGCAAAGGATATGAAATGACTATTTGTAAAAAAGGAAACTGAAAGGCAATGAATCAATGTTCAAAATCAATGTTCAAAAGCTTTATTTAGTAAATCGAATGATGCTAATTTAAATAATATAATATCACATTCTGCATACGGACTGGCTGAGCTTAAAAAGCTAGGCAATGCCAAGTATCACAGATGTAGGGGAGATGAAGGCCCCATTCACTGTGAGTGCGCTTGTAGACTGGAACAGCCATGCTAAAGAACAACCTGGCACATCCTAGACAGGCTAAGCATGTGCAAACCTTACCCAAGTATGTGCAGTTACCCTTGTACACATTTATGCTTTAGAAACTCTGATGCAGGTCAGTAAGGGAACGTGTTCATGGGTGCTTGCTCCAGCATTGCCTGTGGGTCAGGCAGACAGGTGAGACACGGGGCAGTACCCTGTGGAGTATTATTTATGTTGGGACCAGCAGATCCTCTCTGCACATTATTAAATAGATGAGTCTTAAAAATACCATGCTTAGTGAAGAAAAAAAGGATAAGAAACAGAATGAGGTATAAAACATGATACCATTCACTTAAATTAAAAATGGATTTGCATAAAGCAAAATACACATTATGCAAAAGCACATACCAGCAATATTATGTGGATTAACTACTTTACAATAATTTTCCCAAGGGTGGAGTAGAATGGGGTGAAGAAGGTGTTAAAAGGAAGTTTTCAAAAAAAGAAAATGAAAAAACTCAGAAAGAAAAAAATAAATAAAAAAGGAAAATGCCATAATGTATATGACAGAGGAATAAATAAATTCATAAATGGAGCACAATACAGAGTTGAGAAATTTATATATTTATATCTAAATAGGTAAATAGCTGAATAAAACATATATGAAATTACAGTAGAGCTCACTTTGTAGGTCAGTAAAGGAAGAATGGACTTTTCAATAAATGAAATTAGATTACTGCATCAAACCCCTAATGATGTAAATGTTAAAGACAAATTTAGAAATTTCAGAAAATAATATAAAAATAGGTCTATGCTCACAGGGTAGGAAAGAATGTTTTAATAGGATACGGAAAATTGCAAATTATAAAGAAGATAAATTAAACCACAACCTATTATGCTAAAATAATTTAGGTTACAGTGCATTTGAAAATGAGGCTAATCAAGATATCATAAAAACAATGAAAACACAAGCACAAAGCAAGACATGATTATTTTCAATACATAGATCAACAGGAGAAATTCAAGTACCCAATAGAAAAATAGCAATAAAGAGTAATTTCACAGAAGAGGAAATGCAAATAACCAATGAACACATGAAAAAAAATCCTACCACCAGTAGTAACCTGGGAAAAGCAAATTAAAAACTAGATGAGATGCATGTTCTAACCCAGTGGATTGGCAACCTTTTTTTTAAGTCTGAAAATATCTAGTACTGATGAGGATATGTAGTGATTGGAACATTTTTCTAAAACTGGTAAGAGTATAAATTTCTACGACTATTTTGGAAAATCAGCATTATCCAGTGAAGCTGAAATTGTGCATTCTCTGTCACCCAGAAATTTCATTTTTATGTATAAACTCCAGAAAAAAACTCTACCTTCCACCTCATCTCCCAGAATATACATATATATGTACATATGCATATTCATACCAACGTTCATAATAAGGACATAGCTGGAAATAACTCAAATGCCTATCAACACAAAAATGGATTGAGACAGTTCAGTAGAATCCTTTTTTTTTTTTTTTTCCTTTTGAGCCCAGGTTGGAGTACAGTGGTACGACCTCTGCTCACTGCAACCCCGCCTCCTGGGTTCAAGCGATTCTCATGTCTCAGCCTCTGAGTAGCTGGGACTACAGGCATGTGCCACCACGTCCAGCTAATTTTTGTAGTTTTAGTAGAGACAGGTTTTCACCATGTTGGCCAGGCTGGTCTCAAACTCCTGACCTCAGGTGATCTGCCCATCTCAGCCTCCCAAAGTGCTGGGATTACCGTGCCCGGCCTTTAGTACAATCATTTCATAGAATATTAGTCATCAGTGAAAAGAAGAGATTCGGAGAGACACACAACAATGTAGATGCATCTCACCCAGTAGGATTCCATTTATATAAATTTCAAAATATGCAGAACTCAATAAAAACCACAGAAATATGCACAGAAGCCTGAAGAAAGGGAGGGAATTATAGATAAGCATTCAGGAGAATGGTCGCACAGGCGGGGTGGGGCAGGTTAAAGGAGGTGCCTGCAGGGCCTTCAACAGTGACGTGTGTCTGGGCACATACGCACAGTGGCATGTTCTTAAACTGACTCAGGTACACAGGTATTTCTTGTACCATTATTCTTATTGCTTAACATGCATTTTATAAGTATCCTTTGAAAGCTATTCATTATTTTTAAAAGCAACATTTAAAAATTTTGTTTTTCAAGACACAGTCTCGCTCTGTCACCCAGGCTGGAGTGCAGTGGCACAATCTTGGTTCACTGCAACCTCCACCTCCTGGGTTCAAGCGATTCTCCTGTCTCAGCCTCCTGAGTAGCTGGGATTACAGGTGTGTGCCACCATGCCTGGCTAATTTTTGTATTTTTCACTAGAGACGGGGTGTCACCATATTGTCCAGGTGGTCTTGCACTCCTGACCTCAAGTGATCCGCCCATCTTGGCCTCCTAAAGTGCTGGGATTGTAGGCGTGAGCCACTGCACCCAGCCCAACATTTTGTTTTTAAAGTTTGTGAGTAAGAAAATGCCCAGGGCAGATTATTATCAAAGAAACAACATGGAATTTGTGATTGGTCAGAAAAGGGTCAGCCAGGCATGAAGGTCATGTATTGTATGAATCTATTTATATGTAATGTCATGGCAGGTAAATCCACATAGATACACAGCAGATTTGTGGTTGCCGGAGGTTGAAGGAGGACGAGGATGGGGAGTGACTGCTTCATGGATATGTGTTACCTTTTGGAGTAATTAAATGTTTTTGAACTTCATTGAAAGTGGTTATTGCACAAAGTTGTGGACATACTAAATGCATGGAATTGTACACTTTACAATGATTCATTTTATGATATGCAAATCTCACCCTCACTTTGAAAACATTTTGTTAAAAAAACCAAAACAGTCCAAGGTCTTAGTTCCAGCTTTGTTATTTACTAACTTGGGGACTTTTCTCAGTATGCTTTCTTCTTTATTTAAGAAGCATATAGATTCCTGCCACAAGGTGAACGTTGTGGGAATAAGAATGTCATGTGTGTATCGTCCCCACATATGGTAGAAATTTAATAAATGGTAGCAGTCCTTATTTTCATTGTTAATGGAAAAATCTGTAGGCTGTACATTGGGAAGACCTGCGTTTTAAATCTTTGACCCATAAATATGTAATTTTCCTAAGCTCCCCCAAACAGCAGTAGCAGAAAGTATGACTGTTTCTTGCAAGTATGAAAGTCAGTATTTCACATAGAAGATTTTAGCCAAACAATTTTCTAGATTAAATGATGTGTTTTATACACACACACACACACACACACACACACACGATGGAAAAAAATAGCTTATTTCATTCTTAAAACATATAGACATACACATGCACATAGATGCACACACATATATGTATGCACATATATAGTATACATATACACACAGACACACATATAGACACACACACAGACACACACATATACACACAGATGCACATATATATATGTGTGTGTATATGTGTTAAGAATTAAGTAAAATAAATTAGTTTTTCCATCATGGGAGAAAATCTCTGAAGAAAAGAAAAAAAATTTAGCAAATGCTGAGAGTACAATGTAACAGAATTTCTATACAGTAGCAATTTAAAATTTATAATTGTATAGGATAAGGAAGAAGCTCTTTGCACATTATTGATCTACACTGTATAGGAGCAGAGTAGGAGACAATTGATGTCATAATAAGAATTCAGGTGCATTTTCATTATTTATAGGCTAAAGCTCTTCAACTTCACGAAACGAGTGAAATAAAAGGCAAAACAAAAAGCGTCATTCCTTTATAGTTCTTTGCTCAGCAATTATTCAAAAACCTCAAAACAAAGACTTTTTTTCTAGGAAAGCTCAAAAAAACAAAACTTGGTGATTATACCTAATAAACTTTTTGTTTTATTTTGGTCTTTTGTCATACATAGTGACATGGGTCTTCAGTCCTCACTTTAGTGAGCCAAAAACCTCAAGGACTTTGCTTATACGGTTTTATTGCAGTTGACTTTAGCAGCAAATAGAATTAAAAATGATGCTACTACACTGAATATTAAGTCTATGTATAATTCATATTTGATATACTTAAAAATATTTGGCTGGGCGCGGTGGCTCGTGCCTGTAATCCCAGCACTTTGGGAGGCTGAGGTGGGCGGATTGCCTGAGCTCAGGAGTTCAAGACTGGCCTGGGCAACACAGTGAAACCACATCTCTACTAAAATACAAAAAATTAGCTGGGTGTGGCGGTGTGTGCCTGTAGTCTTAGCTACTCCAGAAGCTGAGGCAGGAGAATTGCTTGAACCCAGTAGGTGGAGGTTGTAGTGAGCTGAGATCGTGCCACTGCACTCCAGTCTGGTCAACAGAGCGAGACTCCGTCTCAAAAAAACAAAAGAATTCTTAATTTTGGATTTATTTTTTGAAAAATAACAACATGGTCTGACATGTAAAGACCCTAAAAGATCTCACTTCCATCTTCAGACCAAGAAAAAAACTGATCAAACTGAAAATCAACAATTCTGCTTCTATCCATCAGAGAATTTCAGTCACAGCGTGGACTGCTGCCCCCAAAACTGGAAAGAGGGGTAGATACTCAGAGAGAGTAACAGTTCACTTGTGGCAGAAACCCAGGAGAAGAAGCTGACACATTGGAGCCAGGACTGTTTGGGTTTGTGGTTTAGAGTCAATCATTTTTTGTTTGTTTGTTTGTTTGTTTGTTTTTAAGACAGGGTTTCACTCTGTCGTGCAGGCTGGAGCGCAGTCGTGCCGACACTGCTCACTGTAACCTCAATCTTAACGGATGTTCGCCCACCTCTGTTTCCATAGTAGTTAAAATTAAAGGCCAAGAGTGCACTCTGGCACCTGGCTAATTTTTTGTTTTATTCCTTTTATTTTATTTATTTAGCTATTTTGAGACGAAGTCTCACTCTGTCACCCAGGTTGGAGTGCAGCAGCATGATCTCAGCTCACTGCTACCTC
This sequence comes from Rhinopithecus bieti, assembly GCF_001698545.2. Classification (NCBI taxonomy): domain Eukaryota; kingdom Metazoa; phylum Chordata; class Mammalia; order Primates; family Cercopithecidae; genus Rhinopithecus; species Rhinopithecus bieti. The sequence continues at coordinate 998,218 of NW_016814144.1, forward strand.
CACCTCCCGGGTTCAAGTGATTCTCCTGCTTCAGCCTCCGGAGTAGCTGGGACTACAGGCGCACACCATCATGCCCAGCTAATTTTTGTACTTTTAGCAGAGACAGCGTTTCACTGTGTTGGCCAGGATGGTCTCGATTTCATGACCTCATGATCCGCCTCCTTGGCCTCCCAAAGTGCTGGGATTACAGGCGTGAGCCACCGCGCCCGGCCTTTTGGTTTTATTTCTAATTGAGATGAGGTCTTGCTGTGTTGCCCAGGCTGGTCTTGAACTCTTGGCCTGAAGCATCCCACCTCAACCTCCCAAAGCACTGGGACTACAGACGTGAGCCACTGTGCCCTGCCAGTGTCAGTCATTAATTTTGAAAAATTCTCAGCCATTATCATTTCAAATAAACAAATAAGATTTTTCTCAGGTATGAAAGGTTGGCTCAACATTCAAAAGCAATTAACATAATCTACCACTTCAACAGCCTAAAGAAGAAAATCATCTAATCATGTGAAAAGAATTTGAAAAAATCCAATACCCATTCATGATAAAACACCTCAGCAAACTAGCTATAAAGAAGAACTTCCTCAACCTGACATAGAACATCTATTAAAACTTACAGCTCTCCTCTTAATAAATAATGAAAAATTGAATGCTTTCCTGCTAAGATCAGAAACAAGGCAAGGGTATCTGCTCTCGAAATTTCTATTTAACATCAAAACGAAAGTTCTAGCTAATAAAACTAACAAAAAATAAAAATAAAAAGTTACACAGATTAGAAAGGAACAAATAAGCCTCTCTTTGTTCATAGATGACATGGTTATCCCTGTTTAAAAAAAAAAAAATCAACAACTACAGAAAACTGAAATGAATAAGTGATTGTACCAAGGTCGTAAGGTACAAAGGAAGTGTACAAAAGTCAATTGCTTGCCATATACCAGCAATGAACAATTATAATTTAAAATTAGAAACACAACATCACTTATATTAGCATCCAAAAATGACACTTAAGTATAAATCTAATGAAAATATGTATAAGAGCTATAAGTAGAAAACTCAGATAAAAGACATCAAAGAAGATGTAAATAATTGGAGAAATATTCCACATGTGTGGATAAGAAGACTCAATGTTGTTAAGACGTCAGCTGTTCTCAACTTGATCTATAGATTCAGTATGTTCCCAGTCAAAATGCCAGCAAGTTAATTTTTAGATATCAACAAATTCATTCTAAAGGTTATATGGAAAGATTAAATACCTAGCATAGCCAGAAGAGTGCTGAAGAAGAACAAAGTCAAAAGCACTTGCTGTTTGACTTCAAGACTTATGAAGACTGTAGTATTGGTGAAAGAATAGATGAATAGATCAATGGAACAGAATAGAGAGCCCAAACATAGAATCACACAGGCAATATACATATATTTATGGTATACAATAAGAAAGCTGTTATTCAAGGATTTGCTTCCATTTTATGTATGTGCATAATATATAGAAAGTTGTCTGGGGAGATGTACTAATAAGTGGTCAAGGTAAATGTTTTTGGATGGAAAGATGGCAAATGGGATTTTTAAAATTATTGTTACGTTTATCGGTATTTCTACATCTGTCTTTTGCAATTAAAATATTAGGTTTAAAATGTTATTATTAAATTAACACAAAATAAATTACCCTGATGTTTTATAGGAGAATTGTATGTAAAATAAAACAAAGTGAAACATACAAGAACTTAGTAGAATATGCTTCCTTTTTCTTCCTTTGTATTCGGGTGCTGAGCATGCAGGTTTAGTCCATCAGAGGCCTCGACACTGCCTTTATTCATCTTCCAACCCGCTGGTAATAGCGTGGCTTCTCATCGTTAGAACATGATCCCGTTCCTGCCAAGGGTGAACTCACATAAGGTTTATCTGCACTATTTCATTTCTGTCCCTCCCACATCAAAGTATGCTATGACCTACATAAGGACTTTAAAAATGAGTTATTTTTTACCCTCAATCCTTCCTTTCATCTCATGAGCTCATGGTCCTCCCAGCAGATAATTTTAAGCCATGTTTGAGTTTCTCCATAGAACTTGTCTTGTGCCATATTTCATTTAAAGATGGATATCCTTTTTCTCAGATAAGAACCATATCATCCGGCCCTCTTTGTTATCTCTTTTTTTGGGAAAAGTCCTAGCACCAGTGGGCTGGCACTCAAGAAGCCCTAAAATCATCCCAAACTGGCTATTCTCGGTTAATCCATCTGTAGACTGTAGTCCAGGAGGATAGAAATGCAAATCAGTTGCAAGCGAGTGAAGTCCGAGCTGACCAGTGTATTCAGAAAATAGGCTCCTGCCATTAAATGACATTTCCAAATAATAAAAACATTCAGATGGCAAAACCAAATCAAACTTCAACGGAAAATAAGCTTCCTTACGTTCTCCTTTTGCCGCAGAGAAATCCTCCTAAAATGGTCCTGTGCCCCTGGCTGCTGCGGAGGCTGCCTCCTTCCAGGCCTGAGGTGCCACCTGAGGCTTCCCACGTGACGGATGTTTCTCAGACTAAAAAGAAAGCAGTGCTCCTTCGGGACCCAAAAGACCTTTCTTCACATGGTAAGGCCTTTAAAGCGAGTAGGGTGGACTGTGGAGGCTTTAAGGAGGGAAGTGAAGTTGCCAGGTAGCCAGGAGATTCTCTGGGGTGGGTGGAAAGGCCCAGCAGATGTATCTCTAGCCCCGCGGGGGAGGCCGCCCTGGGCCCTTGCCCTCACGAAGAAATGGGGATACACTCAAAGGGGCATCAACTCGCTTTTTGTTTTTTGTTTGTTTGTTTTTGTTTTTTGGAGACAGAGTCTCGCTCTGTCACCCAAGCTGGAGTGCAATGGCGCAGTCTCGGCTCACTGCAATCTCTGCCTCCTAAGTTCAAGCAGTTCTCCTGCCTCAGAAGCTGAGTAGCTGGAACTGCAGGTGTGCGCCACCACACCCGGCTAATTTTTGTATTTTTACTAGCGGCGGGGTTTCACCATATAGGCCAGGCTGGTCTTGAACTCCTGACCTCGTGATCCACCTGCCTCGGCCTCCCAAAGTGCTGGGATTACAGGCATGAGCCACTGTGCCTAGCCTCCACTTGCTCTTGACATGAGGGACCCCAAATCTGTGCACTCTGAGTTTTCCGATCTTTCCGACTAAATTTTTAGTTCGTTGAACCCTCTCTCAACCCTTTGGCAACTATAATCCTGTATTTTCAGCAGCAGTCCTTTTTGGCCGGCATGGGGGCTCATGCATGTAATCCCAGCACTTAGAGAGGCCGAGGCGGAGGGATCACTTGAGGTGAGGGGTTCAAAACCAGCCTGGCCAACATGGTGAAACCTTCTCTCTGCTACAAATACAAAAAGTAGCCAGGTGTGGTGGTTTATGCCTGTAATCCCAGCTACTCGAGAGGCTGAGGCAGGAGAATCTCTTGAACCCAGGAAGCAGAGGTTCCAGTGAGCTGAGGCCACACCATTGCACTCCTGCCTGGGCGTCAGAGTGAGACCCTGTATCAAAAAAATAAAAAATAAAAATTAAATTATTAAGATATTTTTAAAATATTTATAGAAATATGTTTAGACCAGTTCACAGAGGAAATAGGGAAGGGGCTCTGCCCTGTTCATAATTACACAACATGGGTCCTCCTCTTGCTATTCCAGGAGCCACACTCTGTTCAGCAGGAAGCCACATGGATTTTCTAAGACAAAGTGAATTTATAAAATTATAACTATTAAAGCATTTAGTTAATGTTGCTCAGATTTAATCACTTTAAAGGAAATGTCTCGGCACACTATTTTTTAAAAATTTTGTTTAATTACATCTTACAACTGGGAAGCATGAGATATTAAGGCACAAACCAAAGAATGGTCAAGAAAAGCAAAGGTGGGCAACGTGAAGAAGGAGTAACAATTTGAATTCTCTGAGTTTTCAAATTGCTTCTCTTTCTTTGCTTTGCCTAGTTCGTTTTTACCTTTGGTGAGCCACAGCCTTGATCTGTTCTCAGTTTAGATGACTGCGATATGAAGGCCTAGGTAAGAGGCATGACGTGTGAAAATAAAAACACAGTCAAGAGAGAATTTGAGGGATGTGGTTGTCACTTCATGGAGCCCTGCTGAAGCTGAAAAGAAACAAATCAACAAAGCTCGGCTATGCGGGGCCTTCACATGCGACGCCCGTGCGCCATGCCGTTCTTACAGGGAAGTCAAAAAGCCTGCTTCATTTCTGGGAATAAGTGATTCATTTGTCACCCTGGAATCCAAAATATACAAATTCAACATGGAAACATAGGCAGGTAAACGTATGCAGTTTAAGTATGATGCTCATAGGAAAGTAAAAGCTAACAGGAACACAACTGCATAGCACACTTGAGAAATAATGGCATCAGATGATGAAGATTTCCCACGATTGGAAAATGGATTTGGTTTTTGCATTTAAGTTTTCAACAACGAGCAAAAACGTTTCATCGAAAAGTACCAAGCTGATGACAAATACATAAATACATAACAAGGACCACAGCCTGAGGCAGCCGGCTCAGCACAGAGAAGTCCCCACTGGAAGTCAAGCAGGGGGAAATCTCAGGTCTATGCTTAGCTGGTGGGAAAGGGATCTTCCTGTTGGATTCCACAGCTCAGAAACCAGAGTACAAGCTGGGACTGACTCACCTCACCCCCGCGTTCCCAGCATTGATAAAGAAAACTGGCTGTGATCAATTACCTAGCGATCCTCTGCACAGTCCTTCTGAGCCGCTGCCACATCCAGTACCACAGAGGGTGCGTCTCACCTCAGGTTAACTCGCTGCCCCAGGACCACGGTGAAACAATCTCAACAAATAAGTGGGTCCTCGACCAACGTGTGTGTTGTAACCACGTGGCCATGAAGAGTTGTTTGAGCTGGGGAGGCTGCGTGCTGACACGCAGGTAAACGTTTGCGCTGAGTAGTTCATGTCAACAGGGGCATCTTCATGTAGTAAAACCCAGTCCTTGGAAATCGAGAATCCCAAATGCAGCAATGACTAGAGCTGGTGGAAAATTTGTTCAGAGGACAAATTTAGTCTAGAACACGTTTTTTGTTCTATCTGAATAGTTTCATCTAAGATATATAATGTTATATATTATGTACATGTGTTGTTTTTGTGGAGCATGTTAATATAAAACATAAAGAAGTTTGAAAATTAGTGTAAATATTCAAGTATTTTTAACATCTTAGAAATATATGAAAACAATGAAAAATCGTTTCTGCTGAAGACAAAAGAGACCCATAGTTTTAGACAGCACCCACAAAGCTTTATTCATGGGACACAATCAGGCTCGTCTCCTGTGTCAAATGGCAGAAGTGGCCCGGCCTCTGAATGAGATTTGGTGAGGTTTTAGTTTCTGTGAAAAGACTCGCAGAGAAAGGACATGAACTCTCCCCTCCATAGGCTGGACAATCATCTGGATATCACCAACCCTGGAGACCCTGGCAGCCAAGACTCTGTACTTTCATTGTATATATTTAAGGTGCACAACATGTTTTCGTATATATATACACACACACATATATGTGTGTATATATGTATATATATGTATATATATGTATGTATATGTGTGTATATATGTATATATATGTATATATATGTGTGTATATATATGAAAACAAGTGATGACTACAGTGAAGCGAATTATTCTATGTATTATCTTTGGTAGTTACCTTGTATGTGTATCTACGTAGTGAGAGTGAAATGGAAAACGTTCCCTTGTGCCCCACACAGGGCGTGTGACGGGGGGGAGTGGCTTGCTTCTTCAGGCCCCCTCTGCTCAGACCTCTAGGGGAGCATACAGATGGGGTCAGTGTGTGGGGTGCCGAGCCCGCAGCAGTGTCTAGGTGTGGATAAAAATTTTGTTGAGCTTATTCTGTGAACATAAACTGATATAATAATAGAAAGGGACTAAAAAGTAAAATATCTTGGGAACTAAAAGCACATCCCCAAATAAATGACTCAATTCGAAGATATAATCAAAAGAAAAATTACAACTTTTAGTGATGAAGAAGAATACTCTTTCCGTCTGAAACTGTAGAACAAAGTGAAAGCAGTCCCCCGAGAGGGGGGATAAAGTCACGTAAAATATCATCTTTATTTTCAACAAAACTAAAAAATCAAAGGGAGCTTGTCCTCATCCTAAGAATCTAAAAAATTCCAACAAAAGTAAATAAGAAATGTAAATTGATATTAAAACTAAAATGAAAACAAAAGGTACCAAAATTTAAAATTCAACTAAATTCTTATATCAAAGTAATGATTTTTTTCAATATTTTATTATGGACAGTACAAATGACATAAAACATTCTAACCATTTTCAAGTGCTCCGTCAGCCTGTGAGTAGCGCTAAGTACATTCACACTATTCTGAAGCCATCACCACCATTTCTCTCAGAGATTCATCTTGTAAAACCGAACCTCTAAACCTCAACACACAACTCCCCATCCCCTCCACTCTCAGGCCCTGGCAAACACCATTCTTCTTTCTGTCTCTATAAATCTGAGTACTCTAGAACCTCATGTAAGTGAAGTCATATAGTGTTTGTACTTATACGTTATGCTTATTTCACTCAGCATAACGTCTTCAAGGCTCATCCATATTGTAACTTGTGTCAGAATTTCCTTCCTTTTCCAGGCTGAATAATATTCTATTGTATATATTGACTGAATTTTCCTTATTCATTCATTGGTTGACAGACATTCCACATTTTAGCTATTGTGAATATTGCTACAGTCAACACCAGGTACAAATTTCACTTGAAGACGCTGCTTTCACTTCTTTCAGGTATGTACCCAAAACATCCCAGTTATACTTATTTGTTCATAGTGGCCATCCTAATACAAGTTAATTTAATTTTATTAATGCCTCATGAACTTCTTTAAAGGAAAAAGAGAGAAGGCAAAAATAAACCAAATTATGAGAGAGAAACAAGGAAGAACCATACATACAGAAGTGATTAAAGCAGTCATAAAAATATATATGAAACTTTCTGACAAGACATTTGAAAGTTTAGAGGAAATGGATGATTTCCCAGCAAACTATGTGTTGCCAAAATTCACCCAAGAAGAAAGGGGAAACTTAAATACATCAGTTACCATAAGAGAGTTTAGAAAAAGACACTTAAAATCTACCATTGAAAAGGCACTGAGAACAGATGGGTTCCCAGCTGAGGTTTATGTAACATGAATTTTATATAACCTTTAAGAAAGAGAGCTTTTCAAAGTTAAATTATTCCAGGCCTTAGAAAAAAAGATGAAAGGCCTCCCCAATTCATTTGACAAAGGCAATATAGCTCTTTAAAAAATCTGATAAAGATGGAACAATAAAGAAAAATTGTACCTAGATCTGGTTTATGAATACAGATGAAAAAATTATTAAGTAAGAGGAATTTTATTTCAGCAGTATTTTCCTTTATTTATCTGATTTTATTAGTTTGTGTTGGTGTTGCTGAGCACCTAAAATGTTCTATATACTTTTCTCTGTGTCAGAAATGCAGAAGTAGAGTAAAAAGAAAAGTCTCTACCACCCTTCATGGTGCTTCCACTCTAGTGTGAAGACAGAGACCAGAAACAAACTAAGAAGAAAACACATACCTAATACGTTAAGTGGTGGTAAGTGAAATGGATGAAAGCTGAAATAAAGAATATAGGCAGAGGCTGGGCATGGTGGCTCATGCCTGTAATCCCAGCACTTTGGGAGGCTGAGGTGGACAGATCACCTGAGAGCAGGAGTTTGAGATCAGCCTGGCCAACATGGTGAAACCCTGTCTCTGCTAAAAATACAAAAAATTAGCCAGGAGTGGCGGCAGGCCCCTGTAATCTCAGCTTCTCAGAAGGCTGAGGTAGGAGAATTACTTGAACTCGGGAAGCAGAGGTTGCAGTGAGCTGAGATCGCACCATTACACTCCAGCCTGGGCGACAGAGTGAGAAACTGTCTCTAGAAAAAAAATAATAATAATAACAAAAATGTAGGCAGAGGGTGTGTTGGGGAATTGAGATCACTCAGGTGATGACTGAAAACTTGAAACAGATGAGAGAGCATTGGCTATGTGGAAATGCATGGCTGGGGGCGTGGTGGGGAGACCATTCCAGGCAGAGGGAGAAGACACAGCAGACTCTAGGGGAGAAAGACCATGTGCTGGATCAAAACAATCCCAGGAGAAAGCACAAAAGAGCTCACCAGAGAGACTTGGGGAACGAGATCATGCAGTACACCTGGGCAGTAGTAAGCCTGCCTTTTAGGAAGCCATAGCAGCCATTCCCTGGCCTCCCTTTCAACAGAATTACTCTTGCTGCTGTATTGGAGGGGGAAAAAATCAGGATAATTTTGCAATTATCCAGACAACGTTCCGGGCACCTTGGTGGTGACGGTAAAGATAGTGAGAAATGATGTGATATCGTTTTAAAACAAAATCAAGAGGATATCTTAATGGATGAATTTGTGATGTGGGGAGAGAAAAAATGGTAAGAATAACTTCAAGAACTTGGGCTTGAGAAGAAGTCTACATAAGGAAGAATCATAAAGAGAGACTGGAAGACTGATGGACGAACAAGTATGGGTAAGGATGGGGAAAGATCAGAAACTGATTTGAAGACATCAAGATTCTCATGCCTCCTAGACATCCAAATGGCATCAAATAGAGCATTAGACGTATGGGACTTGAGTTGATGGGGAGAAGTGTTGTCTGGAAATAAACATTTGGGAGTCTCTAATATAGAGTTATTACTTAAAACTGTAAAATTACATGAGATTTCTAAGGGAGTTTAAATAGAAAAGGAAGATGCCCAAGGAGGAATTCCAAAATTAAGGATTGTTTTAGTGCAACTCTAGAGGCCAGAATCCTAATCAGAGGGAGCTCAATAGAGAATGGGGCCGGTCATGGTGGAGCACACTTTTCATCCCAGCACTTCGGGAGGCTGAGCCAGGTGGATCACTTGAGGTCAGGAGTTCCCGACCAGCCTGGTCAATATAGTGAAACCCTGTTTTTGCTAAAAATACCAAAAATTAGCCGGGCGTGGTGGTACATGCCTGTAACCCCAGCTACTCAGGAAGTTGAGGCAGGATAATTGCTTGAACCGGGAGGTGGAGGTTGCAGTGAGTCGAGATCGGGCCACTGCACTCCAGCCTGGGCAACAGAGGGAGACTCTGTCTCAAAAAAAAAAAGAAGAAGAAGAAGAAGAGAGATAGAGAATGGGAAGGCAGGAAATGGAGAAAGTAAACGCTGACAGCTTGGAGGGTTTCTACTGTAAGAAAGGCAGAAAAATGGGGCAGAAAAGTAAGATAAAGAAGGGGTTTTATTTTTCAGCCCTTTGAGAAACAGCAGCACATTTGTATATTCATGGGGAAGATTGATTACTCAGGGTAAGAGAAAGGCATGCTGGGAGCACTGTCCCTGAGCAAGTGGGAGGAGGGGGACGCACAGGTCACAGGGGAGGCAACCTTGCTGATAGTGGCCGGAGAGGGTGGAGACGAGCACAGGTGATCAGCCTGCAGTTTCTTCAGACTGCGGAACAGAAGGTGACATCATCGACCAAGGGTAGGAATGGGGAAAAGCGTAGGAAGTTTCTGGAAAGAGGAGTGGGAGAGGAAAAGGCTATAGAAGTATAGTTTGATTGGTGGACAGCTTTCAGAGCTACCTAAGGTCTATTTATTTTCCCCCAGCCGCATTCAGCTGGATGGGTGTGGGCATGGAGTAGGCAGAAAGATGAGTCACTCCTTGGTCACGTTGGATCCATTATCCAAGCCTAAAAAAGAAAATTAACACAAAGTGTTAAAAAGATATTTAATAAAATCCTTGTTAGCCATTCTTATGTAAAATTTTAAGTGTACATAGAAGAAGTAGATTTGAATTGCTTGGTCAAAATAATGACTATCTCTATAAAGCAAGTGGAATTATTCTTCTAAATGATGAAGTGCGACCTCTAGTTTGATTAAAATCATAAATTAGACATGGATTACTACTATTACCATTATAACATTATTTTCTTCAAAGATCTATTTATTGTAATTAGACACAGAGTTTAGTCAGTGGGACAATGTTTGCAACAGATAAAATTGTCTCTTTTTATGACATTATTTTATAACTAGAATAACCCAGAAAACAATATAAACAATTAGAATTAACAGAAGAGCTAGGTAAGGCAGACAGATATAAGATAAATATGTAAAAGGCATTAGGTTTTTTTTTCTAGTTAATAATTTAAATAAAGAAATAAAGAAAAAATTCCCCATAATAATGAGGACCAAGCAATAAGATATTAAGAATGAATTAGAAGAAAGAAATAGAACTTTTATATAAAAATGATAGAATATCTTATTGAGAATACAACATATTATATGAATAAATGGAAAAGTATATTCTAGAATGAGAAGTCTTTGATATAAAAGTGTGAAACTTTTCAAATGTAATATACAATGATAATTATTGTATTAAGTTTCACTTGAATTATATGACCATAAAATTTATATGAGAAAATAAATGTCAAAGAATAACCAGGAAATTTTAAATAGAAGCCTAGGAAGGAAGAGATTTTACTTATCAGATATAAGAAAAACTATAGAGCCATTACAATAAAATTAATGTGGCATTAGCTGGGAGATATTTAAATAGATGATATGAGACATGAATATATAATAAAGATAGCATTTCTATTTAGTGAGAAATGGATAGACCTTTTAATAAGTAGAATTGGCAAAATAGCTGCACATCTGGAAAATATACAATGTGACACTATTTCACTTCCTATAAAATAAATTCCAAGTGATTAAACACTTGAATTTAAAAAATAAAATAAAAAAGGCCAGGCGCGGTAGCTCACGCCTGTAATCCTAACACTTTGGGAGGTCGAGGCGGGGGGATCGCCTGAGACCAGCCTGGCCAATGTGGTGGAACCCCATCTCGACTAAAAATACAAAAATTAGCTAGGCGTGGCAGCAGGTGCCTGTAATCTCCTGCTGACTGCTGAGGTAGGAGAATCTCTTGAGCCCAGGAAGCAGAGGTTGCAGTGAGCCGAGATCACGCCACTGCACTCCAGCCTGGGAGACAGAGAGAGACTCCATCTCAAGAAAATAAAATAAAATAACACAGTTTTGGAAAAAAGTCTAAGTGAGGAGAGACAAATTCAGATGACCCTGAAAGCTCACCTCCTTGCTTTTGGCAGTTGATTAAGAAACTGCTTCATTAGATCTATGTTGGAGCTCCCTGGATTCTGACAATAGGCATTTGCTGCACCCATTCCCTGTACATATGTAGGTGACAAGGGAATTCATGTACACTCAGCCCAACCACAACTCTGCAGGATGGCAAGGGTCCCCTACTCCACCTGTGAGTTACCTTCATTCCATTGACTTTTGTGCACTGGATCTTTAAAGCTGCCTGTGTTTTTCTACACTTTGTGCAACTCTAAGTAATGACACGTTTAAGCTACAGACTTAAGAATCCCATTTAACTAAGGTTGGAATCTCAGAAGCTGTATAAAAAAATGATGCGCATTCCCCAGCTCACAAAAATAAAATCATTGTGTGATAAAATGTAACACAAAAAAAGTAAATAGAACAACAATTATTTGAGGGGAAATTGCTAATATATAATCATAAGAAGATCTGACAGATTCACTTGAAGGGGACAAATAGTCCAGTAGAAAAATGGGCAAACAGTGTGAAAAGGCAATTCACAGAAGTGCATAGCTAAAGAGGAGCAAATTTATGACATTATGTTCAAGCTTACAATAAAGGCAAGCAGATTATGGTAACAATGGGCTATCATTTTATACACAGGAAAAAAGTAACTGCTATTTCTAGCAGAGATACAGGAAGTGGATATTCTCATACATTGACCATTGAAATGTAAATTATTATAGCTTTCTGAAAAAATTCATTACCTATTTTGATCACATTTATAGATTTATGTAAAACTGCATGTGTGTGCTAAAAAAATTTTTTAAAGAGATGAAGGCTGCAGGATGATGAGTGATCAGGAATTCAAGGGTCACGCTAACAGATTTCTAGTCCTAGGTTAGAAAGATCTGCTCCAGACTGCACAGGGTGGATAAGGTGGAAACTTTTCTAGCAGATGACTGTGTTCAGTTAGAACACCTTTAGGAACTAGGCAAGGAAGAGAGGAAATAGCAGATTCTTTTGGGTGAGAAGTCCAAGTTAAAATGCTGTTTATCATAAATTCCACTTCTATCTAGGATATACAAAGATGCAAAAACATTGTTCCCACCTTAAAATAAGAAAAAAATAACAAGTAACCTATAAAATCATGATTTTTCTTGAGCCCATCTGAGAGCTGAGATGGCAAGAAAACCAAGAAACCTGAAATCTAAGGAAGGATGAGCAACCCATGGAGAACGGGGATGCAGCACGGTGCCTGGGCACAGGAGGAGAAGGCTGGGACGTAGAAGGAGATAAGCAGAACAGTAAAATCCTCAACACAGTGTTAACGCTTCAGTGTGGGTCCGTGTGAGAGCACAGAACTCCTCAGAGCCACAGACACAAGAGGAGTTCCAAACCCCATGCAGATGCTTCTCCATGGCCCTCCTATGGGGTTGCTGGCAAGACAGAGGGACAGAGGTGTGCCTGTGGGGAAGGCACAAGGTGCAGTGCCTAAAGCTGCTGGGGGATGGGAGGCAAGACCTGGCACCCCATGGCACAGGTGTAGACCCAGAGAGGGTGGAGGAAGGATACAGAAACATGACACTAGCCCCAGGGGAGAAGGAGGAAGCCACCCCAGGCAAATTCACTTGACCAAGATGTTGCACCAAGAGGCACAGGAACTTCCCTCTTGGACGAGAGTCACCAAAGATGCAAAGTGGTGTTTGGCTGCCATGAAGAGGTCAGAGGACTTGGGTAGAATCATTGAGACCCAGGCACACTTAGGGCCTGCCGAAGACTGAGGCTGAAGCAGAACCATGGAGAGGTCCCTTCTCTGCTCACCCCCATGTCTTGACCAGCAAACTTGGAGCAAGAAGTAGAGCTGTGGGCCAGGAGGGGAGGCCCAGAGTGGCAAAGAAGGTTCACCCTGGAAGGCTGGAAGCTGAGGGTACAGCGGGACCTGGAAACAAACACCCCATCACTCTAGTCTCACCGTAAACCCAAGATGATTCCGGTAGAAATCAAAGCCAGTGCTAAAAGGAGGGTAACCATAGAAACAACAAAAGACCCAAACACAGCTCAACTGCAGACTAGATTGATGCAACTCCCACATTAACAGCCTAGCTGAAAGGCTGTGCCCATGAAGGAAACCAGAGTATGTCATTCCAAAATATGCCTTTTGACATAAAATGTATTTTTGAGCTCAAGGCAATTAAGAAGCAGCAGACGAAGGAAAAGCTCTCTCTGTCCTTTGCTTTCTACCTAAAGACAGGATATAAATTCCCCTTTACTGGAGACAACTATTATTAACCAGAGATGGCACCAGAGAATCTGCAAATAAACCTTACCCCAAGGGTTTCTTCCCATCTATTCACCTTCCCACAATTTTCTGCCTTTGGAAGCCTAAGGCTGTTTTTCTTTGTACTTTCATTTATCTAGAAATTTATTATTCTTGGTTGAAGATGTTATATGAGTCAGAGTTCTAAGCCATTGCCTTAAGTTACCTTTCACTGGGGTTTCTCCAGTGTCATGTGTGCTGTATACATTAATAAACCTGTTTATCTTTATTTTGTTAAACTTTGTTTTGTTACAAGGGTCCCAGCTATGAATTTCTGAGGGTTGAGCAGAAAGTGTATTTCCTCCCTGACACCCTTGTCAAAGAATAAATAATAATAATCTCCATATTACTCTTCTACACATAATATCTGACATTAATTAAAAGTGATGAGCAAAAAAAGCAAGTAAGGGAAAACAAAGCATGCTCAAGAGACAAAATGATCAATAGAACCAGACTCATAGGTGGCCCAAATGTAACTGTGAGACAGAGATTTGTTAAAGGCTATAATAGAAAAGGTGGACAACATGTGAAAAGATGAGGAATTTCAGTAGAGAGATGAAAATTTCTAAGAAAGAGTCAACTAGAACAATAAATATATAGATAAAAATCCAATGGTGTAATAGATGAAGAATGCATTTAACAAACCCATCATAAACTCAATACAGCCAAGAGAAAAAAATTAGTGAAATTGTGTGATAAGTCAATGAAAATTAACCAAGCTGAAATACAAAGAGAATAAAGAGGGAAAATGCAATTTTTCTCATTTATTAGTTATTCCCCTACATGCCTGTAGGCTCTCTGAATCTCGGTTTTATCTGCCTCTCTGGACCTAAGTTTTAATACATGTCACACTGTATGCATTAGTCAGGGTTCTCTAGAGGGACAGAACTAATAGGAGATATATATATATATATGTATATATATATATATATATTCCATTTTATATAAAGGGGAGTTTATTAAGTATTAACTTACATGATCACAAGATCTCACAATAGGCCATCTGCAGGCTGAGGAGCAAGAGAACCAGTCCGAGTTCCAAAACTGAAGAACTTGGAGTCTGATGTTCGAGGGAAGGAAGCATCCAGCACAGGAGAAAGATGTAGGCTGGAGGCTAGGCCAGTCTCGCCTTTTCACATTTTTCTGCCTGCTTTATATTCACTGGAAGCTGATTAGATTGTGCCTACCACATTCAGGGTGGGCCTGCCTTCCCCAGCCCACTGACTCAAATGTTAATATTCTTTGGCAAAATCCTCACAGACACACCCAGGATTAATACTTTGCATCCTTCAATCCAATCAAGTTGACACTCACTATTAACCATCACACTATATATTCCATTTCATTCCCCTTCACCTTCCACTCATATCTGAGTATCACTGCAGGGATAAGTACTAACAAGTATGAATGGGAAGCCGTTGAAGCATCACCTTTAACAAAAATGGCTAAAAGACATTTAATGTATACCCTGGTCACTAGGCCTGTCAAGGTAAGCAACTAACATATGATAGTTTGACCCGCAGAAAGAAAAGTGAGGGGGCATTTACATGAATAGATTGTGTCTTATACCCATCACTTAGCTCTTCCCTGTGTAGATTTGATTTTCCAAAAGTCCTTCACCAGGAGTCAGACCTGTGTCAATAACGGCCTTAGACAAACAAGCTTCTGTATTGTCAACTGTAATAAAAAAAAATGTTTAAAAATCTCAACAAGACAATAAATGTAAAGAGCCAAAAACAAGGTCTAGAACCAAATAGGTACCTAATAAATGGAAGTTGTGGGTGCTATAGCTGTTATCTAAAAGTTATTTTTATTATGCACTCATACTCTCAAACAACAAAGAGTGGCTAACCATCACATATTGTATACAATCTATAAAATCTCTGTCTCTGGAGAGTAAGATAAATATCCATCTGTCTGAAGTGGTTCAAGTAAACCCTCCCAGCAGGGCAACAGAGGCAACACCTCATTTCTAAAGTGGCTGTCAGCTCTCTCATTCTAGAATCTTCCTACTCTGCTTCCGTGACATCTAAAAGCCTCCTCTTCATTCACTTCCTGGGTAAGTGTACTCCTGAGACAGGATGAGAACATCCGAATATACTGTTCAAAAGAAAGTTGTGCCAATAATTACAGATAAAATTTGGAAACATATATACTAGTCCACTTAACTATAAGAATAATGCAATCCTATTTAGCCTCTGTGCAGACAGAACAAATAAAATATTTTAATAACCTCAGCTGTTTTATAAAAATTAGCCAGCTAAACCTGAAGCTAAAACAGCTAAAATTACAATTTTGAGCCAATTTTCTCTTGCTGTTTGTACTTGCTGTACATTAAGAATGTAAGATTATGTTTAAAAATAACTTTGTGCAAACGCAGTGCATTAATGGTTGGCCATAGTTTGAACCAGTCATGTAAATATGAGCATAATAATTAATAATAATTAATTTTAACTGCAGAATAGCAGATTAATCACTTGTGGAAACTTAAACTTGCACATAATTTGTCACTGTTGATGTCATGGAAGCTCTAGAGTAACTTTAATCCACACACCTGCATTTAAATTATTTAATGATATTTTACATCATACTAATCAAACGTGATTAATCATCATATAGGAGAGAATAGAATTTTGGCTTGTATAGTACTTTTATGAGACAATTAATCATCATATAGGAGATAATAGAATTTTGGCTCATATAGTACTCTTCATATTTGGGATTGCACAAAGTGCTTAGCAAATTAATGACTTAGGTGTGCAGTGACTGGTAAATCCTATAAGGTCATGGCCCCATTATCTCTCACAGGCAGCCATTGGCTGTAGAACTCATTTTACTATTGCAATAAGGTCTTTTAATGTCAATATTTATAACAACCATGGAAGGAATAGCAGGAATTCTCACAATACTTCATTAAATAACAAAGCTATGACAATGCAAGAAAAAAAAATTCAGACTGTAGGATTTAATCTGCACTGAAACTCCCACTCTGTGGCTCCAGAGGAATAGAGAATGTTGGAAACTCTTGTTCAGGGGTGAAGCTTCTCGTATTTCTTGTTCATGATAACATCCAACTGAACTGATTGTTCATAGTATTATCATTTCTTTATTTAAAAAATAATTGCAGAATTTTAATTACCATTGAACACATAATTTGAGGGAATTTTATTGGTGTAACTTACACACTGAAAAGCGCACACATCATGAGAATATGCACAATTCAAATGCAAAAAGTGAACAGTTTTCACAAAGCAATCAACTCTGTGTCACCACTGCCATGACCAGGAAATAAAACATTGCTAGCCGCTCAGATACTCCCATGCCCCAGAAGTCACCATCCTCCCCAAAAGCGTCCACTATTCTGTCTTTCACACTTGAGATGAGTTTTGCATTTGAAAATTGCAAAGAAACAATCTTGTTTTTTGAATGTACCACAGTGTCCTCGTTCTGCTCTTCATATGCATTGGTTGTTTTGCCTTTGGAGTTGTTATGAAGAGTGTCACCATAAACATTCTTGTACACATCTTTTTATGAACATTTGTCCTCATTTTGGTTGGATAGATTCCTAGGAGTGGAACTGTGGGTGATACTGAATGTGTATGTCCCATTTTAGGAGAAACCACCACACATGGGCTGCACATGCCAAGGTTTCCACCAACAAGGGTTGAGCATTCAGGCAGCCCCCATCATTGCCACGGCCTGCCATTGCTCACCAATGTTAACTCAACAGTTCTGGTTGGGGAGCAATGAGGTCTCATTTGATTGTAAACTGCATTTCCCCATGACTAGTGATGTGGGACATTTTTTACATGCTTATTGGTGACTCTTTTTGGTAAAGCACCTGTTCAATTCTCTAGGTTTTATTTCTATAGGATTGACTGTCATGTTTAATAATTTTTAGAACTTTGGCTGGGCACAGTGGCTTACACCTGTCATTATAGTGCTTTGGGAGGCTGAGGTGGGTGGATCGCTTGAGGCCAGAAGTTGGAGACCAGCCTGGGCAACATAGTGAGACCGACCCCATCAAAACAACAACAACAAAAGTTTAAGTTAACCAGATGTGATGGCATCTACCTGCAGTCCCAGCTGCTCAGGAGTCTGAGGCAAGAGGATCACCTAAGCCTGAAAGTTCAAGGCCGCAGTGGGCCATGATCACATACCACTGCACTCTGGCATGGGCGATAGAGTGAGACTTTGTTTCAAAAATAAATAAATAAATAATTTTAAGAACTGCTTTACATATTCTGGATGTAATTCTTTTGTGCCGTATGGATTACCAATATCTCTACCCAGTCTGTAGCTTGCTTTTTCAGTCTCTTGATGGTATATATTGATGACAGTTCTTAATTGCAATAAAGTCCAATTTGTGAATTTTTCTCTCATACTCAGTGCTTTCGGAGTCCTTTTAAAGAATTCTTTACTCATCCCAAGGGCACGGAGATACCCTTGTATTTTTCTTTGGAAGTGTTTTGTATTCCTTTCACATTTAGATCTATAACCCACCTGGCATTACTTTTTATAAACGATGTTTGATAGAGTTCAAATAGTTTCATATTAGGCAAACAATAGTGAATAAACCACAGTACCTGACTTCAAAGACCTTGATTTCTAATGAGAGAGGCGGACAATCAATCAATTAATTACAATAGAGTAGATAATTCAAAGTGATACTATAATAAGAAAAGGAAATGGTTATTTTAAAAACTACTCTTTGAGTTTGCATTTATAGGCCTAAGGAAAATGCGTTAATTGGTTGGTCTCATAATGTCAGGCAAGGTTTCCTGACATAGGTGATTTGGACTTCTTTAGAGAAACAAGAGCCAAACTGCTCTGCATAATAATTAACACGGGTGTTCAGTCTTCCCCTGAGAGCAATAAAACCAGAGGATGGTTTGTTCTAAAATAGTAGCAAAGGGTGTTTCATCAGCAATGGTTTCTGCAGTCACAGGCCTAAGAAGCATGGCCCTGACAAATCACCTGCAGCGGGAAGAGCAGTGATGTTTAATATTCTATTTCCAGTGTTCCCTTCTTCAGGCCACTGTATAATCTCCTTCATTCATGCTTACAGACTGAGTAAGTGTGTGTGAATTTGACAGCCTAGAAGAAGGTGGGTTTGTTTAACTTTTCTTCTACCTTCATGATCTCTGTGTCCCCCACATTGTCTTTTTTCTGTTTGTTTCAACAACTATCTTCCATAGTAAAAGAATTTACAAAATACCCAGTGATCTCTGGCTGGCTAAACCCTCCGTTCCTTTGTCCCTGTCTAGTTTTGGGATACCTGGTTAAGCTACAATCTTTATGTGAAGCAACAGCAGTTGTGCCTTTGACACTGACAGGAAATCCCACAACCAACCTGAGTGGTGTCATTTCAAATCCTGACAATCACAACACAACTGCATCCCGATGGTGACCTGGCAATCATTGTGATAACGTTATCATTCTATACGCTACTTTCCTTATCTGTTCTCCAGACTCTCACTTAATAGCTCTCCTCTACAGAAATCTTCACTACCTCCCATGGCCTCATCCTCACTTTCAGATGATGACTGTGCCTTCTGTTTACTGAGGAAATTGAAGAAATCAGAAGAGAACTTCTGTGTCTTCGTAGCTTCCCACCTAGCACCAAGAGTAACCATCCATTCTAAGTTCCCATCTATTCCTATAGGTACATTCTCTCTCCTCCTGTTCAAAACCAATCACTTGTTCATAGAGGTCATCCTCTCTTACCTTTTCAAAGACACAGCTCCTGGAACCCTCCTTTTTTATTCCCACATTGTTTCATTTTCTCTCTCTCCCCTGTCATTCCCTCCAGCATGCAAACAGGCTATCTTACCATCCTGGCAAACATAGCTCCTCTGATTTACTTTTCTACCAGCCACTGCCCAGAGATTATGCTCCCTTTTGCAATATAATTCATTCACATAATCATCCATACCTTTTGTGTGAAGTTCCTCTCACTATTCTTGTTGAACCTTCTCCAATGAGGCTTTCATCTCACCCTACCTCCATACTCCACCCAAACTGCTCTTGTCCAGTGCACCAACGATGACCTGCCTGTGAATTTTCATGCCTAATTCTCAATCCTCATATAGAAGAGTTGCTATGCATTCTTACCTGAAGCACTGCTCTCATTTGGTTTCTAAGACACTGCCCAGGTCTGACCCTTTTCCCCTGAACTCATTGATCCCATCTCTTTGGGCTTTTCTTCTTGTTCCTGCTCTTGTTCCCAGCCTCTTGCTTCCTGGTGCCTCAAGGTGTGAGCCTTCTTCAACCCTTTTCTATCTACACTCTCACCCCTCAAGATCACATCTAGCCTCATGCATTCTTTAAGAACATCCACATGCAAATGGTGCTCAGATTTCATCCCCAGCTCAGATTTCTTTCCTGGGGCTGGACTTGCTCATCAACTCTAGTGGGTTTGCCTGCCTGGTTTTCTGATAAACACCCAGCTTATTACATCTAAAATGGAGGTGTTGTCCTCTCCCTTCGATCTGATCCTACTGTGGTACTCATCACACACTCTCCATTGATCAAAATCCTGTTCAGTTCGTTCTGTAGGAAGGTTAAAACCTTGTTTTTATCCTTATCTTATTTTTCTCACCTCTTGTAATCCAAATTATTGAAGGACTCTCTTGTCTTTTCCTTCAAGATACAGAATGAGAGCACGTGCAACCTGAAGGCCTCTGCTCCGTCTGCGACCATACCACCCTGAACGCACCAGACCTCAT
>NW_016814145.1:0-4473 GCF_001698545.2 Rhinopithecus bieti
AGGCTAGCCTCTTTGAGCTGAGGTGGGCTCCACCCAATTCGAGCTTCCCGGTGGCTTTGTTTACCCACTTAAGCCTCAGCAATGGCGGGCGCCCCTCCCCCAGCCTCGCAGCCGCCTTGCAGTTAGATCTCAGACTGCTGTGCTAGCAATGAGGGAGGCTCCGTGGGCGTGGGACCCTCCAGGCCAGGTGTGGGATATAATCTCCTGGTGTGCCGTTTGCTAAGACACTTGTTAAAGTGCAGTATTAGGGTGGGTGTTACCCTATTTTCCAAGTGTTGTGTGTCTCAGTTTCCCTTGGCTAGGAAAAGGGATTCCTTTCCCCCTTGCACTTCCCAGGTGAGGGCATGCCTTGCCCTGCTTCAGCTCTCACTGGTCAGGCTGCACCAGCTGACCAGAATTGATTGTCTGGCACTCCCCAGTGAGATGAACCTGGTAACTCAGTTGAAAATCCAGAAATCACCCATCTTCTGTGTCACTCACGCTGGGAGCTGGAGGCTGGAGCTGTTCCTATTCGGCCATCTTGGGCATGCCCCTGTTTTTTTAACCTGTATATTTTTCTCTTGGAGACAATCCCTTCTCTGAATATAGCTTTCCCTGCCTTCATTTAAATGCATTTGCTGCAACTTTAAGAATCGTGTTAAATAGTGGTGCAATAAGAATCTTTGTTTCCTTTGGTAAGTTAGAGGAATTTATATATACATGTTAACTATACATGTGTGTGTGTGTGTATGTATGTATGTATGTTACCCTGAGATTAGGGCTACTTTTTATAATGAAAAGAAAGTATCCTTCTTTTCTATTTACTAGGTTAATTTTAAAATATGGGTAGATAATGAGATTTATCAAATGGCCTTTTCTACATCTTTCAGGTGACATATATGAGGTTTTTATTTTGGATCCACTTATGCCATGAATCATATGAACAGGTTTCCTAATATTAAGCCAGTTTTTATTTCTGGAATACAGTATTAGATGAGTGTATTTCAAATATGTTATTGAGCAGCAAACTCAAGTCTGTCAGTAGTTTAGTAAAATGTTTATATTTGTAAGTTTGGTCTGTAGTTTTTTGTGTATATTTGTATTTGTGGAGTTTTGATATCAACATTATACCACATGCATGAAACAAATCACAAATTGGGGGATGGTTTTTATTGTTCTTTATTCTGTTTAAATGGCATAGGAATTTTCTGGTCCCTAAAATTTTGGATATTAGCACCCATGAAATCAGCTATATTTGGTTAGTTGTTAATTGTTATTGTCCCTTTCATGTTCTTTTTACTGCTTCTTATTTCAGTTTTGGTACTTCACGCTCATAGATAATCAGATTGACTATCCAGTTGACTTGTAATGGAGAACAGTGTTAATACTGATTATATTCATGACAATAATTAACATGTTAGGGCTTACTATGTGCTAGAAATTACACTAAATATTTGGAAGTGATTATCTTCTTTATTCCCTGCCAGGTGAGATACATACATTTCACAGATGGGAAAATTAACACAAAGATTAAGTAACTTTCCATGATTCCATAATAATATTTATTAAGATGAGATGTTTATCTAGTTCTGTACCTGTAGTTATTTAACCTCTTTGTTTCTATCTTAAGTTTTTTCCTTTTCTCTTGATGTCTTATTGATGACTTGTTACATTGTATCTTTCCTTCTACCCTTAAAGAACCCATTCTTTATATATTACAGTCTTCTAGTATATTATGTATTATTCTCTAAGTCTTGGTTCCTGCTTATCATAGATGGCTTTATATTTTAATTTTTAATTTAGATTTGATTTGTTTTCTTCTCAAAGGAAATCATTTATGGCCTAAATCTTAGTATAATTTGGACTGAATTTCTTTGATTTGATATGCTATATTCTCTTTATCATATTTTTATGTGTACTCTAATTCAACGCTTTGCAACCAGAGGATTACAGTTGCCTTTTACAGATGTGACATCCTACTGATTTCTTCAGCCCTTGAAGCTGCTGAGCAGGTTATGAGAAGGTGGGAGTCCCCTTGTCTATCACCCAGAACAGGTTGTTAGCATACAGGTTGATAAAATGCTTATTTTACAACTTAAGATGTGTCTGTTAATTCTCATTTTCACTGTCTGAAGTAACTGGCAATGACTATATAAGTTCTTTTGAATACACAGATTAATACAGCTTCATAATCTAATAACTGTTTACTAATAAGCCCATTGTTGCTGTAGATATTATGTAAGAACAAAGGATCATTTAATGGGAATTTTCTTCCCCTCCATCTTCAAAGAGTATATTCCTCTTTTACTCTTAAATGACATTTAACAATGTAGAGGCCAGATAATTAGGGAAGGTGAAATAAGAGATAATTGGAACAGTTTTTGTTGAAATTTGTCAGTTAAAGAAAGGAGCAAAATGGGTTAACAGTTTGAAGGAATAGTTGAGTCAAGGGAGTGGCGTGTGTGGTGTGTGTGTGTGTGTGCGTGTGCATGTATGTGTCCGTGTCTGTGTATTTAGTGGAGTTTGATTCTACTTGTTATATCAGTGGAAAACAGGTAGGAAAAGAGGAAAAATAAAAGATGCAGTGAACAACTTAAATGATTAATAATACAAGGTTTATAGTCTCTCCCAACTCAACAATGTAGAGAGCATAGCCGTCTGTTAAGAAGAAGGAAGGTTTGGGAAAGAATAAGATTCTGAAAACTGGTAGATGCGTGGAAAAGCGACAACGAGCATTTGCTAGCTGTCAATTTGATACGTTGACTAAATTGGACAGTAATGCGGTTCTGGGAAGAAGTGGAGATGAGGAGTCCAGTGAGTATTACACAGACATTGAAATATAAGACTGTCTTGAGTCAAGTGCCAGAGGGACTATAGGCTGTTCATAGCTTGCGGCTTCCCTAGTTATAAGCTTAGAGGAAATGCTCGTGAGGCCATCTTCTCTCAAGTGTTAGGTCCTCTTGCTTCTTGTTGGGAGAGAGGGGACAGTCTCCCTGCCATAGAGCCACCTCCTGCAAACTCAGCTGATAGGTTTGTTGCAGTTTCTTCATTTCCATCTGTGATTTTGGCTCTACTAATCCCATTTCAGGTACAGTAGTTGAAAGAGTAAACAATTGTATTCAGAACTATTTAGAACTTACACATAATAATGAATAGACATCAGATCATATTCTCTTCCAAAGATATGCTGGAAACGTACTTTGTGAGTTGAGTAATTATCAGCATAGTTGTCATGCCAACACTGGGCAGGCCAGAGAGGCCACAGCCTGGAATTCAGCTAAACTAATAAGACCCTAGGAGGTCAAATGTCAGATACAGGAAGCAGGAAAGAGTAGGTGGGTGGTAATGGGCCAAGCAAAGGTCATGCTCAAGGAACGGATAGTGAGACATTTGACCTCTGTTCTTAGTATTTTTAGCACATGACAGAATGGGGAAATAATATGACTTTTATGTGGTTTCATGCAGTTTGGGAAGATATCCTTGATGGTTCACACAATAGTCCTCTTGTTGATAAGTTCAGATTTGATTTTTTCCAACAGAAAAGCAAGTGATTGTCAAAAGGCCTTTGAAGAAGGTGGAAATACACTCTCTTATACCCATAAATTGATATAGTCCGGTTGGAGTGCAAGTTGTAAGGCAGGGGTAAATTGGCTAAGTAGATTTTTTTTTTTTTAATTTCCAAAAGAAAGGATATTTTTTAAAGGCTATGAAGATAGCTTTGGGGAAAGGTGATTTTCAGTTATAACAGTAAGTATGAATTTTGAGTAGTGGAAGTTATTATAAAGACTTGACAGGTCTTTTGACCTTTTCAGAAAATGTAAAGTATATGATTAGGAGAAAGGTGATATTGGATAGAGAAACATGTTTCTAGAATGATCTGAAACATGACATGTGGCAGACGTTAAATGTGAACTAATCAAGGAAATGTGTTTTCTGGGGGAAAAGGACTCTTTCGTTCTAGTGAAGTTGATCTGAAAGAGGTCCTCCAGCAATAGATGTAGAAAAAAAATCAGATTCACTGTCTGTTGCTGAAACTCTGACTTTCCTTCTCCATTCCTAGTTATTCAGTGTTGCAAAGATTCAAAACTTTTTGATAGCTTTTAAGAGAAAGTTTGAGATGGCAGAGGTGATAGAGGGAATTAGTTTTTCTGAGAAACAAGGCAAAGAGAGAATCCTTAAAACTCCTGAATTGTCAACATTGGTGTTGGAGCCCCACTCCAGATTCGGGCTGGAGTGTGACTCCACAAGTAGACGTTTTGGAGAAGGAGGAGTGGCTGATGCAGAACCTGTGGCTTAAAGTAGGAGGAGGGAGAGAGTTTTCTACTGAGAAGCATATGTGTTATACAAGCTTAAAGACAAAGTGGAGAAGGAAACAGTAGTAACCACATTGTCCCAGATTCTCCTATGACAGGCCATATGCCTGATCAAGAAAGCCATGAGCTGTGTGTGGTGGATTCAGAGTGAAAGTTTGAGTTCTTTTTTTTTTTTTTTTTT
>NW_016814145.1:7440-20244 GCF_001698545.2 Rhinopithecus bieti
TTTTTTTTTTTTTTAAATATGCAGTGAACTAGTTTTTCCTCCAAAAAATGAAACCTTTATTTACTTAATTTTATATCCTAATCATTTATTCACATTTATTTTTTGCTTACTGTTTGGTTCTATATTGATCACTAGGTTACATTTCTCATACTGGGTGCTTATTCTTCCAAGTTATTTATAGATGCTTCACAGTTTTGATCACAAACTAGTAAATAAGGCATCCTCTGATAGGAGAAGCAGCACTGGGTTTTACCTGTGGACCTCTGGCAAGTTGGCCACTTTGTGGGAATTTCCAGACCTGAATCTGCATCTGTATAAAAGGAAGTTGAGGTAGATGAATCTCTATAGCCTTTCTTTCTCTCCTAGTTGGTTTTTCAGGATCCTTCCTCACCTTTTCCACTGCCCATGTCTTCGGTTTTCCTGTATTTCTTAGTTACATTGCTGTTTTCAGTACCCTCTGTGCCTGCCCTCTTCTCTATCTGTGGATTGCTTTAAGTGACATTCAGACAGGCAGAGGTCCAGAGGCCATTTGACATAGAGGAATTCCATCCTTCCAAAGATCTCTTCTCATAACCAGGAGTTTTTTGTTTTTTAAACAAAACAAAACAACTATCCTGATTGGATCCATGAGGACTAGCCTCACTTCGCTGTGCCTCGGGAGAGATCCAGAATGGCTTTCTTGGACTTGAACAAGCTCAGAAGCATTGGCACTTTCTCATTTACACTGGCCTTGATTTTGGGTAGAGGTTGAGCAGGCTGAAGTCCCCTCTCTAAAGCCATCATGGGATGGTAAAAGGCATCTGCAAGGTTCCAGCTCTAGCAGGGTCACAACTGCACTGAGATGAACACAAGGGGGCAGACTTTCCCACAGATTTTCGTTAAATCAGAGAGGAACCGAGTGCAGTTTCAATGTGAGTGCCTGCGTGAGCCTGTGCTCTGTCCACACCAGTGCTCATGTGCAAAACATGTAGCCTATAACTCTGTTTTTTATAAAGAGCTGTAGGGTGAAGGACATATGAATGCTGAGTAGATTTTGGGCTTCACTGTGCTAAAAGTTTCGTTAACACAATCAAGGCCTCCTCAATGTAGGTTTTAGACTATATCCCCCTGCCTAGCCCAGAGTCTTACACATGGCAGGTAGGCAGGTAGGCAGGCAGGCAGGCAGGTTGGCAGGCAGGCAGGCACTTTTTATTATTGGAGGCTTAGAGATGACCAAATCATTAATATAGAGGAGTTGAAATTCATTTAGCCTGCTGTTTCAACCTGAAGAATGACTTCAAAGCAGTCATTTAAATTTATTTTTGCCTTTTCTTTTTTTTCATTCTCCTGCCCCTCCTACCTTTCTTCCAACTGCTAAAGGCATTGTTTCAATTGTATATATTTTCTTTTATTTTTGTTTTCTCTTCATCTTGGAAATTGAGTTATGGCTCCTTTGGTTGTTTCTAGTTGGAAAAAGCATTATTATGAAAATGTATGCTGTTTAGTGAGCAATGAAGCAGAATGTAAAATATCACTGATATCCTGAACCCCCTGCAATTAGAAGCACATTGTCACTAGTTTTGTTTTATGTTTCCCAGATGACTGTCGATTTAGCAGTTCAGCATATTGATGATCATATCAATCATTGATGATCATATTTCAAAGGATTATCATATTTCAAAGCATTGATGATCATATTTCAAAGGATTTCAGTCTATTGATTCAAGTGTAGAATTAAAGTAAAAGTTGTTATTCCTTCACCGTTGTATCTGAATTTATTATTTGACTCTGTAATGGCTGGAAGAAATCTGATATGCTTTGGAAATCAAAGGTAAATTTTATGTCCCCTGGGGGTAGGGGTAGGGGTGGGAGGGAAAGAGGACCTTTTTCTTTTTTTTTTTTTAGCTCTAAACAAATGGAACAATTAGTAGATTTATTGTATAATAGTTGTTTTCTTCAAAACCACAAGCCTTCAATTTTTCTAAAATGACAATAGTAAATTTTCACTTTCTAAACAGTTTACATAATCAGTTTCATTATATTTGCATTTATTTTGTTAACTGATACTAACAATGATGCCACTTTTTTTTTTTTTTCTTTTCTGAGTTTCGCTCTCTGTCACCCAGGCTAGAGTGCAATGGCGCAATCTTGGCTCACTGCAATCTCTGGCTCCTGGGTTCAAGCGATTTTCCTGCCTCAGCCTCCAGAGTAGCTGGGATTACAGGCACCCACCACCATGCCTGGCTAATTTTTGTATTTTTAGTAGAAACGGGGTTTCACTCTGTTGGCCAGGCTGGTCTCAAACTCCTGACCTCGTGATCTGCCTGCCTTGGCCTCCCAAAGTGTTGGGATTACAGGCGTGAGCTCCTGGCCAATGCCACAATTGTTAATGCACTTGAAAGATATATCAAATTAGATTTAACCAACGTTTATTTTGTACCAACTGCATGCCAGGTGTTCACTGAGTCAGTTTTGTTTGTTTTCTTAAGCCTTGAAATAAACTTTGGTGGTAAATTTCTCTTCATTTTGCATATTAAAAAACTGAAAGGGTTTTGACTTGTTCAACAAATTATACTATCCCAGCCATTGCTTGTTAGCTATAATTTTATTTTCTGTATAGTTGTGTAGCTGAGATTATTTGAAATACTGTTACTGATTCTCCTCTCTTACTATGATTATTAAAAATGAAAATGTGCTCTAATGATTTTTGACACTCTGCATATAGAACCTTTGAGTTTCATAGGTGTTGTAGGCCCTTTCTCCTATAAATAAAGAATCTGACACTCACAGAGAGGCTGGGTCTCCTCCAAGCTTGGGCAGCTGATAGTTTGAGAGTTGATCTAGAACCCAGGTCTTTCCCTTCATAAGGGGCAAAACCATTGGAAAAGACAGGCGGAGAAATAGCTGGCTCCTCAAAAGGAAGAGAGAAGCTGACAGTGAGGATCTGTCAGTTCTGCTCGGTTTGGAAAGAGACTCTTCTCTGTCTGCTGCTTTTGACCTCCCTATGCTTCAGTTCTCAGCACTCTGAATATACCACAATTTTCATGCCTCTGTGTCTCAGCACATGCTGTCTCTTCTCCTCAAGTGTTCTTTCTCCCTTCATTGCCAGCTCAAATGACACCTCCTCTTGGAAGCCTTCCCCAACTGCATCAGACACATACATCTGGCTCCTTCCTTCCTTTGAGTTCCTATATTTTTTATAATAGATCTCTCTTAGAACATCTATTCCTTTACATTGTTTGTGTTTTCAGTTAGTGTCTCGGAGCTCCTGGGGCAAGGGTCTTCATTCTTCAGGCTTATCTCTGATGTTGAGCCTGGATGCACTTTACTAGGATGCATGTTCAGGTATGGGTGGGAATGAATAAATGAATGACTGTGTGCTACTCTCCCAGGTGCTCCTTCTGAGCACAGAAATGGAATAGAAGTTAGAGCAGGAGGAAAATGTAGTCTGTGGAAGTTCTAGGAGATATTCTTACAGTTAGTCATTAGTTTGTTGGCATTTAGCTTCTAGGTTACATATGGGAAAATTGAGGGACAGTAAATCACAAAGAGAGACTGAAGGTCCAGCTTATTAGGAAACTTGAGTTTCTAGGATGTGGCCACCAGCTTGTGTACATCTTCGTTGATTCTAATGTTCACTGTGTTCACCAAGAATTATTTTCGTCCAAGGGCCTACATCAGTTTAGAGGTGTAGAACTTGGATTAGGCAACAAGGCTGACTGTGTATTTTTCATTTGTAGATGTATTCATCTGCCCAGACATGAGATGCCCTAGCGCACTGTTCACAGCCTGAAAACATAGCTGTAAGAGTTTGTGGGTAATAGAACATTAGTCTTACTTAAGTCTTTCTAAATATCTTCACTCCTCAGAGTAACTGAGTGTTTTCTGGATTTGAATTTGGCCCATTAACGTCTGATTTCTACATAATTCAGATACATCCATAGTGTTTTGTATAATATATTTGAAAAATTTCCCCTTATGAGATTAGACAAGTTTATAACCGAAACCAAGTTCATTAAACCTATGCTAAAATATGAAATTATTTTTAAGAAAAGCCCAAACAGGCAGAAAGTGACAGTTTACTAGTATAATTATAATGATAATTTGAATGTATTGATATTGAACTCTACATGATATAAAAATACAGTATTTCCCAAGGCCACAAATCATTACCAAGTTTAAATGTATTTTAAAATGTAGCAGATCCATAGTTTTGTTCTTTGTATTCATCATAGAATTTTTTTGTGTATCCTATTTTGTTTTCTTTGCCTCATTGATTACTTGATTCCAAAAACAGGACTGTGGAAAAGTAGAGACGAAGCTGAGCATTTGAACCCGTTAACTCCATCTCTTGTTTTGAGTAAAGCAAGCTATTTATTTTCATAACTAGGGAGGCCTCACAACCTGGGTTGCTGAGGACATCTGGTTTATGCCTGTCGTCTTGGAGAAGTTATTAATAGTGTCTGCTTTCACTGAAAATCCTAACTTGGACAATGAGCTCTATGTGGTCACCCTTATTATCACTGATATATTTTGTCCTTGATTATTTTATGCTTTGATTTTAATAATTCTGTAAGTGAATTTTTGACTAAACTTTTCTGCATTTTTAAATTCTCTGATGTTTCGGAAGGTATATCCTATTTTATTTCGATTAATAGCTGCTTTTTGTGTTTTTCTGATCATTCTTTAAATGTAAGTCAGTACTGAGATGTTCCCCTTTGTGTTCTACCAATTTAAGACTTACAGATTATAAGTTCTTTGAGTATGGCACCGGATTCATTTTTGTGTCCCTGACAGTATTTACTAGTCTGCTTTGAACAAAGTACTCAAGAAATAAGTATGGAATGAATCTTAGGAAGCAGTTTGGTTTTATCAAAATGAAGAGCGAAGTTTGGTCTAGTCTGGAATGGTATAGGTGCCTCCCGATAAAGGAACTTGGCTGAAGATCCAGTCAGCCCAGTGGCTCTACTGACCAAACCCAACTGCGAAAGAGATTTCAATGCTCTGTTTTCAACTCGCCTAGGGACTCCCAAGTGAGTTTTCAGTAAAGTCTTCTCCAATTAAAGATCTTTCTCTAAGATTACACTGCTGCTAAGTATAAAGACAAAGGAATTTTCCAGTGCCAAGCAGAGACAGACAGAGAGTAGCCTGGTTCAGCCACTGTGGCTGCTCACAGTGTTAGCGACAGCACTGTGTTCCAGAATGAGGAGAGTGAGGGCCCCGAGTTGGGTGGGAGAGCCCAGATGGAACAATAGTTTGCACGGCATGTAAAGAGTTCTTGAAAGAGGTTGAAGATTTTTGTGAGCACCTTCAGTTGATTGAGCCACGTGTATTTCCAAATAATAGATTTGGCCTCTTAATTTAAAGTAGACATAGTAATAGAAAGCTAGGTGTAGTCAGTAACAGCCAATCACTTATGAGGCAGGGGAGGGAAGAATGACCTTTTTCAGAATTTAAGTTGCAAAATATGCCTTATACTCTGATAGGCAGTTTACAATGCCTGACAAAATGAGTCATCTTTTTGTTTTGCCAAATTTTACTCTAGCTAAGTGCCTCCAAGTTTAGGCAAAATAAGGACAAGTTAACTGTTCTTAAATGTAATAATGCCATGGACTCTCATGAATAGAAGTATTTGATAAGTAGAAAATAGTTATCTTAGACTTTGTGTTCAAAGTATAGGGGTTGCTTATGTGTAAAGCTGAAAGGGGATATAATTGGGTATGTATGAGGAAGGCTGTGCATGAATTGAGTACAGGTGCTTTTAAGTCCTAAGTTACTGCAGAGCTGCTTAGTACAGTGTCTAATACCTGATGGTGCTCAATACGGATTAATGGAATCTAAATTTCTTTCTCCACCAAGATCTCTGTCAAATATATGTGATCATTAAGTTAACTGTTCTATTTTCAGGATCCAGTAGTCACAAACAATAGCAAAATCCTAGGGTGTTTTATCTTACATTTTTAAAAAATACGTAATTTGATTTTTTTGTTTTAAAAGCAATACACATTCTTTGTTAACAAATTTAGCTGCTAGATTTTTATTTTGGCTTCACTAATTTGAATTTCAAAAGTTATGCTTATTGTGAAAATCCAGACAATAAAGAAGTGTTCAAATAAAACAGTCTCCTCATCTTTGCTACCACTTCTCTGATATAACCATTGATCACAAATCACCTTATAGCCTTCTATAGTTTTTTGTATAGTGCTCCCCTCACACAGGTGCTTTTGTACTTTTTTTTCCTACCTCTTTCTTTCTTTCTTTTAATAAAAGTGGTATTGAATGTATTATCAGTTTGGTGCAGTTCAACAGATATGTATTAAGCTCTTGCTTACACAGTGTCAAGAGCCACTGTACTATAAGTGTATATAACCTCTGTCCCTGGGCAATTTCTCACATTCTCTTTTGTCATATTTCAAATTCATTACTGTTGCTGTTCTCTTTATAAGTTCACAAGATCTTTCCACCTCATGGTGTTGTGAAACCCAAATAATGTAATGTTTATTAAAGCACGTAGTTAAGCTTAAAGCAGTGAGTATGACTGCATGATTACTAAGAAGTGGTTATCCATGAATAATTCTACTTTTTGTCACTGCTAAAGGGAAATATGCTTCCTCTGCTTATATTTTAATTATTTCAGTAGGTTCCATACATTTTCAAAACACCTGATTTTACTTATTGTATTTTTACTTCTTTTTTTTTTCTTTTTCTTTGAGATGGAATTTCACTCTTGTCGCCTAGGCTGGAGTGCAGTGGCATGATCTCGGCTCACTGCAACCTCCGCCTCCTGGGTTCAGCGATTCTCCTACCTCAGCCTCCTGAGTAGCTGGGATTACAGGTGCCTGCCACCATACCTGGCTAATTTTTGTATTTTTAGTAGAGACGGGGTTTCGCCACGTTGGCCAGGCTTGTCTTGAACTCCTGACCTCAAATGATCTGCCCACCTCGGCCTCCCAAAGAGCTGGGATTACAGGCGTGAGCCACCGCGCCCGGCCTGTATTTTTACTTTTACATGCAGTATGCCCAGCCTTCTTTGTCTCAGCAGATGTTTTCTTTAAAAATTCCTACTAGGTGTATCTTTAACAACTTTTTTCTTCCATATTCTTGGCTATATTTGATAGATGATATATAATAGCAGATATTATAAATTTCATTCTGTTAACATGTGTTTTAGAGTCTAAGATTTCTTCTAGCTTGTATTCCATGTTCATTGTTGTTATTTTATCACTAATTAGTTACAGCCAGAGATTTTAAGTCAGTTGCAAATATAAAGTTCTTCTTGGTCAGAAAGACCACACACACCTCTTGAAAAGTTACTTTCAGATTTGATCACATAATTTCCAAGTGTCTTCCAAGAAAGTGAGCATGATGGCCTTGAGTGAAAAACCTGTGGCACTTGACCAAAACCTCAGTTTGTTTCTAATTATGTCTGGGTGGAGCGTAATTTGATTACAGCTGACTGGCCTGAAATGATCCCAGTAAGATGCTGAACTGAATCTGGATGAAAGTCTCACTATTTTCTGCCCTCATCCAAGCACTACGGAATCACTGAAATGAATAAGTTTGGGATTTCATGTCCAAATCCATTTTTAATACTACCATCTTATGTTTTCATAGTACCGTATGCTTTTCAAAATGCTTTTATCTGTAGTATTTGATCTGTGCAGTCTGCCTTTAGCTTCTATACTTCAAAGGCCAGTAATGGTTAGGTTGGAAGTAATACCTATTAGAATAGTGACTTTGAGAACTTTAAAATCATTTCAAGGTGTTTTAGATAGGCTACATTTGAGTGATGAAACTTTAAACTTTCTTTTTTATAAAAGAAAACTTTACTTCTTGAAATAATCTTTTTAGAAATTAGTAGCCCCAAAGATTTCAGGGTGTGTTGTATTGTTCCTCTTTTTTATATTTAATGGGTGTAACTTACTGCAATGTGAATAATGCATAATATTTGTAGGGAAAAGTAGGGAAGTAGCCAAGGAGAAAAGATGGGACAAAGAAAACTGTGAGTTTTCTTTAAATATCTGAGGCGATTGAAGGGAATTTTAAGCAATTTCTTGACAAAAGACTCTCCTTTTTTTTATTACAGTAGGGATGGCAATCAGATGGAAAAGAAGGAAAATTGGAGAATAAAATAATACCTGCACAGTATATATATTTTGGGGCATTGTTGAGGTTGTACTTGTGATCTAATATCCATTTTAAGTGTTTTGTAGATATTAAAGTTAATTTGCATACATACCTATATATCTGTATATACACACATATAATAAATCCAGATATACATGTATTGTATATCGATGTATAATACACATACATAACACATGTATAATAGATACTCCTATTAATCAGTATTATCACTTAGATTACGCAAGACCTGGAATATGTATTTGGAACAAAAGTAAAATCCCTTATTGTGATTCTACTTGCCAGCTCCTTATTATGGTCAATGTCAGGGCTCTGGGCCAGGCGGGAGCTGAAGTAGATGGTTGGCCCTAACCACTGAACCACCTGCCTTGAGCCCCTTGAGGCACGAGAGATGGTGGAGAACCATCGTCACCGCTCAGGGAGCATGCACCAGGGGCCCACTCTGTCCTGCGGCTCTACCTGCATCCTCTCACTTGAATCTCATAAGAACCTTGGTAAGTTGGGATTTTGAGCCCCATTTTCAAGTGAGAAAACAAGCACAGAGAGATTGTGACTTTTACACATAGAGTGGTGGGGCAGGGGCTCAAACCCAAGTCTGTCTCTTCTCTGGAGAGGCGCCTACATTTGGAGGTGAAAATTACCCCGTGGCCATATGACAGTCCACTGTGACCGGACACTGAAATGACCAGTCCAGGTGGCTTGTGGGCTGGGGTCTCAGCTTCACCATTGTGCCGCTGAGTGACTTCGGGCAAGGCCTATTCCTCTGTGGACCCTGGTTCCTCATCTGTGTACTGTGTGTGTGTGCATGCATGCATGTGTGTGTGTGCGTTTTGTAAAATCAGCTTACTTTCAAAATTTAAAATATATCCATGAAAGTAAACACAAAGTTAAAATAGCAAATGCTCAGCTCCGTGTACCATCTAATCCTGTTTTACATATGTGCGTGTGTGTGTGTGTATGTGTGTGTGTGTGTGTGTTCTGGGCTACCTCAGAGATCCATTCTGAGTGTGGTATGTCCCATGGTGGGCAGGTCCAAGGGAGGGCATGAGCTATCTGGCTTTGGGACAGGTATGAGGCTGGCCCTAGAGCCTGGATGTTTCTCCCTCTGCTGCCTGCCACAGAGGGGAGTTTGTCTTACAGGGAATAGCCTCATCCATTAGCACCAATGGGGGGCTGACAGTGGCCACTCCTCGCCAGCCCCGGCTGGAGGCAGACTCATAAATCCCATGCCAGGCCGGGCTGTAAATTCGTGTGATTCACATCTGGCCTCTTGGAGGACAGAGACATTTGGGGCTGTGGGACTGGCTGTTCTCTCCTGGACAGGACAGGCAGGTACTGGGGAGAAGCCTCTTCATGGGCCCAGCAGTCTCAGGTGGCCTCTCCAAGGAGATGCAATATTGAGCCACCTCTGCCCAGGCCCAGGCCACCTCTGCCTGGGCCATTCCTGTGCCCTGGCCCAAATCTCCCTGGAGGTCACCTGTGTGGACATGCTCTGTGGCCTCAGAGATCTCGTGGGGCCTGTGGCCTGGAAGGTCGGCTCCACCAACCCCACAGCGAAGTCCCCTGCCAATCCGCATGGCATTCTGTCTTGGGGCTGTGAGGACACAGTGGGAGATTGAGGCCCAGTCTGTGCATCTCTCATTCCAGGGAGGCTGGGGCCCCAAATCCACTGTCCCTTAGGCAGGAAGGGGACAGGGACACTCCTCAGGCCAGGGCTGCAGCCATTTGTCATCTTTCATCAGGACTTTTGCCACAGTCAGATGCCACTGGAACTCTACTTAGCGTTTTTTAAAAATCAGCTTACTTTTAAAATTTAAGTATGCGATTTAGCCTCTTCTTTAGCCATATTTATGAAATCAGGGTCTGATATACTAGTCAAATACCCACACACATGTACACATACACATGTGCACATACACGCTCACACAGACACATACATATACACGTATATGTGAAAATATACACATGAAATACATCCATGAAAGTAAACACAAAGTTACAATAGCAAATACTCAGCTCCGTGTACCATCTAATCCTGTTTTAGGTTTAGAGTGGCTCTAGTCTCCCCCCATTATGGGCGATTCCTTATTGGTAATACAAAAGAGGTTCAGCTGGCTCGCAGAGCTGAGCATTTACCAGCCATTCTAGCCTTCCCACACTTTACAGACAAGAAAACCAAGGTCCAGAGAGGTGCAGGGCCTGCCCGAGGTCACACAGCCCTGGGATTAGTGGCCAGCCCACCTGACTCCCAGTTGAGTGCTCCTTTTACAGAAGCACACTCCCTGTCTGCAGTGTGCAGGGCTTCTTCCTCCAGAAGCACGTTTGGACTTGCAGAGGCCTTTTGGAGACTGTGCCCTAACAGAGAGTTCATTGCAAGGTTGGCTTCCTAATGGCAGGCTGACGGGCAGGCGGACAGTCTCCTGGGTCCTGGTGGGACCATGCACTGGCCCCTAGCTCTGTCTGTGCTTTATCCTGGTGTTTATGGCTCCTGTAGCACCTCAGGATTTGGGGAAGAGGGGAAAGAGGAGTCCCAGGGGAGAGAGAGCAGGGCTATGGCAGCAGCCCTTCCCCAGGGAGCTGCTTACTGAAGAGATCATTAGTGGCACCGGCTCTCAGGCTGGCAAGGAAGGTGGCCTCATTAGCAAGCACCTTCCCCTGCGCCACCTCCACCTTCCCACCTGCAGGCTTCTGCCACCCACACTGCCACTGCCACCACTGCCATCACTCCAGAGATGCAGCACGATGGGCCTCCTGTTGGAGACAAGGCTGCCAGCTCAAGGGAGCCAGGAAGGAGATGTATGTGCAGGGTGGCAAGGGTGCGTGTACGCTGAACACACAGACACACAAACACTGGCACACAGATACACTCATATGCATGTACACACATACTGCATTAATAGAGGTGCGCACACAGGTCTAGTGCACACACAACACAGAGACTTGCACAGTAACACGTGCAACTCCCCAGACACGCTGTGCAAGCACACGGATCCAACAGAGATGTGTATACACAGGGGCGAGTTTCAGTGTGAAGCCCCACAGGGCACACGTATAGAGACCCATGTGGAACATAGGCGCACGTGCACCCCAGGAGATGCACGCATGTATTCACACAAACATACAGTCCTGTCTCCAGACTCTGGAGTGTGCATGGAATTGTACACACATGAGTATGTGTTGACAAACCTGCAGACCAGCCCAGGGCATACCACTATGTGTGCAGGGACACCCATGTGCACATGTACATGCATGCAGAGCACACACCAGTTATTCTTTTCTTGGAATCCAACAAGGCCCAAGGAGCAGGGAGTGGCTAATTCCCTGGAGGAAGTGAGGAGGCCAGAGCTGAGGACACATTTAATTAATTCTTTTTATTCCCAACAGAGAGAGAAAGGGAGGAAAGGAGGGAGAAAGGAATGAAATGAGAGAGAGAGAAGAGGAGAGGGGAGAGGGGCAGCAGGCGGGTGAAGGTGAAGTGGGGAGGAGCCGGTGTGGGCAGTGAAGAGGGTGAAGGACCCCGGGCCCAGGGGCATTAACCTTCTCAGCTTAGGGCAGGCCCAGGGACCTTATCCCTTAGCCCCAATCTCAGAACCAGACAGGCCGTTCAAGGTCAAGTAGTGGGGCTGGTGCAGAAGTCCACCCGCAGTGCCCCCTCCACACAGCTCTGGGGACGGGCGCGCACGTCTTTCACCTGCTCCCACTGAGTGGAAACCTGCCCCCCAACCCCAAACCTCCCACCCTCAGTCCCACTTCTACTCTGTGCCTGCATTGGCTTAGGGCCTTGGGGGCTCTCCTATCATAGGTCCGGGGTGGGGGCGACACAGCTGCCCAGGGAGGCCCCTGTTGGCCAGGACAGCTCCTCCCACCCCTGCCCTGACCTCAGCCTTCAGACAAAGTCAGGGAGACAGAGATGGATAAGGACAGGGGCTCTAAGGGGGAGGGAGGATGCAAGCCAGGAGAGAGGGGAGGTGGGTTGGGGTGGGAGTGAAATAGGGAGATAGGGGGCAGTGAGAGAGATGGGGAGACACTAAGCCAGAGATGGAGAAAGATGTGAAAGGGGCCGGGATGGTGAGAGTCAGACCCAGAGACACACAGAGAGGATGCTAGAGAGAACCAGAGAAACAAAAAAAGGTCTGAGGGTCCGGAAAGGCAGCCAGGCTTTGCAACTCTCGCTGGTCAGGAGGGAATCACTTCGCCTGGGGCATGAGCGAGGAACCCTGGCCTAGAGAGGATGTTGTGTGACCCCACCCGGGCACCCCACCTCTCCGAGCCTCGGCTGCTGGTCTACTAAGCAGGGGAACCGGCCCTGTCTCTGAGAGGTCCCTGAGGCTCTGCAGAGAGGCTGGCCTGGTCCCTTTCTTCCCTCTACTCCCCGCTGAGTCATGCGGGCCTGCAGATGGGGTGGGGGGCTCCCTTCCGGGGCCCTGAATGGGCAAAGCAGGTGAGAGAGGAAAGTCGCTGTGGGGCTGTGTCGTGTGCTGCAGCCGTGAGCATGGAGTGATGGAGCGTTTGCCCTGAATATTGAAAATGCATAAATATCCATTTTCAGGCCCCAAGGCAGATATAAATACAGAGGGGAAGGTGTGCAACCCTCAGCCATAATTTACCAGCTCTGCTACCCGCAGGGGCTTGGGCACTTGCACTTGGCTGTCAAGAGGCTTTTCCAGATGGCTTTATGAC